>NC_048894.1:135637139-135795441 GCF_011077185.1 Oxyura jamaicensis | reverse complement strand
TTCTTTCTTTCTTTCTTTCTTTCTTTCTTTCTTTCTTTCTTTCTTTCCTTTCTTTCTTTCTTTCTTTCTATTTTTCCCTCATGTATTTTTCCTCAAGAGGTGTATATTTTTTTACTTAACTCTGCTATTCCTTCACTCTATTTTTGTTGCCATTGGGATAAAAGGAAAGGTTATAGAATGGATAAATAATTCGCTAAAACATAGCAGATGGACTGGAGCAATAAACGTCCAGCTCTTAAGATAAAGGGAAGTCATCAATAGAAGGGCCTGTACTTGAATCTTTGCTGTTTAACTTTTTCACAGGTGATTTGGAGAGAAGGTGAACAGGAAGGTGACAAAGCTTGCTGGTAATGCACAGTTATTTAGGCTAGTACAGATGAGCACAGCCAGGTGAGCTGCAGAAAGGCATTAAACCCAAGGAAACTGATCAATAAAATGTCAGATAAAACTCAACATGTATACAATGTAGTGTGATTTACATGGGGAAGAAAATAATTCTAGTTTCATGCAAGGGCTCTAAACTAACCATCACTTTTCACAAGCAGCTACATTTTGGTGTTATTATTGACAGTTCCATGAAAACATCAGTTCAGCACTTTATGGTATTTAAGGAAACACATATCAAACATTCATGTTCAAAGAAAGAACATAAGGAACTGGAAAGGGTAAGAAGAAGTCAAGAGAAATAATCAAAGTTATGGAAAACTCCCATGAAACCACAGCTGAATTAGCTGAAAGATCAATGAGAAGAAATGACAACTTACAGGGCAGATATATTTAGGGTCTACAGAATCCTCATGGGGCAATGTGTAATTTTACTGTTCACCATCTCTTCACATGCTAGAAGTAAGGCTCAAACAATGCAGCTTATGGGAGTCAGGGTCCAAGCAAAAAATAGGACCTGGTTATTCACACAGCAAGCAGAAGCAGATCTGTGGAACTCCTTGCTAAATAATGTTGTGGATGCAAGAAATCTCTGTACAACCAAGGGAAGACTAGAGAAATATTTTAAAGGTATAGAAACCATCTGGGTGTTTCTATCTACAAAATTAAAGGAGATCTCATGAGCTGAACATTTTTGTCAGTAAGGAAAGTATTTACGGGAAGGTATATGTTTTTGCTCAGTTCTTAACAAAGCATTTGCTTAAGAATTTTGTTTCTGTTGTGTTTTCCTTTTCAAGATAAGCCTCAGCCTGTTCCTAACAAAATATGGATTATTCTTCAGAATGGAGGAGTGAAAGAAAAAGAGAGCTGGGAAAAATATTCTAAGAATGAATAATGAATGAAAAAAGGGAGGGGAGCAGTGTTTCAAGTGTTTTAAAGGGTCAAAAACATAGAAGGTCATACACCAAACAGTACTCCTGAGAATGCCAACTATTCAAAGAATGTGACTAAAAAGCTCTATCCAGCAATGCAACAGGATGGGGACAAATTTCCAACTACTTCACCAGGATCTCCAATGAACCCTCTGTGAAGGAACAGCTTGGCCAGTCCCAAAGGGAAGAAAAAAGGGACCTGCCACTGCCCAGAACGGAGCCAATAAGTGAAGTTGTTTGTGCCTCTGTGAGAACAGATTTAAGAAAGAAGAAAACCCTGCTGCACAACAGCAACTGGGAGAGAGCAGTGAGAAGCAGCCCTGCAGCCCCCAAGGTCAGTGCAGCAGGAGGGCAGGAGGTGCTCCAGGCACGCAGCAGCAGTTCCCCTGCGGCCTGTGGAGAGGCCCCTGGTGGAGCAGGCTGTCCCCCTGCAGCCCATGGGTCCCACACGGAGCAGATCTCCACGCTGCAGCCCGTGGAGGAGCCCCCGGTGGAGCAGGTGGATGTGGCCTGGAGGAGGCTGCGGCCCATGGAGAGCCCCTGCAGGAGCAGGCCACGGGTCGGAGCTGCAGCCCGTGGAGAGGAGCCCACGCAGGAGCAGGGGGCCTGGGGGGAGCTGCCGCCCGTGGGGGACCCGTGCTGGAGCAGTTTGCTCCTGGGGGATGGACCCCGTGGGACGGAGCCGTGTGGGAGCAGTTCCTGAAGAGTTGTTGCCTGTGGGCAGCTCCCGCAGGCTCAGTTCAGGAAAGACGGCATCCGTGGGAGGGACCCCACGGGGAGCAGGGGCAGAGAGGGACCATAAAGGAGCTGTGGAGATGAAGCCTCAGGGACTGACTGCAGCTCCCATTCCCTGTTTCCCCGTTCCGTGTTGCTGCTTGGGGGCAGGAGGTGGAAAAGGGTGGATGGGGGGAAGTGGTTTGGTGTTTTTTGTTGTTGTTGTTGTTGTTGTTGTTTTAAAGGTTCTCGCTGTACTAGCTGTACATTAATCTCCCTATGCTGAGTCTGTTTTGCTTGTGATGATAAATTTTAAGTGATCTCCCCATTCTTATCTCAAACCTTGACCTTTCCCATCGTATTTTCTCCCCCTTTCTTTTTGAGGAGGGGGAGTGAGAGAGCAGTTGTGGTGGAGCTCGGCTGTCCAACTGGGTAAAACACATAGGTATGAATGAAAAGGTGAAAGAAAAAATCCAGAACTAAGAGGTCCTGGGGAAACCAGCAGGTTCTGTAGTTTGGTACACTTAATGCACCCCTGCACAAGGGTTTCTCTCCTGCTGCAAAAGATGCACAAGTCAGACCAGAAAGATGCCTTTCTCTACCTCCCCTAGAAGATTTTCCCAATTAGTTAGCCCACAGGCCATAAAATTAACTCAGAGAGCAGAATGGCACATCAGGGTTTCTTGACATCTTTTGGTGGCAAGGTCAATTTAGATAAATAATCCATCAGATGTGGAGAATATCTGTGAAGCCAGTACCTGTTTGGAGGGTGCGCTAGATCACTGGAGTTTCAATCTGAATTCCTTCCCAGCAGTATGGGAGAGGAGAGAAGGCAATTCTGTGAGTCTTCCCAGCATCCCAGGACAAACTGTGTTAACCCACAGTCTTGTCAATTCAGATACAGGATTTGTCCTCTTACACCAGCTTAAAGGAAAAAATCAAGCTAAAGTCATTGTATCAAGAAAAGGTGATTGCTCTTCACTGCATTATGTATTTGGGTGTTTCATACAACTTTTCAGCTCAAAGCTTTCCTTTGTTAATATTCTTCTGTTATGTATAGCCAGGTACATTAATAAGGGATGAAACATCCTGACAATCAGCAGCCATTCCCACTGCTGATTTCTGGTTCATAGAAAGACAATCTAGACAGTTACATTTTTTTATTCATTGTCACCTAATTAAATACTCTGATATTGGTGATAACGTAAAACATTCAAAACCTTTTTGCCTCACTTTGTGCCGCATATCCTCTGTTAAGAATATCGCCCCAGCTGGCTTCTACATGCTCCACACTTGCTTCCTCAGTCAGCTCTTAGTGCCACTGCTCTTTCTCTTCATCTCTCATTTCTATTAAACATGAAATACCATCCATCAGAGATGTCACCAGCTATTTCCATTAAAAAGATTAGGATTTGGAAACACAGACATGCAAGGAAAATAAAACAATTACTTAGCATTATATACCTGAACACAGTGTGCAGTTGTGTAATTATTATTACCCATCACAATCAAAAAAAAATCAACCAAGGATATATAATTAATTCATAACATAATAGCCATTTAATTTCTGCAGTACTCTACTCAGTGATTCAGTGCCATACTGAGCTAACATCAGTGTGGCATTTACAGTAGATTTTCTGTTTACAGACTGAAAATATTCCCTCAGGAAGAATTATGGATTTGGGTTATCAAAGAGTGTTAGCAGCTTTAATGCACATTTCTTCTTTCATTCTGGCAGCAGGCAAGCTGCTTAAAGACCTAGATTTATCTATATAAATTACCAAGATTCTAACTAAACTTCACACTAATCATTTTCATCTGAAGGGAACTTCTCCCATAAATCTGTGAAGCACTGTTTTTCATAAATGTCACTTGGAGGCTTCTTAGGTGACATTGATTCAGAAGGCTGCAGCACCACTGTTCAAAATACAAGACAATACCAGCCTACTGGGCCACAGCACAGCTGTAACAAGAAATCTCTTCAGGACATTTTACCCCCAATATGCAATGAGAATGCAAGAAAATTTCGTGCCTCAAGATGTCTGGGAAATACTCTTAGGAGCCTTCTTTAATCAACTCACCAGATCTTTCAGAGAGGCCTTTCAATAACTGTCAGTCCATACAATTACTTTTAATCTATTCATCAATACCAGTGAAGCCAGGCACTGGGAACAAGAAAGGCTAATCTCAAGTCTCTGAATGGTGTTTTAAGACTGGTTATCAATGTGCCTGATAGACATGAATAAACTGGGCCATTACAATGCCATTGTTTGCTGACATATCCCCGAGTAGCCACTGCAGGCTGATTGCTGCTGTGCTACACATCTGGCCCCTCTGAACTGATGGAGGAGGAGGAGAGGGCACCTGGCACCCTCTGCCCCTGCAATACTGGCACCAGCCCTGAAGGGCAAAGGAAAACCTGCTAGCTCGTAGCAGGGCAGAGAGCATTAGCAGGACAGACACGTAATCGAATGTGCCTGCTTCTGTACAAAAAGGCAGAACTTGGTATCTCTAGCTGCCCTAGCAACCGTGTTCATTAAACTATTATTTTCCTCATTTTAAAGATAAAACCAAGGACTCCCATTGATTTCAACAGCAACTCAGTAACTTGGTGCTGTTGAGTCTTCAGCTGCCAGAAAGACTTTAAATGTCTGTCTCTAAAGCTCAGATCTTTATTTAAACACCAAGTGTATTTAAACACCAAGTTCTCAGGTTATAGTTATACAAATACATTTTAAAATCTGTTCCTGAAAGGTTTGCTTGTAGAAAGTCTGGGAAGAGGAGAGATGAGAACCATGGGTTGTGGCATGCCCAGAAGATGATTTCCACCCCAAGCTACTCCATGTGTGTTACAGTAGCGAGCAGCTTGCAGAGTTTGCTAATTATCAAAGAAGTCATTATAAGTTAAGAACAATCTTCTCCTTCTGCCTTTGTAAATAAATATTTCCCACTAAATGATTTTTGACTGTACAATTATTTTTTTTCCTGCTCTCTTTCATCTCTCACTTTTCCTTTCTTCTCTCCTTTTCCTGTTGTCTCATGGATTTCTTTCAGAAGCCCTGCAGTTCCTCCTGCTGTGCTCCCACTGCACCTGTGACAAATTCTGACTGCAGGATTCCCACTCCAGGCTCTTTTATTGTACAGCAATTGCTAATAGAGCAGAAAATCTGCTCGTGTTCCCAAGGGACTGCATTGCAAAGTCCAAAGGGTGCACTTTGGCTGGCTCTCCTGACAGAATCGACATAGCTCAGATACAAAACAACAGAAAGCTTTTTCCCCACAAGGCAATCTGCTGTTAGTCACCCCATGATGGACTTGGCACCAAGCATGAGACAAAGGGGTTGTTGCAGGAAGAATGCAGACTATCACACAGGTCTCCATACCACAACAAACCACCAAACGTCTGCAGTTGATGTAACATCAGGCTTGGCTCCCTATGGGCTTTTCAATGAGGTAATGGGAGTTTATTCTTTGCTTTGTGTTGTACTGAAAAACAGAAATGGCTATGAAGGATCACCATGGTCAGGGCTTATTTTAACATCTGCATCAATGTCATACTTGAACTATCTTAGAAGTGATTATGCTGCTTTCCTGTGACCACTCCAGTTCAGATGCTATGTCCTTCAGTTATGGAGGATGGCTGAAAATTGGGTTCCTGAACTCTTTCTGACTGCCAACTGTGGCTCTCGGCCAATTTAAAGACTTAGCATGTATCCAGAGCTTTGGGATTTAGGGCTGAAAAATCCTCCAGAATAGACTGAGTAAAAATAGGTCAGTAAATAAATAGATAAGGAAACACTATAGAATAAAGAAAAATACACTTAATATACTATAGAATAACGAAAAATACACACAATATACTTTTTAAAGTGCCAGTGAATGACAGAGTCAGTTACTGAGCAGAAGGGTATGAGCTAGAGGGAGCCATGGGACAAAGTGAGCTGGGCAAGCAGCACAGAACAAACAAGTGAAAACCCTCTTTGCAAGACTGCAGATCACAGACTAGGTTAATGGCATTTGTCCCCTGCTCAGTGTTCCTGGAAATGAAGGCATCTCCTGATGTTATAACTACCATGAGATATTAAAAGAATACTCTTACAGAAGATTATAAAATTTGCTTTATAGCAAGGGGAGAAAATGAAGGTTTGCACTTGAAATAGTGAATTCAAGACTTGGATTTTTTTTATTATTATTATTATTTTTTTTTTCTCTGCATAGACAGTTCAAGGGGATCAGATCAACCTAAATTTAAAATAGTCATAAGTTTTTGGAGTAGTGTTAATGTGAACAAATAAGTTGAAAACATACTTTCAAGTGGAATTAAATATTTTATTCACTATGATTCAGAATATTTTATTTCAGTCATGGGAGTGTTTTATAAGTAAGGATAAAATGATTTGTCATTCCAAAACAAAAGTTAATTTCAAGTTGAGAGGCTGAAATAACTATTCTGCAAGAGCATGTCCCATTCTTGCCCTTTCCATACATTGAAAAATTTGATAAAACCAAAATGCATTTGCAAAACGATTTAAGGTTACAAGTACCTCATATTTTTGCATAAAGAAATGTTGGCAAAGCTTCATAACTTTATTATAGAGAAGCCCAAACTAATCTATGGATTTATAACAAGGCAGCACTTAAACCTTTTCTTCCAGGAGTTAACCTTTTGTTACATAAATAGAGAGGTCTTCAGTGTTGTTACCATCCCTGCGACTGACAATGTGTCAGAGAGAAAATGTGACCTCTACAACATGTTCCTCTTGTATAAGGACAAGAAAATCTCACGTAATATCAGTGTCTGGAAAATGAGACCTGATGATTCAGCTACTACGGGAACTGTGTCTTAGAACAGTGTGAATTTTATCTCTGCCTTTCATGTCAATCTTCCTTTGCTCTAACATTGTCAATCAGTCAGATCACTCTCATGCTTCATTATGTTTCCATGGTGATCCTTTCCTCCAAAGTTAAAAATAATCCTGTTCCAGTGTTGAAACTTGTAGAGAAGAAGACCATATATAATTGCCTACCTGCAGTTATGCCTCCTATACCCGAAAAAGATATCCATTCATTTTTTCTGATTTTTTGTAGTTGAAATAGTAGAGTAGCAACAGGGCTAAGCCCACTTCCCCAGTTATTGTCAGTAAATCAACTCTTGCTGCATCAGTGATCTTCTAAACTGTACCACAGCATGCTACAGCTCCAATATTATCCTAATAAACAAACCCAAGCCACCATGCTAACACTTATACATACATACTCAATACCAATATCTATGCTTTATATTTTCTTGTTTTTACTCACAAAGTTTTTCAGAGAAAAATAGAGCTATTACCTGCTGGATGGACTTCACTGATGCAGGATGATATTTGTGACAATTAGGTATTTACCTGGAATAGCACGTAGATGAATGGCATGTTTTGTACCAGTGACCTTTTGGGAAATCAAGACAATGGACAAGACAAATCTGTAAAAATACTCACTTAACCCCAATCTTAACTTTCTTGTCAACTTGCTACTGCAGCCTCTATGTCCAAGGTGCATAGTTCCCACTTGGATTATTCCCATTAAAGAGGCTTGTAACCATCCTCATTGATCAAGGTCATTTATTTTCTTTGGAAAACAAATGCCAAATCATGACAAGTGAAAGAAAAATGCGGTGTAGCATTTATCAGGATTCTAAAACAAATTTCTTAAAATGCAGAACTAGTAACTTTATACTAGTTTTATCACTACAGCCCAAATACTACTGACAAAGAGCATGGTAGATATAGCTTCCAAAATTTAGCATGGCCACCATGACCGTGCTAAACAACTTTATTGCAGAAATTCATCATCTGTCTTTATTTAGGATATCTTTTTCTATCAGAACAGCAAAATGAATTCCTAACAGTAGGGCTGCTTTTGGTAAAGTTCAAATACTGTGCTGGCGTGAGACCTTACACCAAGCAGGTGTTTTTTAACTAAAGAAAGAAGTCAGGAGAATGTAATGCAAAAAGACAGCCTGAATGGCTTGAATTTGTCCTCGTTAAAGCAAATGAACTCAGGAACTTAAAATGGGATGCGCCAGGTGAGCTAAATTATATTTGTAACTTTGATCTTTTCCTGGAATGAAATAGCATGAGCAACTGTGAATGAAAAGAGGTGGCCCTGTGCAGCCAGTGTGGCTGTTCCTGCTGCCCTCTGAGTTAAAGGAAGAAGCAAGCACCCTCTTTCAGGCTGTAGCAGGATTGCTTTCTTGGCTGGTACCTTCATTTAATTTTCTGGCATCAGAGAAAGCAAGACCAGCAATTGTTCACTTATCCAAAGCTACACGTAGCAGGCTCTGACAGGTACTCATAAAGGATTAAAAGTCTTTCTGAAACACGACTTTCAGAATAACAATATTCTAATATTAGTAGAATTAGAATATGTAGTTCTAATAACTCACAAATTAAAAATTGCAATAAAAGCTTCCAAATGTTTTTACCCCCAAGTTCTCATTAGAAATTGTAGCAATGTTGCAGTTTTCTGACGGACTACAGAAGACTATGAAAGAGAATCCATGTCCTTGTTGTTGTGCTACTCTTTCATGACCCAAGACAATAGCCCAGTGTTCACAGGATTTTCAGGTAAGAAGACATGTTATTTTGTCCACTTGACAGAGATTCACACACAAAAAAAATAAGGTGTCTATAGAGGAAACAGTAACCAACACATTGATAGCATTTACCTCTTCACGTTGACTTGGGCTAACAGTATTTTATTTTCAAGTGATTTCATTACAGCAGAAGAGAAACACTTGTCTTTTTTCCTGATGGCATACGAGTGGAAGAGACAGAGCACAGTGTTTCTAAACAAAAAGGACAAAATGAGAAGGCTCAGCTAACAAAAAAGGTGCAGAAATATGACATATAGGCTCCCACACACCCTTTACACCATCAGAGGAAAGAGCTGGGCAGCACTGAGCTTGCTGTCTGTTCATGCTGAGTCAAGGACTGCATTACTCCAGGCTGCAGAAATGGATAACTGTGAGCTGCTTTCCCAAAGAATTCACAGTCCAAAAGGACAAGGCAAACAGAGAAAAATGTCAGTCTTGGTTTTTAACAGTCCTCAAGGGTGCAAGGGCGTGACCTTTCCTGTTGTGTAGTCAAGAGACTTCTGGGTCCTGCAGTGACCACCATCAGGAGCAGGATCCGAACCAGCTCCGAGCACTTCAGGATGCAGTGCTGCTGCCTTAACAGGCTGCATACCGCTGCCGGCACAAGGCATGTCTTTTCTACAGTGAGGAAAGGACTTACAGACACAAGGGAATTTTAACAGTAGGTTGAGATGCTCACCCCCATTCTCTCCACTGAGAAGAAAGGAGAAGGGTGTGTCAGTAACTCTGCAAAATCAGTTTGGCTAAATTTTTGCTTCTCAACTTCTCAGCTTGCTATCCCAACAGAGCTCTTTGTAGAGCTCCTTATTTTTCTGAAACTGGCTTCCTAGATGCTTCTTCCTTTTACTTCTTGTGACCTTCAGCCTCCGTGCAATAATGCATCTTTATTGGAAGGCGTACAATCAGTCACAGTTTCACCGTTCTCATTCCTCATTCTTTTCCAGCATCCAAAAGGTGAATGAATCCAAAACAGAATTGAGCTTTCTCTCCCAGTTGGATCTTACAACAGTAATAAATGAGTTGCCATCTGCATTTCTAATTAAAAATCCAATTGGTATAATGTAATGAGTTTTCTGAATGCAATTAGCAACTGCTGGGGGTCTCTTTATGGAACCAGTACTACAATTATGAGGCAAATAGATTCTATCATATGCAATGAAGAGCTTTCTCAAAGCTTCTCTATACTTAGCTGGATGAATTCGCAACAGGACTTTAGGCACTTTTCAACACTGTAATCTACTGACATGCACAATTCAGGTTAGTTCTTGGGGTTCCTGTACAGTTCAAGGCAGAATTAAATGTCTAATAGGATCCATAGAGTCTTCAAGATCATAGCTATCTTCTGGAGCTTTACATTTACTGCAGAATCTAGGACCACATGTTTATGTTTGGATCACAAGCATTGCCTCAAGAATAAGTGGTGGAGACATTTACTTTTCCTTAGGAAAAAAAAAAAAAAAAAAGTTTTACCTGCTTTTAATGGTCAGAAAAGATTCAAAGCCACAAATTAGTCTTTAAGATATTCATGGATTAGCTGTTCTAGATCAAAATTTCTACTTTGTTATAGCAATGACTTGGAGTTCAATGATCCTTTACAAATTAGATTTTATAAAAAGAAGAGACAGAATGACAGAGAATATATTTAACAGTCTTTTCTCTGCCTCCTTTATCTACATGTGCATATACACACGTTGCTATCTATATTCAAAGTTTTGCTTGAAAGTCTTCTGCCAGTGTTACCATGTGTCTGAAACTTTATCATTTTCCAGACTCAAACAGTAATTTTTATAAAAGAAAGAAACTCAGAAGGCATTGCCAGTCTTAGCCTAGTTAAATCATTAACAACACTGCCTTATTCACAAGCTTCAGTACGGCTAAAGAAATTAAATCCATCAGTGTCACCAATGTCCCAGGCTGTCTGTATTTCAGGTTCCTTGGGGGCATCCCTGAGAGGTTTTAGGTTCTTCCATCCAGCTTAGGGATGTCTTTTTAAACATGTGAAAGCACTGCCTGCCCTCTTTCCAGGACCACCATGTCATCAGGATATTAAAAAGCAGGAGATCTTTGAGTGCCTCTGGGATGGGCTTCCACCCAGACCCATGAGCCCCTGAGATCAGTGCTTCCTAATTCCTGCTTGATCCTTAGAGGAACAAGATACTATGGGACATAAGCCTTAAAAAGCATGTAAGACGACATTGCTTTCTCACACGGAAAGCAAAATAACTCCTGCTTAATTATACAGTAACGGAAGAACCAGAGCCCACACCACATGATGCATTTTAAAGCAAATTTCTGGGTAATTTTTGTTAGAAGACATAGAACATCTGATAAAACTGCTTCTGGCTCACTAAACATGGAGACAGACAGACTTCAATTCAAAACAAACAAACAAACAAACAAAACATTCTCTTTGAATTTAGCTTTTTCCTTAGTTTGAGTCAAGAAGCTCTGGTGACTGTCCTAAAGTCAGATCTGACATTACAAAGTCAGATCAGACCACAGACTGACTGCCTTTACTACAGATCTTAGCCCTAGCAAAGGGACAAGCTTGGAAATTGCGGTACTCTGAACAACCCCTTTCTAATATCATGCCTGCCCCTTATGATTGGTGTTTAGATGTTATTGTCATGCTAATGCTTGTCCTTTGATGAAGCTCTTGTCCTAATTTTCATTTCTTAAATTATTTTATTTAATTTGTAAGACAAGGCTGCTGGTGAGACTGAATCAGACAATAGGTGTATTTAGGAAGCAATAAGAGAGAGAGCAGCAGCATGATGGGCAGTACCCTATCTATTCAGAGCAACACTCTAATTTGCTTCACATTTTGATAAGCATATCAAGATTTCTGAGTTTAACTTGCAACTCAGCTATCATTAATTAAGCTTACACTTGTCATTCAAGGAATTTCTCTGGAGTTCAGTAGTGAGATGAAAAGAAGGGGCAAATTCCAAGGAGCATCTCTTTGTACCTCCTTTGTGGAAACGTCAGCAAAGAGTATAGTGGTTCCATAAGATAAGAGAGAGCCTTCCTTTAGAGGATGGGGCTTGTGACCTGCCCAGCCTGTATAACCATGCCAGGAGCCCGTGCCTGGATGGACATATTGGCTGGGCCATGGGTTACCTGATGTCTGTTAATGGAAGTCACTCTTCATTTCATCAGCTCAGCTCTTGAAGAGGAGAAACTTGGTGGAGATAGGCAGTATGAATTTTCTCCAGTTAGTGTCTTTTATTTTATTTTTGCTGCTCTGTTTCTAACCATATTTTCCTTGCCTTTGACAGAATGAAGCTTTCAGCTCATCCTCTGTCTTTCTCGTATAATCAGCACAACCTCTGCAGTTGCTGATACATACCTAAATCCCTCGATGAGCCACAAATCATACTGCTGGACTACCTCCCAGTCAGCACAACTTGCAGAAGTGTTTTGAGCATTGGACAGAGTGCTGCAAGGAGGGTTTTTGAAAGTGTGAATGTTTCCCATGGCAGGAATACCCACTGATGAGCACGAGGGGACATTGCAGCTACCACGTGTGAAAGCAGCCATCAGCTGGGATTGCAGAGCCCTGATTTATGCTCTGCAGAAGGTGAGTGAGAGTTATGTTCACATGTACCTTTGGCCATCTGGCACTGGTTGTACAGCACCGAATAATAGCCCTACAAGACCAACTCACATTGGCGGTTAATGGCCATGAACAATTACAGCAAACATGCCTGCAGGGACTCCTGCTCTGGTTTTCTTCAAGTCTCAGCAGAAAAAAAATAAAGGCAAGATAATAATCGAGAGATTATTATCCATGGGTTCTTCACAGTCATGATAGGCTGCTTTGCTTTACCAGCAAGGGGTCTAGTAAGATAATATGGTAATTTTTTGTTTTTAGAAAGAAACATAGATATACATGTCAAAGTCTGTCAGGAAAAAAAAAAAAATAGAAAGAAAAGGGAAAAGGAAATACATTTTTTCTGACCTCTAGGGCATATACAACATTATGGATAAGTAAGCAGAGTTCACTATTAATATTTAAAAGATTACACTGTCTTACTCTAAGTTACCAGTATTAAAATTCAGATGACTCGGTGCTTTTCTGCCTAATCTCTCGCTCTTGATTCTACTTTGATTCAATTCACTGGGGGGAAGCTTGGGCTCTTGGTCACTAACATGAAGTCAGATACCATATGTCGGTTCATATTTTTTTCTTTAGCTTATTCTTCTTGAGTTAAGAACTCTGATAATGCAGAGATGACATTCAGGGAAAATCTAGAAAATGAATTCCTTTTTATCTCCAGGCTAAGCTGCACCAATGAATAGAGTACTATAATAAAACCTATTTGTATGCCTGTCATACAAAGACAAACCTTTTCCAAAGGAAATGGATTTGAGTATTTGCAAGAAATGATAAACAGTCAGACAAAAAGGTCCTGAATTTCACTTTGAGATGCATGGGAGAAGTAGGTTTTAGCTTCCCTTGTCAGGGGGGAGGAATTCATATGAAAGCCATCTCAGCTGAGAGTCTCGCAAATGAGATCTTATCCATGTCTTCGTGGAAAGAAGTGACTTGGAAATATCTTGAAGGGAGTGGTTTGGAGTTATGAGCAAAATGTCAGCCTGCATTTTTAGCAAGAATAAATCAAAGGAGGCTTATCCACTTCTGATAAAAAGAATTACCTGTATTTCATTTGTGCAAAATTATTGTGCAAAGCTATGTTGAAATCTCATTCTCTCTTAGATTTGTATAAATGAATTAAGGTGAACAGGTGCTTATCCAGGACAGAGAACAGATAGCAAGCCTAATTTCAAAGCACTCCACTCTCCTGACTCTCCCAAGAAGTCAAAGGATGTGCTTTACTCATGAAAGAGCTACTCAACCAGACCTGGGGGTTCCCCACCACCCTCATTGACACAAAGCCATCCCAAGTGGGCGCAGCAGGCTGGGCTCTGCCACCTTGTTCTTGGCATGAATCTCCTCCCCTATGCATTCTCCAGCGACCACAAGAAGGTGGCAGACATCACTGGCCAGCCTTAGATGTGGAAGCATCTCCTCACATTTGAAGGTATTCTGGAGTGGTTTTGGGAGAGAATTTTGCTGAAGAGTAGCCTCGTCCACAAGGAGTCACTAAATTCATTGACAGTAATCAATCGAGAAACATCTGAGCCACCATAGAAGGCATATCCTATGCTAAAAGTAAAGGTTGGTGAAGGCATGTGAAGGCAGCCTTCCTCAGGCAGCTGGGGACTATGGGCCTCTGGTACACAGAGGAGTTAGGTGAATTCAGCATCTGTGTTTTTGTTCAGGGCTTTTGTGGAATTCAGAGACCTTCTAGAGATTTCAACAGATCACTGTAATTCCAGCCATAATTAATATATATTCCAAAACAATTTAATTATTGGCTAAATGTAGTGGAAGGACACTGTCTTATTTAAGACTGAAGGGGAGTAGTTAAAACATCTCCTGCCTCTAAAATGTCGTAGTGGGTTAATACATAATGACGATAATTATACTAAATGAAGAATGTTCGAGTGCTTACCAAGCTTAATTAAACTTTGCAGCACTCCTAAGACAGAAATATTGTTATGGTAATTTTAACAGGTAGGTAAATTGCTCATCCTGGCACACGAAGGCTGGGTAATTTACTCAAGGTCACACAGCAAGCCTGCAGTATATCCAACATGGAGCCTATCACCTTGACTCCTAGGCTGACTTCCTTCTGCAGTCTTCAAAAATAATTCCTTCACTCCTAATGGCTTTGCGTTGTCTGAAACAGAAACTGGCTTTTGTTCACAAACTTGATTGTTGATAAATTCCTCTATCCCCAAAGACTCATATCTCCAACTTTTCCCCAGTAATTCATGCCAATGTGGCAATTTTCTAGAAAATGAAGGATGTGAGGGCGAGGAAGAGGACAACACAATGAAAGAGATGGAGGTAAAAGCTAATACAAGAGAATGGAATGAGAGGAACTAGAAGCAGAAGAAAATCAGGGCCTACAAGTGAAAGACAAAGGAGTCAAGGGGGGAATGAAGGGTCAAAAGAAAAGTGAAATAAATGGGCGATATATAAAAATAAACGGGAAAGGAGCCCATCAGGAATTAGCAGACTGGAAATTGTGGGTAAAATAAAAATGCTGTAAGAACTGAGATTCAGAACATTTAGTGGAAATGTATTAAAAGTCAAAATCTACTATCTTCACTATAGCATTCTGTTTACATGCCAGGAAATTTCTTACATCCTCAGTCTATTGAGTGGCACTGTACACAGAGATGGAAAAACCTGCTGCCTCTGAGTAGAGATAAAAAACATAGCAAAGCTCCTGCAGAGTAACCCTAAAATGGTAACACGAGCAGACTGTGAAAGGAGTCCCTACCGAGATCTTTTGATTAACCTTGCTATGATGTAAGTGGGGAGCCTAGATTAAACCGGCCGTTTCTTCCATTGCTTTTTCTCTTCTCATTTTAGGTTAGAATAATGCAAATAACTGGTAAAAATACAAACAAAAGTTTTTTTCTTTTTTTTTATTTCTTTCTTGTTTTCCATCCTTCCTCCTTTTTTTTTTTCCAAACTGTCAACCTTGCTTCTTTAGTTTGACGTGTAACTTTTTTTTTTTTTTTTTTTTTTTTTCCAATTGAAAGCAAGAATAGTTCAAGAGACAACTAAAAAGGAGTAGATGGGAAATTCAAAGATTAAAACCCACAACTAAGCTGACAGATGTGGCTTTCCAAGCCCAATTACCAAATCAATGTTTTTAACATATAGGAGGAGCAGGAGCAATCCAGTAGTTCTTGATCCTAAAATATTTCTCCTAGCATACACGTGTGGCCAAAAAGAGCCAGGGTGGGATGCTCTGCTCTTCCCCGTGATGATGGTCATTCTCATACGTTCTTATAGCTATAATACGGAAGAGAATGTAAAGCTCTGCTTAAGTTAATGTTTTTAATGTATGAGATCTTATACCCACTTCTGTGGTTCCTTCCATGCGGATTACTCCTTTTCAGAGAAGGTGAGAAGCATCTTCCCATCTCTCTAGCCAATTCTTTAAAGAAGCTTTGGTTCTACCAGGATTTTTATCAGAAATAGCTGACTACCAGGAAAACAGATGATCATTTCTATTCTCTCATCAGTAGCATTTTCTTTTGCTTTGCTGGTCTTCTTGCTGAGACTCCCCAGCATGGTTTGCCTGTTGAGGTGATATGCATGGACAAATACAGTGGTGATACAGTTAGGACTGTTTTGCTGAGCACTTGTTGCAGACAAACTCCCCATAAATTGTCAGAGACAGAATTTACTGAAGTTCCCATATCACAACATACCATGCCTGCTGATCAGTTTTACAACCTATGGCCAGCTAGAATGGTTCCTTCTATCTGAAGATTGGATGACTGTTTTTTTTTTTGTTGTTGTTTATTTGTTTTTTCTGTGTGACTACTCTTATTTTCAAGTTTAATCCTCATACTAGGTGTGGCTAAAATGCAGGAGCTAGGGCACATGCATGAGTGACAGGAAATGGCAGAAATGCAGCCAGAGTGAATTCACTTATCTGAGTGAATATTTACACAGGGGGTTTTGTGTTCGGCTCATTGAAGCACAACAAGCTCTTGCGATTCAGTTCATCAACCAGCTGTTAATGGCTTGAGGTTAAGAGTAGATTTCTTTGCTTACCACCCTGACTGCATGTCCCAGCCACTGAATAATGTATAGATACAGTCACATGGCACAGGTGTTTACTTAAAATTACTCCGAAGAAATTAAATAATCTACTATTCACTGTCCCATTTTTGATTTGCTTCATTTCTCACCTGGGAATGTGCAATCTCTGGAGTGGTAGCTTTGTTTTGTGAATTGTTTGTTCTGGCACAGTCAGGTAATCAGAAATGTCATTGCCGGTGGCTATTCATCACATTTCTAACTTTTGATTAAATATCTATCATTATTTTTACTCAATATTGGTTATTATTTCCATGACTTTGAAATGAGAATTGCAAATGCTTTGATAAAGAAATTGAAAGTGTGGAAATCTTGCAGAGTTCTGTTTGTAGCTTTCTCATGCTGTGGTTAGTGAATCTCGATAGTTATCGGCTTTCCAGAAGCAAAGTTGATGATCGGTGTAGGAAATAAAGTAGATAATTTAAGTCCAACTCATGCCAGGCTGTTCTTCTAGTGGTCAGAATGAAAATAAAGTGCAGTGAATTACTGCAGCTCCCGATCCTCGAGATCAGAAAATCCATCCCTCCAGTATCTCCTTTGAAGGTCCACGCACCTAAATGTAGAAGGCAAACCTAGCATCTTCATGGACCAGACAGTACAGCAGAGCAGCAACAACTTGTGAACGTGTTGCAGCCCTCAAAACTGGACCAAACCCCCTGCTTCCAGTGTTCAGACAAAAAAATCCTGTCAGATTTCCTGCCACAACTCCTCTTCAGGCTTTACAGTTCTTTGCCACTCACAAAGGGGATCTAGGGGTAAGTGTTACACCTGAGCCTGTGGGCAAACATCCTGGCCTATAAAATTAAGCAGATTTAACAGCTGTGGAAATTCTTTACTCTTCAGAGTCAAGTGCTCTCTGTTCTCATGGAGAAAGCTGGAATCCGTCATGTGTCACCTGAACAAAATCTACTCCTTGCAGTAAGTCTCAAACACTACTTTCCTGAAGGTACTGTAAAGCCAGGTAAAAATCTCTCATGCCGAAGTCTGCAAACCTGCTACAAGTTCCCTTTTCCCCATCATGATTCATCGTCATCACAAAGAGACACAGCAAAATTACTACTAGAGTAGTGGGGAAAAGCAAATTTGGGAGAAAGAAGGGAGGGGGGGGGAGGCTATTGTCTTTTAGAATTGTTAAAGTAATACTTTGATTCAAACTCAGATATCCACACTGGAAAAGTAATTCTGCTAGAATGAAAAAATCCTTGATTCCAAATCAGAAAAAAAAAATCATGAGAAACTTCTAAAGTCTGGAACTCCTGTCAAATCCAGGTCAGTCACTGGCAGACAGAGTTTGTTCTCCCAGAGCTTTTTGGACTACTGGTTCCTTGTTACAAGGATGACAAGACACTACACAGGAGGTGCATTAATTTATGTGGCTCCCTGATCTCTTGGGGTACATCTTTGTGTCCCTGTGAGAGCTATGGTTTGCAGAGATTTGGCCATTTCCATTTCATACCTTACAGCCTAGAAAATACATCTCTATTTTTTGAGTAAGTCAGCAATGTTGCGATGTCCTGCTGGTCCTGGATGACCTAATGTTTTCAGACGGTCCACAGAAGTGGGGTGACACAGAGACCAGTGGCTGTTGGATAGCTGCTGGATGCACAAAGATCTCTGGTGTTGGGACACCCAGAGGAAGCGCAGGGATGTGTGCCAAGGCTGCGGATAAGGAAAGCCCCCACACAGCAGCAGCCTATACCTGCTGTTTTTCTGGCAGACTTCACTGGAAATTAGATATCTTCACAGATAAGTAACATTTTTCTGACCTTATAAAATAGCCTAATTTTCTCTGATGCGATTTCACTAAGCCTTATTATTACATTATCTTCAGTCCCACGATCAGACAGAGATTAAATCACTTTAAACAATTTTATGAAGCACAGAACAAACAAACACAACAGAACTTGATTCAAAGTACTTCCTCTGAAAGCCATATTAGATTAAAAAAAAAAAAAAAAAAAAAGTCTGTAAAAATAAAAGCTTGGATCTGGTTTCAGCATATGTCTATAAATCCAAAATAAGTACACCAAATGGAATGGAGTTATTTAGTTTTTTTACTACTAACCATCAGTGTTACACAGGATTTCTACTCCCTCACCAGATCCTTCCCAAATCAAAAGAGACATTTTAAGGCAGCTACTTTAATGTTCTGGGGGCAAAAGTTTTTTTATAAATCCACATTCACTCGAATGTTTACAACATTTCTTCTTCTTACAAGCATTCTGGTAAACACAAGTGTTTGTGGAATGCAGCTGAGTGCTGTAACGAATAGCAATAAAAACAGTCTTCAGTTTTTATTCAAAGGGATAGTCTTCTTATATTCTTGTTAAAATCTTCTTGAACATTGGTTGCTGTATGTGAGAGCTTTTGGGGAAAATATTAGAAATAGTTTGAATTTGAACCTTTTCCCAGAATTTAAAAAAAAAAAAAAAAAAAGTTTTTCAAAGGGTTATATGAGATACCAAAGATGTTAACATTTCATACACTCATTGGCAAAATGCCACCGGGGTGCTGGGCACTTTTGCAGTTTAAATCAGATCAGCTTAAATCCAACTGCAATGGGTATACCTCCTCTCATATAAGTGAAACAGAAAACCATGTCCTACACCACGGGACTGGTTTAAAGTCCCAAACTCCCTTTCGCAGCACTGTAATGAGTGACTCCCATAGGAAAGGGGAGCAGGCACATCACTGGATAACACACACAAGGGTTTAGGGACAGGACTGGCACTAACAGTGGTCTAGAGTGTTAAAGATGATCCAAGTCAGCAAAGACAACCATGGTAGCACTCACAACTGCAGTTCTCCCTTCCAGGATAATCTGTGAATGGGAAAGATCTGGTTTAGTCACCTTTACCCAAATTACCCCTCACCTGATCTTTTCCTGCACTCACAGATGTGTGACCTCTGTCCCAGCCTCTGGTCTGTGCCCAGCTCGTGCCATTCAAGTTTTGTGAAGATCCTAGGAGCTACACAGAGCACCAAAGCAGTGCCAAGGATGCTGTGAAGACCAACACAAACATTTCGTGATGAACAGCCATTTCTGAACCCCCAGGGACCTGCATCTCTTGCTTACTGCAGCTCGCACAGCCTTTCTGCTGGGATCACTGAGCTCCCAGACAGAGCTATTTTGTCAAAGAAATAATTTAAAATGAAAAACATCAAATAGGCACACACAAATACAATGTTGACTTCTAAGAATGAGCGTTCACACCAGAAACCAGACTCTGTGGGACTTAACTTTCATCCATCCAGAAAATAGAAATCGCTTTTGTGTAAAATTAAAATGCACGAAACCAACTTGACTCTTAAACACTGAGCATTCACAATAAGCTGCTTGTCCATAGCCTGATGTATTTACTAAAAGCACATTCAAGAAAAACAGGAGCTACTCAGAGGCAATTTACAAACAGGAAAACAGAGGAAATTGGCTGGGTAATTTATTCTCCAGGAAGTATTTGCATGGTTGTATAAGCAAGGCACCCAGCAGAAAGGCACTCTCACGTTGTACCTGCTCGTGGCTTAAATAGCAGTGTCCCCCAGCACATCCATCGTGTTAGCCAGATGCGTGCTAATGCAACATAAAAATTGCAGTTTTAAGTGCCAAGCGGAGGCTTAATTTTAGGATTTGTTTTTCCTCGTGGAAGAAGACTGAAAATCCATTAAAGCCCACACAATTACTGTTTTGCTTCCTGGTGACTGCAGCTTCATACACACACACAAATACGTATGTCAAACCCAGTCACTTATAGAAATGTGTGGCATGTTGGGACACAAAGTTTTCATCTCTTTGTAAAACTTATCCCTTTTATATTCCAGTATCTCCCTGCTATACACTGATGGCGCCTGCTTTAGCCAGTGCCGTTTTGTTCTCTACTCACATCTCTTGCCAATCTCATCTTGTTAACACTGTCATTTTTCTTACCACTGGCCGTTCAAATGGGAATTAGCCGGGAGGAAAACTCTCTTTCCTATCCAGCAGCAACCAGCACTGAACTGTGCCTACAACACTTTACCTGAAGATGTGAAGAGGGAGATAAATAAGAACTGAAGAGCTGTGGGGCAAAACTAGATCATCCTCTGGATTTCCCCCCAGCTTTCAGGTGTGCTCTTTTTCTGCATTTTTGTCACTGGTAATAGGGCCAGAGACCGACTGCAGCTGTGATCTGGGTGAGCACAGCCCTGTTTAAGGCCAAGTCTATGGGTTTCTCTCTCTCCAGGAACATGGGAAGAAAGGAGTTGAACCACAATAATTTCTCGTGAGCAGGAATCCCAGCCAGACCTGTCCCTTTGACTTTCTGCTTTTAATAATGATATATCCCTCAGTAATCAATAACATTGCACTGGCAGTCTGAGGAGTGAGACTTGCTCCAGCTCAAGGATGAGGGAGGGAGCAGGCATCCACACACCCAGTGAGATGCCTTCTGCTCCAACTACTGAGCAGCACTTGTTACACATTAGCCTTAAAACATGACTTGGAAGTAATTGGTCAGCACTGCAGAAGAAGGGCTGTGTAGCCCACTGTTAATGATTAGCTTTGTTGTGGATGAATTAGTTGACTTCCTGCAATTACTCCTGCTCTTCCCCACCAGGCAACTGCAGCGCTCTGCTTTCCAAAGGCAGCCGGCGGGCAGTTTGCTGACCCCGAATGTCTGTTAGCTCCAAGGTGCTCATTTCATTTTCTGCACCAGTCGCTAGGCTGAAGCATCCAAATTCCAGCAGACAGGATAGTTTACGGTTCGCTGTCTGCACCAGATGCTTAGCAGGAGGGACGAGGCAAAGGGAGGCTGTGGGGAAGTGGAATGTGTTAGCCCCGCCAAGCTGACAGTCACCCATAAAGGATCCTGTGTGGCTGTGGTCAGGAAAGTGACCCCATCAAAAATAAACGTTGTTACGTTTATTCCTCTTCCATACTCTCCAGCTCTCCAGTACTCCATCGGACAAGGCAGAGCACTTTGATAAACGCCGATTCACCCCTGCACCTGGAAAATCAAGCAGAGTGCTCCTTGCATTGCACTGCATTGAAATGAGAGACATGTGGAGCTGGAGCTCTCTTGGCGATCCTGTTGATACAGGAGACAACACCAAACACAGCATGCTTTGCTGCAGCACCCTGCCACTTCCAGCTTGACTTTTACCTGTGCTTTTTATTTCACTTTAACCAGAGCACTGTGACTCAGAGGGCAGGCAGGAAAACATGACAGTGACCAGGCACCATTTCCACAGTTTGCACTCAGACTTCTCTGACACTGCAAAACAATGGGCATGAGCAATCTGAAATAAATGTTTAGATGCAGCAAGGCCCATGGATGCCAGCTCTGTCCCAGTCAGCAGTGCCAATTCTCACCTCAGAGCCACCAGGCAAAGGACAGAAAATACACAAGGAGCACTGAAGTTCTTGCTACTGCCACAGAAAATCATAGAAAATCAGTCCCAAAGAGCCTGGAAAAAAAGATGCCAAGCTAAGGAAAGATGCCTGCAGGAATACTGTGAATCTGCTGAAGGGAGGCTACCAGGGGGTGACGTGTCCATGGAAGAAAACCAGGAGGATGAATGTGCGGGAGGAGTGACGGCAGACAGCTGTGCTCCTCGCTGGGGTGGAGATCTGGGCTTTCAGCTCTGGGTGGGTCCCAAGGGGCAGGGGTCATTTGTGTGTTAGTTTCTTCAAGGGAGGAATTTTCTGTGCTATTTTCCTACAATGTATTACCTTCTATTTGAAATTTCACACCAAACATGGGGTTCCAGATCCTCTTCATTATCTACCTCATCAGAGTCAGCGGGTCCTTGATAATACAGTCTCCTGTCTCGACTTCTGGAGTAAGGTGAAGGCATCCGATACTCCTCATGCTGGAGAATACAATCATCATAGATGTACCAGGCAAGGGACACTGGAAACAGAGCACTGCTGCCTCTTATGGCTTTTGCACTCCTCAAGAGCTGTGGCAGCTGTCTGCCAGAGCAGGAACCTCCAAAGAGTATAAATTTGCAGCAAAGTTGCTTGCGTTGATATGGCTTGTTTGATCCTCCTCATTGCTGTTGTGCATCCTTTTCTGCAATGTCTGTACTCAAGTGAGCCAGGATAAAGCCCATCTGAAACCCATCCTGCCTCCTCTAGGCTCTGCAGGCTACGCCCAGAAAACCCCCTTCAGGTTCCTGCCTACCTCTGACATCCCAGGCACCTGGAAGAGGCCGATCCAAATGCACCAGTTTTCCATAATTTACCATCCTTCACTAGCTGATGTCTGTGAATGCATGGATGTCTCCACAAACTAATGAATACAATTAAACGAGATGGTAAAGCTGGATGTTTGATGGCTCTGTCTGACAGGCTGAATGGAGAAAGGCTCAGAAAAATGTGTGTAAAGGAAACAGGGATGCACATTCATTTCTTTAGGACATATATACGAGTGGTACCTCACAGAACCGCAAACCTTGTACAGACACAAAGCACACCAAAACATAAAAAAAATAAAATAAAATAAAAAACAAAAACAAAACAAACAAACAAAAAAAGAATGCAATTTCAGCTGTCTGTACCAGTGTAGTGGTATATACTGCTGAGCCCAAAATAATACACTCTGGTCTCTCAGCTCTGGCACAATGCTGGTATTCCACTACTTTGGAGTATCATAGAATCATAGAATCATAGAATATCCTGAGTTGGAAGGGACCCATAAGGATCATCAAGTCCAACTCCTGGCACCGCACAGGTCTACCCAAAAGTTTAGACCATGTGACTAAGTGCACAGTCCAATCACTTCTTAAATTCAGACAGGCTTGGTGCAGTGACTACTTCACTGGGGAGCCTGTTCCAGTGTGCAGCCAGCCACTCAGTGAAGAACCTCCTCCTGATGTCCAGCCTAAACCTCCCCTGCCTCAGCTTGACACCATTCCCGCAGGTCCTATCACTGGTGATTATGGAGAAAAGTCTCCTGCCTCTCCACTCCCCCTCGCGAGGAACTTGTAGATCACGATGAGGTTTCCCCTCAGCCTCCTCTTCTCAAGGCTGAACAGGCCCAGTGACCTCAGCCACCCCTCATATGCCTTCCCCTCTAGGCCCTTCACCATCTTTGTCGCCCTCCTCTGGACACTCTCCAACAGTTTCATGTCCTTTTTGTACTGTGGTGCCCAGAACTGCACGCAGTACTTGAGGTGAGACCGCACCAGTGCAGAGTAGAGCGGGATGATCACTTCCCTCGACCGACTAGCAATGTCGTGCTTGATTCATCCCAGAGTACAGTTGGCCCTCCTGGCTGCCAGGGCACACTGCTGGCTCATATTCAACTTGCTGTCAACCACGACCCCCAGATCCCTCTCTGTGAGGCTGTTCTCCAGCGTCTCGTCTCCCAGTCTGTACGTATAGCCAGGGTTGCCCCGTCCCAGGTGCAGAACCCAGCACTTGCTTGTTTCATTGCATGGCAAAAACACAAGCATTAAAATCTGTAGAATCATAGAATCATCCAGGTTGGAAAAGACCTTCAAGATCACCAACTGCAACTATCAAATATGACCTGCTGAGTCCAAGCACTAAACCATGTCCCTCAGTGCCATATCCACATGTCTCTTAAATACCTCCAGGGGTGGGGATTCCACCGCTTCCAATGCTTGACCATCCTCTCCATGAAGAAATTCTTCCTAGTATCCAATCTAAACCCCCCCCGGCACAACTTGAGACATTTTCCTTGTATCGTATCACTTGTCACCTGAGAAAAGAGACTGACACTCTCCTTGCTGCAACCTTCTTATAGGTAGTTGTAGAGAGTGATGTGGTCTCCCCTGAGCCTCCTCAGCTCCAGACTAAACTGCACTAGTTCCTTCAGCTGCTCCTCATCTTGTTTTCTTGTCCCTTCATCAGCATTGTTACCCTTCTCTGCACACACTTGAGCAACTCAATATCCTTCTTGAGGGTGCCAAAACTGAACACAAAAAGTGAGGTGCAAATATACAGCACAACAGAATCATATAGCTTGGAAAAGACCTTCAAGTTCATAAAGGCCAATCATCAACATGACCTACTGAGCCCCATCACTAAATCATGTCCCTTAGTACTGCATCTTCACATCTCTTTGAGATGCAACACCTACAAGGACTGGGACTCCACCACTTCCTAATGTCCAATCTAAACATCCCTTGGTGGAACCTGAGACCATTACTAGACCCAAATTCAAGAGGTTCACTTGATGACTTCACTGATTTTGGAGCTGAACTCCTTTGGACTGCCTCTGCAGCCAGTGTAGACACAAGGAGCTACACAAGGTCATTGATCTCAGAGGTGTGCAGGAGCTCCTGCTGCTCTACTCTCACCACAGGCAGCTTAAGGCTCCTCACTCAGATACAGCCTAAGTGTGATGGGGTGAGTTTAGTCTACGGATTTCAAAGGGCTTTTTCTAGCATCAAGGATACTCATATTTTACAGGAAACATTTAGAGGTGAAAGAGCAGGTGAATTGTAGGAGTGAAGCTCAGGAGCAAAAATGGATGGTGTAACAAGGGGCTGCTCAAAAATTTCCTTGATGAAGGTCCTACTGTCATATCAAGTCACATTCTGCTGGTACTGAGGAATTAACCTTCTGCCATTTAAATGAAGGGCTACAGAAGAAAGGACTGAAAATTTCAGTGTGGTAGTGAATAGTCCAGCTTAAATGGTAATGAAAACTTACTGAGTTAGCAGAGAGATGGACTTGCTCTTGCTGACCCCAAAGGGCCATCACTAGTGCTTGCCCTGGTCCATTTGGCACAGACAGAGGGCAGAGAGACCAAGGAAGCCTTCTCCCAGCCTTGTGATGGCTTTGTCTGTCCCTGACCCCAATATCTGCCAACATCCCGCCAGCCAGTGACTCCTCAAGTCACAAAGAGAAACACATGCTGCTCTACTGCTTCCTGCCCGCTCTCCATCAGCAAATGCTTTCAAGATTTATAGGGTGATAATAAATAACGATAATAAAAAAAGTTGCTGTAAATAACTGTGAAGCTCAACATGCCTTGGAGTGTGCAGTGTTTCCTACATATATGTAGGAGATAGCTCATTTTTTTTATGTATGTATAACTATTATATCTACATTTTTGTATGTGTGTGGAGGAACAGGATTTCAAAGGCTCAACCATGAAAGTACACCAAGGATGAAATGTCTCCAAAACATCTTCATGCAGAAATACTTACATACTTATATTAGCAGGAGAGGGCCTCAGAATAATATGATTCATCTGACTTAATTTGAAAATTAAAAATATTGTGCATGTTGAGAGAAAAGAAGTCCATTTGTAGAATTAAAGCATAACAAAGGCACAAACTGCATGCTTGGAGACACTGAATGAATTTGAGAAAATTAAATCCTATTAAGAGAAATATTGTGTTCACTAAAGATACTAATTGTGAAATTACTGAGCTCTTGTGGTTACAAGTATTTTAAATATATATAATACACATATCAAATAGAAATCCAAATTTAATTAATTTATATGGATGCATGATGATGAAAAGATACCACATCATTGCATACATTATATTGTAGCTAGTCTTAAAAATATATAATAATAGTAGACTATACAAGTATTGTAGTTAAGCCATCCTCAACACTGCACAGCTTCAACAGCACTGTTTTTAATTTTAGGCCATTCATATATCTGTAACACAGGATCCCAGAGTGGCTGAGGCTGGCAGGGTCCTCTGGAGACCACCCGGTGCCACCCGTGCCCAAGCAGGGACACCCAGAGCAGGGTGCTCAGCACCACGTCCAGGCGGCTTCTGAAGGGCTCCAAGGAGGAGACCCCACAGCCTCTGGGCAGCCTGTGCCAGGGCTCCGTCACCCGCACAGCACAGAAGGGCTCCTGGTGCTCAGGGGGAGCCTCCTGGGGGCCAGGTTGTGCCCAGGGCCTCCTGTCCTGGCACTGGGCACCACTGCACACAGCCTGGCTCCGTCCTCCCTGCACCCCCCTCCTCGGGGATTTACAGACAGTGATGAGACCCCCTGAGCCTCCTCTTCTCCAGGGTGAGCAGTCCCAGAAATGTAACACAGTTCAAAATCTGAGTCTTCTCATTAGGAACCACTGCCTACTTCTGACAATCCCATAAACTTCAAAGCCTACTTAAAGCAAACCCAGTCTGAAAAGAGACTTTGTAAAACCTTTGCTTTTGTATTCAACAAAAGCTCCCCTGTGTAGCTTCACAGTTATACTCGTGAAAAACTGCACATACAAAAAGCTATACTCAGGGTAATGCATTTCAAATATATACTTCCATCTTTCCTCCTTATTTTTTCTTTGCTATCATATCAGAGCAAGGGAGTGTGATATGTGGAAAGGAACTTGTGTTAAAATGCACAGTAGCTGTTTAAGAAAATATCACTTTGAGAGTACAGTTAGCACTATCTGAGAAATTAAGCTCCCTTAATTGAAATAAACATGCAAATACTGTATAGACACATATATAAAATCATATCCATGCATATTTTAGTTCTGTGGTTTCTATGACTTCATAAAAATTCATATGGCTGTCGAGGCTGCGTTACTCCATTACCGAGGAAATGGCGCAGAGCTCCTTCTGTGCTGGGACAATGACTGGTGGTGATGTTACACCTAACCTCACACCTAAGATTGCCTGCTAAATCTTGCATTAGTGCTTGAGCTGCAGACCAGCCTTCCTATTGAGCCTAAAGCTGTCAGTCCAGCACTTTCTCTTGGGAGTGCTCTCTCTGGGAGGGACACTGTATGATGGTTAGGCGTGGTATTTGCCTCTATGAATTTAGTTTGGGTCTTGCTTTTGTTACTGGGAATTCTGCCTTAGTGGAGTAAGCATCCACTTTCCTCATTGCAGAAGGGCAAAGAACTGAGCAGAGTGATGGCTCCCAGAGAACAGAATAGAGGAGAGGAGAAGAGAGGAGAGGAGAGGAATAGTTCAGATACAAAGATCATTGAGTACAACTGCCTGGCCATTCAAGGTTAGGCCACACCAAGGCCCACAGCAGAACAATCACTTCTCTAGACCAACTGGTCTCTGTGGTATTCACCACAAGATGTACTGGACAAAATTTAGTCTAAAAAAAAAAAAAGAAGCATGAGAGAAGTCTGCTATTTGTCTGCAGATGAGTAAGAAGCTAGTTTGAAGAGTGATAGAATTAATTGGGACAGGAAAAGGAGTAACGTGACTGAGTTACCACAGAGGTGACTTAGGAAAAATTGCTTTGCAATAAGCCAATCATGGAGTCTCCACCTCTTGCAGAGCATCTAAAGAAACACCCACCAGAAATAATATAGGCAAAGGTGGTTCTGGTTTAGAAAGGAATCCCCTCAGGGTCCTTCCCAGGTATACGCTCTTTTGCCCATTTAATATTTTAATTGCTTGGGAGTTTTGCTCTAACTTTTACTTACTAAGTAGGACAGAACATTGAGCATCTGCACTCTCAGGCAAGGAACCTGTTTTAAGTAACTGGAGCAGCCGAGGTCATGTGTAGAACTGAGCCTTAGTGGCTATTCATTGAAAGAAAATTGGTGGCAATGACTTAATTACTTTTTCATAAGTAACAGCGTTGTTTGTGCTATATCCTGCAGAGCTTGATGTTTCAGCTAAAAAAATATGTTTCCAAAGCATGGAGTTATCACTGTTTCTTATCCTTCTTTTTACCTGAGTGCCTTTGAGAAAGCAGACTGTTTCCATTCATGCACTTGTTCTGCTGTTAACAAGCATCAGAAATAATTAAGCTATCTTACCCAGCAGCAAATCATTAAATATTCCTTGAAAAACATTCTTAATTGAAAGAAACACTTTCATTACGTCCCCACCCCCCACCCCCATTATATCAAAGCTTCATTTTCTCTACTTCATTCTGTAACATCCTTGGGGCTCTGTAGGTATGTTTTGAGGGGATATTTCAGATTTGGAAGGCTCGGGTCTTCCAAGCAGCATTATAAGAAAAAAAAAAAAAAAAAATGTATAAAATATGTTTTTAATTCTGGTATGTCTGGAAAACTAAGAGCATAACACAAGTAGATTAGGTGACTCGAGCTGTTTGCAGGGATGTTCTACCCTAAGGGTTATAGAAGATTTCCTGAAAAAATCTGCGATATACCAGGTTGTTGCCTGACAGCAGCATGGCTGAGTGTCTGGGAGAGCCTCTCATCTTCACTCCTCGACAGTTCATTCCTCCCCCCGTTCTCCACACATGCTCTCCTATCCTGCTTTTACTGTTAGTGGTTAGAAATGTAGTGAGCCTTATAAAATATATATTGCAGTTGCCACTCAAAACAGGCATCAAGAAAATGAAGAAAACAGCATGATAATAATTGTTTGCATCTATTCGAGAGAGAAGCTCGATATACCTTAATGGCAATCACTAACCATGAATGGTCACAGGGGCGGATTTAGCCTTACAAGTCACTCTCTTTCCCTTGTTATTTATTAGGATAGAGAAAGCAACAGACATGAATGACACAGAAAGATGAGCACAAAGCCAGACTTATGATCGAAGAGCCTCAAGCAAAAATAAAATCTTATCTCTGACTGCAGGAGGAAGAAATCCCACTGCAGCAATAAATCCAGAGGAGCAGGACCAGGCTCTCTACATCTTTTGATTCAGCCATAGGATGGGAGTACATGGACGGTGCAGAAGCAGGAGACCAAAAGATGAATCAGCTGGGCCTTTTAATCTTATACAGACGCAGCCTCTTCTGATACAGTCACCTTCCTGCCCAGATGATCCCATTTCTGCCCTGAATGGTCTTTGAAGCCCTGTCTGCTTGGACTGCATGATCTGAAACCACTGCTCCCTTCCTCGCCGTATCGCTGTTACAATGGAGCCTGCAGTTAACAGTTGACTGTCCTAAGTTTCTCCAAAACAGTTATGTTTCTTGTTGTTGCTTCTAAAATAATAGTTTCCAGAGGCCATTCCCCACCACAGAGTAAGTGTTTGAAAGCAGCATTGTTTTTGGACGCAACCTAATTCCCCTGTGGCTCTTTTCCCAAGTTCCGGCACTGCTGTGTTACTGAGGATGCTTTCTCCTTCCCCCCAACCTTGACATGCCAAATATATCCTGACTACAGATGTTGCAGATGATATGACATCCGATTGTAATTCAGATGATGCTTCTACTGCCAAGGAAAATCTTAGCAGTGACTATGAACCTAGCAATATTCTGCACTGAGAAAACAATATTTACAGTAGGATTTCAGCCACAGCAGCTAGATGGTGCACTCAAGCATCTGTTTACAAGAAGTTCAAAGAGGCTGAATTGGCTACTGCAAGAAGTAACAAATACACCGCCTTATTAGGACTTACCTCCCTACACATTGCCACCAGATATTGCCTCCTTTTAAATATTAGGATAAAGCTTACATTCATAAACACAGAAATGGCAGCTCATATAACTTGGAAGTTGTGGGACAAACATGGTAGAAAGAAACACGAAGGGGAAATCCGTGTTTGGGCTGCCATCGTTGATGTAATTGGGGTTGTGCTGCGCTTTGTGTTGAGCAATCAAGACTGAAGCTAAGAGGGATGCTTTATCACCATCTTAGCTTTTGCCTTCCTGACACACATGGATTTGTATCATGACCACGAGTATTTTAAACAGAGCAATTCCTGTCTGCTTAATACGGAAGCTGCTATTTGCTGTGGTGTTTCCAAAATTTATATGCCTGCAGGATATTTAAAAATATTTCCAAATCAGCCTATCAAAGCAGGTTTTTCTGCTGTCAAGAGTGTTTATGTAATAAAAACAGAGATCCCAACAAATGCCTCCCTTGTAACTTTGCTTGTATACAGAGCGTGAGGTTTGTATAAAACAGGTGTCAGTTATGTGCGTGCTTCCCTGCACTGCTAAACATCTTCCCTGCTCTCTAAATTGCTAGCTCCATGTACTAACAAAGCATGCATGCAGAAAAATACAATGAAATTGACATAATTCAGGTTTAATCTACTAAAAGATAAGGTTGCAAAACTGTGGGGTTCTATATCCTTCTAATAGTATCCACTTTAGGGCTAGTAAACATATTGTAACTACCTTCTCCAGCAGGATAGGTGGGCCCCTGCTAAGAGGCAGGTCCATTATGGCAGGATGGGTTTTATGGTGATTTTATTTTGTTTTTCTTGGGGCACGTGTGAGGCAGAAGCTGTGAGGAAGTAAATATTTACAGCTTCCCACAGTACAGTGCGGAGCTGCATGCAGCCGTGGTTTGATGGACAGGGCATTTGGCAGCAGAAGGGGAAGGAGCAGATGCTGAGCCCCATGCTAGGTGTTGCCCCTAGGCAGTGCCAATGTTTCAGTACCCATCTCTACACAAGCCTGGAAACAAAGTGCACATATTATAATCACAAAACCACAAAATCCCAGAGTGGCTGAGGCTGGCAGGGCCCTATAGAGGCCACCTGATGCCACCCTTGCCCAAGCAGGGACACCCAGTGCAGGGTGCCCAGGCCCATGGGCAGGTGCATCACCTGCTCTGAGGAGACCCTATAGACATCCTTCACCAAGGGCCTGTGAGTACATGTCACACAGCAGCACTGCATGGCAGGCCATGTACAAGTGGCACGACCAGCGCCGGTGTTTGGCTGGTCAGCCCTGTGTCCCCATGCCACTGCCCGGTGTGAGAAACAAGGTTGTGGCTTTGCAATAGAAGGTGTTTCTGCAGAGATGGCATTGCTCAGGGACACCCCTTCCCTGCCTGGATGGTGAAGGCAACGTTGAGTCTCTTTCCCAGCCGCAGAAGGAGGAACCATGTGCCCTCAGGCCCCACTGCTGCTCCCATGCTCCTGGCCTTCCCACACCAGGCCCTTCAAGGTCCTCCAGCTACTTTTGGGACATTTCTAGGTCTTTCTGTCATGCTTCCTGTCATGCTGTTCACTCCTTAACCCTTCCTAATGCATTATCATAAGATTACAGATTCCTTCCTGTTGTCTTTTCAGCCTTTTTTGTCTTCGGCAGCTGCATTCCCCAGCAGATGTTCTCCAACAGCTGAGATAATCCCCTCTGTGTCATGGAGGTTTATAAAGCCCGTAGCCACCTCTGTGCTGCCCCTGTGTTGGATATATATGCCTTCTCCAGGGGCTGCTTGGGCACTCTTCTTGCTTTCCTCCAGAGATGCTCCTTACCCCACCACAATGGCACCAAGGGTCTCAACATGAATGAGGACCAGACTCATGTTTTCCTACTAACCACAACCAGCTGGGGTGCTTGAATAGAGAAGCAAAAAATGGGAACAATGTTATTGAATAGTTCAATAGCTTTTCTGTGTAGACAAAATCATAGGGCAAACCAAGGAAAAAGAAAAGTTTATGGATATGGGCAGCTTTAGAAAAAATACGCTCATACGGAATTTTCTTCCTAACTGGAAGAAGTTAGGAAAAATAAATAAAAATCACACAACAAACACATGCTCTCAGAAGAAAGTGTAGTAACTCTCATCAGGAAGCTCTATTTTGGGATAACATAAACTATCTGCTGGTTGGATTAATATTTAACATGGCTGAAAAATAGCCTTATTATACATTCCTCCAAAAAATGGGCAGAAGCCAAATTCTGGTCTAAAGTAATGCCTATAGAAATATAAGCACCTCACAGGAGGAAGGTATTGTAAAAACTCAAAGTAAAGGTTTAAATATTTTGTTCATAATCAGGAAGATAAAATTTAGAAATGCAAAAGATAGAAGAAAAAATACAAATATCTTCATCCTGATATTCTGTTGAATGACTTTTATTTATGTGATTAAATTTCATGTGTTGATTTCGAATTGTAAAAAAAATGGAGGTTCTTCTCCAGATATGGAATTTGGTTGGGAAAAGAAGTGCAGTAATTCATGCTGAACTACACAGACACAAACACACGTGTTTTAAGAGCATTTCACTGGGATAAAATCAAGTTCTTTTTCAGAACTTTTTGAAATTTTATAGGAATAATGAATTATTTTTCAACTTTTTTATTAAACATGCATTTTTTTCTAGATATCACAAGTCCTCTCTTATTACCTGTGACAGTGAAACACCAGCCCTCTGGAGCCTGGTTCAAAGAGGTCCTACATCTTCCTCCTCCATTAGTTCTGAATGTTTTCTGTGGCTAAGATTCATGACTTTACAGATGGTCTATTCATCATGTTAGGCTCAATTACCTCTCAAAATATCTGGGGGAAAGCATGTTTCCATTGAAGTCAGTGTTAAAATTCCTATTACTGCAATGGGGCTGAGATTTCACTCAGAGGGTTTAAATGGCACACTGACCTTTGGGAGGTCTTCTAGGTGGGAGTGAAATTCATACAATATGTGTATTGCTATGTTTGATAGCTATTTTTCTAGAATATACTATTTTTGTAGCATGTATTATTACAAAAAAGTAGTCATGTCATTTGCCAAAGCAATTTTTCAAAGCTGAATTTGTTCAATGTTTTTTATAATTAATGGCATTATGGATACTCTTAATTTAATTATTCAACACTGTATTCTCTCTTTTGATGGATGTCATTGGTCATTAATCTTCTTGCTTCTTTTTCAATTAGCCTAGATAGATTTTTGCCTTTCCTGATTAACCCTTAGCATGCACAGAGCAGAGAGGGTGCAGTCCTAATCTGACACATGACATGAGACAAGGACATACATGTTACACTCTGTCAGCAGTGCTAATGCTCACACACACAATTTACAATGACTTATTGCCCTAGAAATTTCCTTGTCAGCTTCTTAATTATCCTTCTCAAAAAAAAAAAAAAAAAAAGAAAAAAAAAAAGCTTAAAATAATATCTAAAATTCTAATATTCTATCTATATTTCCTCTTGAGTTAAAAAAAAAAAAGGTATTTCTCTAATTAATTAAATATGCTATTTGCAGAGCTTGAAAACAGCATAGCAGATTTCAATCCTGTCTTAATGTATATCAAGGATTTCAAACCAAATCCCTCTCAAACTACATATACTGAAAGCTCTATCTCTATGTTTTGTTAAAGAAAATGACACTTCCAAACTCACTGGCATTTCTCCTGTGCAAGGATCTGAGGGCTAGGAGCCTGTGTGGTGAGTAAGCACACAAAGAATTTCCTGATCTTTAAGTTGCACTTATGAAACAAAGCTATTAATAACAGGTCAAGGCCTCAAAAAGCATAGAGCAATTTACTGCTTATATAATGAGAATATGTGTGGCCAAAAGGTGTAGAAAGCTTTGGATAGCAAAATTGTTTGCAGATGGCAAAACCATAAGTGAGTATACAAACCATGGCAATGAGAACTGTGTCAGGAAAATTCATTTCAAAGGCAAAATGCAGGAAACAAATATGAAAGACCATTTAAAAAGACTACCAAAGTGCTTGTCTGCTATCTTTTTCCATGGATGGAGAAAGTTCCCTGAACACTACCCTACCTCCCGCATGTTTCCTCACACTCTCAGCCAAGAAAACACCTGTGCGAGCCACAAAAGATGTTACCAGAATGCACTTTTCATCTGACTCCTTCCTCGCTGAGTCTGCATTTTTTGTGTGTAGCATCCCAGGCATGCACCTCTGGGCGACACCGTGTGCCCCATGCTGAGACCTTACCTGGTGTGTGCAGGTGTGGAAGCAGACACCTCTTTAGGGAAAGCCCTGAAGTAATTGTGCAGACCTGTAGTAAGAATGGGGGGGTGGGGGACACACACATGTGGTACCCACTCTGATCACCCTGGGCCTCTTCACAAAGACAGGTTTTCTTTCCCAACAGTGGTTTTCTGCTGGCCCATCACTTTGTCTTGAGAACTGTATGGAGCTATGGTCAATACTTTCTGAGGCACTTGGTTATGTCTCATAACTGAAAAATGAAGTCTTCATTTCCTTCTAAGAACACTTTTTCCTGGTTCACCTTCCCTTTCCTAAGTAGCCAAACATGTCCCTCTCCATGTCCCCAAGGGAATACACCATGCAGCACAGCTCAGGAAGAGGCTGACACAAACGACTGAAAGTGAATTCAGCTTCCTTTTTTCAATAGGATCATTGCAATGCTATTTGTAGTATTAGTTAAGCCACGTCTCAAGCATCATATAACAGAGAAAAACAAACAAACAAACAAACAAACAAACAAAAAAAACTATAATTCTTGGAGGACAAACACCAGGAGTCTGGCATCTGGCTGCCCTTTGTCTGTCCTTGTGTTGTCCTTCATCCTGGAAGAGATGACACGAGACCTCTATGTTGACATCTGTATGTTGAAAGAAAAGCCATGCCAGAGAGATTTCCAAGTGCTGTGTAAAGCTTGGGAGCTTTGAACTGTGCGCTTCCTAATTCCCATGCTGGAGAGAAGAAGCATGACCTGGATGTCCCTACGCCTCAGAGATCCTCTGCCTGGCATGACCTCTGGGAGCATACAAAACTGAAAGGAATTTAGAAAAGCCCAGAGTTTTCTCAAAGATGTGTCAAACGTCAGCATTAACTCAAGGAGTATGTAGATATTAAGTTGATTTAAGGGAAAGATGTTTTCTGCATCCCATCAGTTATTCTGGACTTGCAGCTGAGACTCTTGTCCGCAGAATTCCAAATCAGGGCAGTCGGTCCCAGTGCAGTGATTTATAACACAAAGGCAACATACGTGCTATCAATAAAACCACCTTATTTACATTTCATTGGAGCGATTGAGCTGCTGTAGGACACTTCTTTTACCAGACACAGCAATCATCCTATATTTCTGGTATCTCCTCTCCAATTTATAAGAAAATGGGGGTTATGGGCAACATTGTATTTTGAAAAGGACTAAATCCTGGAGAAAAAAAAAAAAATGTTGTTGCTGTAAATGCAGAGAGAAAAGAAACAGCTTTCTTCCAAACTTTAACCCAACTCTTGGAGCCCTCACTTCTTGTTCCATCTGGAAGCAATGTGAGGGTTGCATGGTGTAGGAGGTCATAAGGAACTTGTTTCTCACAGGGTACAGCTTCTGGTACCACCGAGAGAGGGAATGTAATCACTGTCTTTAGGAAATATAATTAAACTTCCTCCATAACAAATACAGCATGAGAAGAATCATCACAAGAACATGTGAAATACAATAAAAATGGCAGGCTAGTTTAAAGAAGCTAGATGTTAGAGTACGATAATACTTGTTTAATAAAGTTTTCAACATTGCTCCTTTCTTTTCAATCTTAAAAATGTTTACCATTTATTTTCCAAGGTCACTGACTTTTAACAGTCCATTTTTTCCTGTTTATTTTTCTTCTGTTTACAAACAGTTCCAATAAAAAATGAATGCTTTTATTAAGTCATATGATGCATCAGAAAAAGCACACAAACAAGCAGCAACAACAACAAAAACAGTGTTGCTTTGATTCACTGATCACTCAATGGAAAAGCTTGACTCCCCTCCTAGCAAAAACTGGCCAGACCTTAACGGAAGCTCACCAGAACCTTTATTTATCATGTGCATTTGTTCTTGGTGAAGCTAAGTAAACTTGATACCCCCATTAATGAGCAAACCTTGAAAGGGATGAATGTTTAGTTTCAATAAACAGCTAAGTGTTCAGACATTTGTCCAATATTAACCTTCCGGAAAACGACAAGAATGAAAAGAAGCATCTAAAGGGTGCCAGCAGAAGGACCATCTGTCCTTCTGCTGCTAGTCATGGGATTCATCAGTAATGTCACCAGAGAACGCATGCTCCTCTGTGTCCTGGCTTTTTACCTCTGTTGAGGTGAGGACTTCGTGTGGGATCCCCTTAGGACTCAGGGCTGGACTTAGACATGTTTGTCCGCAGCTCTGAAACTGCACAGCCTTGCGCACCCCCTGTCACCTTGCCATGCCTTGCCATGCCTGGCCTTGCCTTGCCTTCATGCAGAGCTCTGAAAGCCCCTGAGAAAGGAGATGTGCTCTGAGTTAGATACACTCTGGCTGTGCAGACCCTAGCACAGGTACAGGGGAGGAGGTGGAAACATTTGGCTGGGTGGTCCTCACTTCAGTCATTGACGGACAACATTACTGACCTCTTTGGGTGGCAGATCACATTTAGCATAGCTGAGGAAGAGTGGCCCCATTTCACTCTGATTGTGCACAGTATAGGGAATGTGTCTACATCTGAAATCATGCACATGACTCCTTCTGTGCTGCATATTCAAAGAAAAAAATGAAAAAAAATGAAAAAAAAAAAAAAAAAAAAAAAGAAAGAAAAAGATCTGATCATCTGCAACTTCTCTTCCACAATGGATGTTTTTATAGATGCTATTTCTTTTTACAGCTGGTTCATTCTTTTTTAGACTTGGCTTCCTTGCACACATGAAATGTTTTTTGATCAGATTATATTTATGGTAAAGGCAAATACTAATTTAATACATGTCACAAGACCTTGCAAGATTTCCCATGAGGTCTCATGATGGTGTATCAGCATGTAATTAAATAAGAGGGCCATGCCAGTCCCTGATGCAAATCCTAGGCAGGCAGTGATATTACATCAAGGAAATGTTTTATCTTACTGCAGTCACCTCTTTAGCTTACCTAATGTCTAGTTTGAAATAAATTCTTCTGGTTTCTTTTTTTCTTTTTTCTTTTTTTTTCTTTTTTCTTTTCCCACTAGTTTGCTCATTCATTTGTACTTCATTTTCACCTCTCATTTTTCTTTTTCCCATTTTCAGTCATCCATGGGAAAGAGTGTCACTTGTCACATACTTCTGTGTTATGCAGGTTGCTTTCACTTTGTTTTATTCATATACTGTTTATCTGCTTATTTATAATTTCATCCCTAAACAGATTGATGTCTGCTGTTCTCTGAGCAGTAGCAGGGGGTTTGCAATAGCATAATGCAAGGTTTCATGCCTTTGATAAGCCTCTGCCTGAGCAAATCAGCCCTGCAGACAGGTGGGATACTTGAAGTCAAGACAGAGGTGCTGTTAAAAGGGCAGCATTGCTCAAAGAACCTCTGCAAGATGGCTCAGTGCTTGGTCAGGTTTCTGTGCGTGGTGCTGCATGATGTTGCATGGACAGGCACAAAGAGCTGGGGCTCTTCCTTCTGCTCGAGCTCAGGGGTAGGTTTCTGCTCCTGCTGGAGCAGAAGAGGACATTAATCTGCGATGTAGCTCCAGCATGGCCACTGATTTCCAGAGTGACTACAGCCACAGTGCAAGAGCTGGAGGGAAGATGGTGGAAGAAGGATTTTCTATGGCTTTTATTTTTATTTTTTTCCATTTAAAATTTTCAGCCAGAAATGTCAGAGACTGGGAGACTGAGAACAGCCTTGAAAAATCAAAATTCCAGGTCTGCTGAAGAAAGCCAACATCTGTGCGGTCAAACCACAGTTCTCTATTTAAAAAATATGCCAGTGGATGCTGTATCCTCTCACCAAGCTGTTTAGCTTGTCTTGTGCTTCAGTCCCCTCTCAGGAAAACGGAGAGACTTCTCTACCCCATGGGAAGGAGCTGTAGCCACAGCCTCCAAGCACACTCCCATGCACAAGCCCCTTGGCCCCTCTCCCTCCCTGCACCCCTCTCCAGTCTGGGAGTCCCCAGGACCCCTCCTGCCCCATCCTCTGCCCCAGACCCTCCTGATATTAACACCTTTGATCCTATACCAAGAAACAAGGTGGAGAGACCTCCTGGTACAGATCCCTAAGGCAGGAACCACTGTGGGAACCAGGGAAACCAAAATGGGGTCTCCTTTTCTCCTCAGTAGGAACCTCTGATGGCTGTCCTCCATTCTTTCTCCTCATTCATTATTTTCTACTACACAATAATTTTCAGAGAGACCTGTAGCATCAGTTTCAGAACAGGCTGTCGTCTTTAGGCTTTTACTCAAGTGGTGTGGTGGGCAGGGATGCTTGTGAGTGGGAGCAGCAGGAGGCATCCCTTACACTGCTGTGAGAGGAGAGGGCCTCAGGGCTGGGAGGGATCGTACAATCCCACCTTTGTCCCCTGCCTGTGGCAATATGGTTTCCTTTGAAACCAGATTTGCTGTAACACAAACTTCACTGCAACATGTCCAGTTACTGGCTGCCAAAATCAGTTCCTATAGCACAGACCTTTCCAACCAGTAGTCTGGCTGTCCTCCAGGCTGTCTGCAGGACAGATACTGGAGGGGGAAGCTGAGGGAAGATGGCCTGGCACAGGATCCAGATTTCTCTCCTTTAAATAAAGCTGCAGAGAGTGGCCATAATAAGTCTGATGCTCAGGATCCCCACAGACTCTGTTAATGCAAAGAGAACCGGGAGCATCTATTGAAAATTTTGAAAGGCCTGTTAGAGAAATTAGGGGCGAGTCAGTGATTTGAATGGGGTATTTATTGTTTTAAATGGAAATTAACATTCTAATTGAGCATTTTATGTAATTAAAATCTTTAACGTGGAAAAAATGAAATCTCTGCTGTAGAGGTAATAGGAAATACAAAAATACTCTGGACGTGCTAAAGATAGTGCGGGTAATTAAATGTTCTCCATGCTTCGGTTCTCTCTCCATCCAGATCAGGTAATTAACGCTTGCTTGTGCCAGATGCTGGATTACTCCAGCATCCTGCTGTGCACAATGTGATTCTCCGACAAATTCCCTTTCGTGCAGTGGTGAGCTGAGGTAACTGTGGTGCTGCTGTGAGTGTCTCTGTGGGTTTTATTCAGTAAGATGTATCCCTTGGTGAGAGGCAGAGCCCCACTGTGGTGGGTGCTGTGCAAGCAAGGAGCAGGCACCTGCTGAGAGCATCCTGCAGCAGAGTGATTTGGGATATTCGAGGAGTGAGAATGGGAAAAAGTATGTACAGAGTCCTAGTACCAGTAATTCTGCCTAGTGTGAAACAAGCATGTCTTACTTCCAGATAGCAAGGGGAGCAGAAGACACTTTTGCACTGAGATGTTATCCCTGGTGCTAGCCAGTGAGAAAACTCCATGAGGTGAGAGAGGACAGGAGAACTTCAGGAGGAGTTTCCAGACCTTTATTTTTTTTTCTTTTTTTTTTTTTTTTCCCCATTTTGTCCAGGAATTCAGTCTTGCTTAAGATTCATACATGAGCATTAAACACGTTCTCTGATCTGCTGGAGATGTCTTCATGTTAGGAGATAGGCTCAAACCAGCATCTCTGCTGCAATGTGAACAAGACCTGGTTGAAGGGTAATGTCTTCCGCAAGGGTTCTCCCCCATAGCACTGTTTTCCCTCGGGATATTTGGGTCACTGTGGTTATTCCAGAGGAAAAGGCCTAAAACTTGATACCTTCACATTTCTGACATGCTTTGTGACTTCAAGGATATCTAATTTATCTTAATGGCAGCTTTGCATTTCCAGCATGATCCCAAAATAACTGTTTTCTGGAGCTTATAGCAAATTAAATACTGTCAGCCAAGAAAAAAAAAAAAAAAAAAAAAAAGTGAAAAGGTCTCATTGAGAACCGATGTTCGGTGCCCTCACCATCAGGACAACCCGTTTCAGTTATATTTGTCCCTTAAAGGTCCCTGTGTGATTTCCAAAGCAGTGTACATCTTTATACCACGCCCTGCTCTGTTTCACATATACCAATGCGCACAGCCATTGTAGAGGCAATAGGGCAAAGGAGGCAGTGCTGGCTCAGGCAGAATCTCCATTGATTTCAATAAACAATTTGATTAAGTGCAGACTATAGGATTTGAGTCAGCCAATTTCATCCAGATTAAGGCGATAACATGCCTGAAATTGATTGACATGGAAGTTGCAAGCTCATGCCCATTGTGCACTCACACACAACTTGTATGTATGATGCATGCTGTATCAACTCTAATAAAAATTGGATAACACTGCATGGGCAAGAAGCTGTCTTGTCTTTGACAGATCTAAAAGCTGTGCAAAGATGTTCTGCCTCCGAGAGCACTGCAGTCTTCCTTGGCAGGATGTGAGCTCAGCTGGGTGATCAATACGATGCTTCTGGCAGCTCTCTGCAGGGATGGGATACCCCTAAAGAGCCAGCCCTTTCGGGATAATTCTTCCCTTTCATCAGCACACAAGCTCCATGCTGCTTCTGTCAATAGCATTATCACAGATGCTGTTGTACATGGCAAGATGGGACACATGAAGGTGAGAGACCTCCTGGACTGTAGTTCAATCCCATCTTGTCGAAGGCATCATGCCACCTAATCCTGTTCATAAATGTATCAAAATCTATCTTACAGTACAGGACATGGAACAGCTCTGTGTAGCTGCCGTCTTCTTTGAAAACTGATTCAAAGGAGAAATCCTAACACAATGGTAATGCAAAATCTTCCTTTGAAGCCTACAGAGCAAACTAGCTCTTTGCAGTCAGTGTATCTGTGCTCTCGCTTTCTTTTCTGTTGCCAACAGGGTGCTAAAGCTTTACCAGCTGTAGGTCTGCCTTCCTCTTGCACAGGGTCTTTGCTCCTCACTCACTGGGGAGGGCATAGCCCATCCAACCCATGGCTGGAGACAAGCCCACGCCATGGAGCTCAAGAGCATCATCCCCGTAAATGCCTCCCTTTGTCTTGCTCTCATTGAACCAGGTAACTGGTCCCCTTAAAAAAAAAACAACATGGGCAAACAGCTGAGCAAAGTGGTCATCCTGGCTCATGTTGTAAAGGGTTTATGGAAAGGAAGAGAACCATTTCAATGAAAAATCCTTTCAGTTGGAAAACACAGTGCTTATCTGCAATCTTGCAATTTCCAGCAAAATTTATGGTTTCTTTTATGTAGCAAATCCTCTGTAAAAATGATTATATATACAAACATTGAAAATTTCCAGGTCCCAGAACACATAATAATATTTGCCACTTATAAAGCCCTTTTCATCTTCAAAGCAGTCCTCCAGGACCAGCTAATGAATCTGCAAGTTATTCCTTTGAGGTTAAGTGATGTTCTCAAGGTCAAAGCCTGAATCAGTCTCAGAGACAGGATTAGATAGGAGCAGATTTTTGCCTCTTCATTCTCTGCTTAACCCATGATCCTCACTTGCGCAAACACTTGCTTTACTTCAACAGAAATGCAGATAGAGGAGCAAAACAAATTCTTTAATGGGAAAAAAAATGGATGTTTCAGAAGTCATTTCTCACCTTTCCTGTAAATTATAACTGCCCTCTTGCTTTAAAAATAGTAGCCTGCCGTGTTTCATGGTTTGTGGGGAATGCTTGCCCATCTGCTTTTCAAGACCAGTCACTTTGCTTTGTGACAGCCTTCGCCTTTTCCTTCACTCAGGCCGTCCCTAGGTCTACATCCAAACAACCAAGTCACCTTCTAACTCCATCAGAACCCCCCCCCCCCCCAACATTTTTCCCTTCACTTGTCGCCCCCAAACCAGCAGTAAAGTTTTATCACAGCGAACCACGCACGGTGTAATTATATCACTGAGCACGTTTTGTTTGGACTGCGCAGGGAGTTAATTCAGAAAATCAGTGTGGTGTGCTTATCACTACAAATTTTAACAGGATACTTCCTTATCAGCTCAAATCTTGTCAAGGTGGATTTTCTTTTTTGGAGCGTTAAAGCAAGAGGGGAAGAGGTGTAAATCAATGTAAACCTTAGAGAGGTTGAACTCCTTCGGCAGCTGGGACTGTTTGCAAAATAGCCCCGGTTGTGCACTAATTGTGTGGGTTTGCAGAGATTACAGAGCACAGTGTGAGTTACAGCAACTCTTTAGAAAGCTCTGATCTGGCATAACAGGGGTGCCACCTCCCTGGGGCTGCCCGGAGCTCCCGGTCCCTGAACATAGCACATCTCCCCTGCAGGCAGCACCCCAAGGATCACCCATCCCAATAGCTCTGCAGTGCGTGACTCAGCCTGAGTGAAAAACAACATGGTTTCTCTTTGTAGCCGGGTCGGAGTCACTCCGATAACATATGATTGTAATTTAGGTGGGTGGGAAGCTGGGGAGAGGGAAGGGGACATCTTGCAGACAGCTTGAAATGTCCTGAAAGTTTCTGAATTTGAGCCCATGGTCTCTCTTTGGCTTGTGTAAATGTTAGTCAGAGCTCAGCATGTATTTATGATCTGAGGCTTGCGTTGCCCAGTTGACTCATGCCTTCCAGATTGGGAACCATAACTACCTCGTGGGCTTCCAGTGGTGCCCTCCCCTGGCAGCTTCAAGCTGCTCAGCAAATACAGACATGAGTGTTTTTCTAAGACCTGCAAGTCCAATAAAAGTCTTTTATAAGCCATGGTAGAAATGTCCCAGAGTAATAATAAGAATTTTGTAACCAGCAAGGCTATTCACCAATAATAAAAAGACAGTGTGATACAAACAACGGCAACAGTCCTGGGAAAGAGCAACCAGATCTTGGTTTTTCCCCTGGTCTTTCCAGCCAGTAGGATGTACTCATGCAATCCCTCACATTTTTTTTTTTTTTTCAATTTTTTTCTTTCTTTTCTGATTCAGTAAGTCTGAAATGCCTTTCTGCAAAATCAAACTCCCTCAGGAAAGGGGACTCACCCTTTCCTGCTGCACGGGAAGTGGAGATTTCAGTCCCCCAGAGCAGAAAAGCAGCAGGGTCCTCCACTCCCCCTGGTGTTATTATCAAATCATTGTATCAAAGACAGCACAGACTGGTGCTACCCTTATCATAGTTGTAAAGTTAAAGCAGCAGCTGCTACTGTATTTGGGGGGTGAGGTGGGGGAAGGGGTACATAACCTGTGTGCTTCCAGCATCTGCAGTAGTCAGATGCTTTTTTTTTTTGACTGTATTTCTGGATTTAAGCAGTTAAAGTCATCTTAAGTCCCTCTTTATACACCTAAGTCTTTTATTGGATCTAACCCAAAGTATGTAAGTAGGAAAAATGTGAAGTTTCTGCTCTCTCCATAAAGATGTCTAGCTGTCTTTTAAATTCATTACTTGTATTTGCTTCAATAGCTTCACCTAGCAATAATTTATTCCACATGCTTATTACTTTTTGATTGAAATAGCTGTGCCTGAATTCCCCTTTCACTCTTAATTTCCTAGTTTTTAGACTGAGTCTCTTGCTTTTCCAGACTTCTCATCAGACTGAAGAGTTTATCTTATTTCAGTTGATCAAACCTTTTTACAACTTTATTATTTCTGCAGGTCTTTTTTTCTCTGATTGTTCTGACAAGAATAAATGCTTTTCTTTGTAACAAATGTAGATTAAGTCTGCTTATGCTTCCATCTCCAGAAAAACAGAAAGCTATGGAAGAAAGTAGAACTGTCAAAACCCTGTATTTCAATCTTATGAGTAACCAATTTAGTAACGGCAACAGTGTTTTAGGGGTGAGAAATCAAACGTCCTATATGCCAACTCCCATCTTCCATTACTTTGAAAGCTCTAGACTTTTTCATCTGGCAGAGCAAGGTGTAGCTTATTTCTTGGCTGAAAGTGTACAAGTAACTTCATGAATGACAGGCTGAATGATTTGGGAATAGCTTCTTACTCATTACATTTTTTTATAGCTATCTGAGACTGCAGCAAAAAGATTCCAAATGCTACAAAAAATACAAGGTTGTGCATGAGCGTGCATTTTGCTATTTAAGTAAAGCAAGCTATAGCAAGAACAGCTTTTAATGATTTAACTATGACAATGTGCAATTACCTTAGGGCAACTCCTGGAATTTCTTTTGTCATATTAATTTTCACCTCTCACTGTGTTTTCCTTTTCTAGCAAGATCTTAGTCATGATCTCAATGAAGCTCTTTGACCTACTGTCTCATGAGACTACAAGGCAGTTCCCAAATCTGGAAGTTATTGTTTTAGCATCCCTGTGGGGTGTGGCACATTGCACTGCATCAGTACATGTTCTGAAGGCTTTTCCTTGCAGACAGGATGGTTTGGTGCATCATGTGGGAAGGGTAGCTTGGTTTTGGAGCATGTCCCTTGAAAGGAGACATTTCCACAGCAAGCTGAGACGCCATGGATGAATGGATGCATAGCTCCTGCCTGGCATCACCCACTGAATTACTGAATTCTACTTATCTCTTGTGCTGAGGAACAAGAAAACTGGGGTGGGGGTGGGGGGGGTGGGGGTAAATGCTTTTTTTGACTGTGATGTTTTCCTACTTCAGTGACTCAAATCTCTGTTTGTAAACCTGAACTGATCCTGCCCTGCAGAGACTGAAATTTGTGCTCATCAGATGGACAATTTGTGCTATGTAAGCATTGTGGGAATCCTCTCCTCCTCCCATAACGTGACCACAGTTTCAGGGGACCCACCCTGGGGAGGTAACTGGCGAGGATGGCAGAGGTGCATGTAACTACCCTGACCCATACTGCCAGTCTTTCAAGAGGAAAAGAAGATATGGTGCACATACAATATATTATACATTAATTTTTATAAGGTGTTGGAAGCTAAAGATATTAATACTAGCAACTGAGAAAAAAAAAAAAAAAAGTTAAATTTTCAATAAATTTATTATTCATTGTTTCCAGTTAGTATCACTACCTATGGAAAGTCAGAACAGTGTCAGAACACCCAGCATCCCCTTCTGTGGTACAGGAAAACCAGTGAAAGGTTCGGAGTGCTGAGCTATTTTAATTAAATTTTCAGGGCTTGAGGATACAGATAAATTAAAAGGGGAGAAAGGATTTAAGTAGGGAGTGGCTTGGGATCCAAAACACTGTGTTTTTTGTCAGGCAATGACTCTCCAGAATATAATTCTGTTTATCTTGACTATTTATCAGTGTATCAGGGAGAGGAAAATAAGGTATTGTCACTGCCAGATATGGAAATGAGAGCCTGGTGACTGAGTTTGCATCTCAACACATAGCTGGTTTGTCCTTCAGACAAGGAGTTATAACACAGAGGATTCAATACATCTTGAAAGGACACCAACTTGGGAAAATGTTTTCACAAGACACTTTTTCAAGAGTAGAGAAATCTTTGAAAAACGTCATAGAATCACAGAACCATAGAATGGTTTGGGTTGGAAGGGACCTTAAAGCCCATCCAGTCCCAACCCCATGTCATGGGTAGGGACACCTCCCACCAAACCAGGTTGCCCAAAGCCCCATCCAGCCTGGCCTTGAGCACCTCCAGGGACGGGGCATCCACAGCTTCTCTGGGCAGCCTGAGCCACTCCTTACCACCCTCTGAGTGAGGAATTTCCTCCTAATGTCTAATCTAGATCTGCCCTCTGTGAGATCCACACAGGCCCACCTCTCAGGCCTGCCCAGGTCCCTCTGGATGGCATCCCTTCCCTGCAGCATGTCGACCTCACCACACAGCTTGGTGTCATCAGCAAACTTGCTGGGAGTGCACGGGGGTGCATGGACGGTGGGTCCATGTCACCGACACACATGTTAAATAGTGCCAGTCCCAATACTGACCCCAGAGGAACACCACTTGTCACTGATCTCCATCTGGACACTGAGCCATTGACCACAACTCTGAGTGCAACCACGCAGCCAATTCCGTACCCACCATCCATCCATCACGTCCATGTCTCTCCAATGTAAAGACAAGGATATCATGGGGACAGTGTCAAGTGCTTTGCACAAGTCCAGGTGGATGATGTCAGTTGCTCTTCCCCTACCCACCAATGCTGTAACCCCATCGTAGAAGGCCACCAGATTTGTCAGACACGATCTGCCCTTAGTGAAGCCATGCTGGCTGTCTCCAATCACCTCCTTACTTTCCATGAGCTCTAGCATAGTTTCCAGGAGGATCTACTCCATGATCTTTCTGGGCACAGAGGTGAGACCAACTGGCCTGTAGTTCCCTGGGTTTTCCTTTTTTCCCTTTTCAGATATGGGGGTCATGTTTCCCCTCTTCCACTCAGTGGCATAGTCGAATATATTTTAATATCAGCCAGATATATTTTAATACCTATCTATTTATGTTTGGCTTAACAAGAAAAGATAATATTTTCCTTCTTTCTTCTCTGATTTTCTAGTTTTTATGAAGAAGAAAGGACTCTTCTCCTCTTGAAAGGAATCTTGTAGCCTCCAGAAATATTTTCTCAAGCACTTTCTCATCAGTAGCTTTCAAAAAGTGTATCACTGATATATATAGTTGCATAAGGTTGTCCATTCCAGTTCAGATCTGAATATCCTACTACTACTACTACTACAAAAAAAAAAAAAAAAAAAAAAGATAAAAAAAAGATGTTTTTAGAAATAAAGTAAGCATGGACCAATAAGCATTAAAAAGAAGACAGTTAAGACACAGTAAATAAACTACAATGCCCAGAGACAAGTATTCCCTTTGAAAAGAAACATCAGAAGGAATGGAAATGGTGTTCAAGACATGCCTGCCAGTGTTCTGGTGGTGATGGAGAGCTGCCTGCTGCACCAACAGCCATTTACTGCTTAAAACACAATTTTGGTCCCATGCAGAACAGGAGACTTGTATGAGCTATTTTTTCTGTTCCTTCATGGCAGTGCTTTTGTCTAGTATTCCATTTGTTTTGGTTAGCACTCTGGGAAATGTACACGAAAGACAGTGCTACTCACAATAAGCAGTATGCTTAATGCTTGGTGGGCGAACATCATGGGCTCAGTGCAAGATTTCAGCATTGGAAGAAAGGTTTCTAACACCTGCCAAGGAATTAAGACCAGCAGATGCAGAAAAAAGCTTACAGGAAAAGACTGTCTGAATACAAGATGTGTGAAACAGAGATGGAACACATATATATATTAATTACTGGTGAATATACTCAAACTAGAATATCAACGGAACTCACAGTTACTGTGATCTTGGGTTGAGTTTGGTGAAAGGTTTTTAGGTCAAGAAGAACTGAGGAGGAAATAAAGCTGTCAATGCAGAACTATTTTGACGTGAATTGTTTACTTTTGGAACTGCTATAATGTTTAACACAGTTGTTTTGCTAATGAAACTTTTCAGTTTGTATTATGAAATATGAAAAGAAATTAACCTGAGTTAAAAGATTAAGCAAAATCAGAAAATTTGGTAACATAAGCAAAAACTTCCATCAGCTTTACTAATCCTCCCCCCAAAAATACTCTGTTTTGATTCAGTTCAAGCAGTAGGGTTAGGCTATCAACAGGGGAAAAATGTACAGTAAAAGCTACAAAAGGCAAGGTGAGAATTAAATATAATAGATTAGTAGAAGATACAGGTACAGATACATCACTGTAAATTTACATACAAAGCCAATAAGAGTCTTGTGTTGATACGACACTTTCAGAAGTCTAATAGTTGAAAAAAAGGGACATGAGAGTAACAAGAGAAAAGATTAATCCTAAATACAGAAATTAATTACCCAACTGAGGAAACTCTTGTACTATCCTGACCTACACAACCTTGCAAGGCTTTACAAGAAGCTAAGAGATCTTCTCTGGGAAATTAATATTCCCCAAACCAAAAAAAAAAAAAAAACAAACCCTGGTAGAAACCCAGACAAAAGCTGCAGACCACCATGCAGTGAGGGATGAGCTCTCCCACCACACAGACATGGGATGAGAAAGCAATTAACACTGGCACTCGGCATATGCTAATGAATAGGGGACTGTGGATGGGAATAATACAGCCGTATGATGCACTCGAAACCTGGCAAGGATGACCATTTTATTTGGCCAAGAGAATGTCTGGTCAGCCTCTGGGGACAGACGTAGTCCTGGCTGTTTGAGCATGCCAGAGACAGATTGACGTGACCTGTCAAAACGGTCATGTGAAAATCTTCCCAAAGCTGTGGGTCTGAAATGCTCTGTACTTCTGACATGTGTTCTGATTCTGCAAGTCTGCATGTTTGCAGCACGCTATCAGCCTGTGAAGAACCCATCTTGTCCTGCACTAACCCAGAGACTCTCTCAGCAGCTCCTGCAGTGTGGGCAACTGCCCAAGCCCTCTGTTGAACCCTCTTTTCTTTCTTATCTACCTGATTTAAAATGAAAAACACTATGCTTTAAAAAGAATGATACTTTAAGAGTCTGCTCAGCCCTCGTTATTATAATGGACTTTGTAAATAAACAAAATAGAATTCTGGAGAATTTTAGAAATAGGGGCCTCTCCCTTTTTAATAAAAACAATCAGTATATCAATGCCATCTTTAACAGATTAAACTGAAAGCGTAATGAAATGCTTGACATAAAATTTTCCATTTTGTACTAATTCTAAAGCCACATCATCCTTAAAAAGCAACAAATGGGCAGCAACAACAATTAAAACCCAAGGAAACAAACAAACAAAGCCAGATGGGCCAAAAGCATATTTTCAAATAAGCACAAACAAATTCAGACTGAGTGGCACTGGCACGTTTCAGAGGGACTTCAGCTTTTTACTCTTCTCCAATAGTTTAACTAGCTGAAAACAGTGCTCGAAAGCCTAAACTTGCATTAGAAAGCAATAGCTCAGCTTGCAAGATGAATGCAATGTGACCCACCACTGCAAACAGGCAGGATCTTGGAAGCTGCATGACCAGTGCAAAACCAGCCCTGACTTTTCTAGGTGGCTCTGAGATTATTCTAGCACTATCAAAGTCACATTTTTTTTTTTTTGTTTCTGAGCTTTTATTTATTTGTTTAGACTAATCTATATTAAGTAAGACTATTTTTACTATCACTGTGTAGGGATTCACAGAGTAAAAATAATCGAGTACTCTAATGTCTAAGAGTATTTTACACACAAAAAAAATATTTAGGATTTGATTGAACAGAAAGTTCCACTTGCTAAAATTAATTGCTTGGCAAATCAAAACCACTCTTGGCTTCTGTGATGACAACACTGAATCCTGCTGAGATCTTTTGTGAACTGCCTGTGTACACAACACTCAAGGTTAGGATCCTGTGACAGAGCAGATACTTCAGAGCACACAGTGTGCAACAGCTGCTCTACAACCTTTTGCAACCATGGCATTTCTAGCACTCATCTTGTCCATACAAACTCCATTCATGTCTGAAGCACGCCTGGTGCTCTCTGAGATAATGTGTTCCCTTCCACTGTGCCCTTTATCCAGCTGCTTCTCAGATCCCAAGCTCCTATGGTGCTCATCTTCAGGCCAGCCTCCTCTGGGCTGCAGAGAGGGCACTTTGTGAGCTGATCTTCCCAGTCTGGAGGACTTAACATTGCAGGATATGTAGGACAAGAAATGCTCAGGGCGTTCGGCACTGAACCAGGACACAGTGTGGGCAGGCTCTTCTTCTCTGACAGCAGGGCTTGGACCATTGACCAGTAGCTGGGATGGTGACCTGCTGGGCGCTTATGGGGCAGGACTGGAAGGCAGACCAATGTGGGTGACAGTGTGGTGGGTCTGCTACAGACCACTTGATGAGGAAGAAGTAGATGAGGCATTCCTCAGACAACTTGGAGAAGCCTCACATTTGTAGGCCCTCAAAGGCCTCTTCAACAGACCTGCATGTGCAGGGAAGAACTAAGGCCTCACAGCTGGAGGGTGAGTGTGAGGGGATCATGCATGTCAGGATGAGATGAAGGAACCAATACCCTGGGAAAGCCTGTGGGTTAGAAGAGGTGAATGAGGTTGCTAATGCTTCTCCTAGTTGCACAGCAAAGTGGTGTCTGTTCTTTCTTTCACCCAGCAATGCCTGTTTGTTCACTAGTGGTGGCTGTGATGGTGCTAATCTGACTGCCAGTGACAACCAGGCCCTTCCCTCCCATGGCCTGTAGTAGCAGTACGGAGCTGTGCACACATGGCATGGAAGGCATGGCTCTGCTGCACTTGTGCCAGGCACTGCAGGTTGGGCATGGCACTGCAGAGCAGTCTTTCAGTGAATCTCAGGCAATGAAGAGCCTACATCCTTTGCGACAGAGGAACACAGGTTTTGATTCACCCAGGAAGGGTCCAGTCCCTTTGAAGAGGAACCATAATAAACATGGTGCCAGGTCGATAGAAACTGTGATGCTACAGAAAGATCAAAAGGACTTAGTACTGCAAGGAGACATCTCCACTCGGGGCTTTTCCCTCTGCATCCTCCCCAGGCCTTTCTTTGAGGAGGTGAACAGGGTCACTTTCAAAAGAGGTCTGGGGAAGAGGGCACTGAGTGGTTGGGAAGCCAGGACTTGCCTCCAGCCTTCTGTGGGATATTTTGTTTAGTTTGGATTAACGCAGCCTCAGAAATTCCTGCAGATTTGTTTTATGGTATGTATTTCCTGCATTGCCCAGGACATGCGATTTCTTTCAGTTAATTTTTAATAACACAACTGAACCCAATAACCTGGCATATAACCCGCTAAGCCTGTATAGCAGCTCATGTCCAATCCTCCCTGGGGCTTCAAGAAATAACTATAGTAAAAGTGTAACTGCAGTACACAGATGAAACACAGAGCACACTGTGGCAGAGTGAGCAAACACTTCTGGTTTTCTGACATGGGCACACACAACAAAGTCTGCTTGATCTAACTCTGGCTCTCCCAAAATATCACGCTCTTAGCCTCAGGCTTTTGGTTCCTTCTCTTTGCATGCAGCCCAGCATTTGCCTTCAGCCTAACCTTAATGTAATAAGGGTTTAGGGTTAAGTAAAGGATAAATGAGGGCACAGCCTAAATGCAGGTGAGGATGTGTTCAAGGGGGTTGCCTCGCTGGCTGGCATGATAGTCTGACTGGGAAGGGGGTAATTCTTGGAGACAGAAGAATCAATCTGATCATCCCCAGTCGGAAGGCAGCCCCAGCACTGACTCAGGTGTTTAACCACATATGGGAAAGCACTGAGGGCTTGCCCCATCCCCAGACCCTCCATGGCTGGACATGGGCAGCACCATGTCCTGCAGGTTGCACACTCACATTTCAGCGTCCATCCCTCCTGTGCTCCGTGCAAGGGACAAAGGCACCAAACATGGGGCTCTTCAGTTCATACCCCTACAACTGCCGCACCAGAATCAGTTAGAGACAGTTTTAAGGTTCATCTGCCTAAAGATTTTCAAGGATTTTGCCAAAATATCCTATCTCTTAACCATAAAATGGAAACTGTGGTAGGGTAAATAAAATAAATGCTAGGAAATACTCAAGCCTCATTGTGAGGCATGAAGAAAATGAAATGACATCTGTCCTGGCAAAATAAAGGGCTTCTTAAACATACAAGACTACAGTGAAGCATCTGCAGCACCACCTAGCTCCTCTGCAGATTAAGCCTATTTTATACATAGGATACAGACCCAAAGCTGCCCAAGTGGGATTATTTTGATTTAGAATTTGAGGTTTGCTCTGTTAGCACATTTTAAATTTATGCAATGACACATCTGTATTCATGCCTGGTGGGGGGGGAGGGGGGGGGGGGGAGGGGAAGAAGGGGGAAGAAGCCTGGCAGTCAAGAGAGGGCAAAAGTGAAAAAGTGTTTTCCCCTCTCTGATGTGCAATGAACCTATTGCACAAGCAGAAGCTGCTGCGTTGTCTTTGGACAGAGGATATCTGGTGCCATAGCCTGGCTGGCTCTGAGCTACAATCAGTGGTTATCTCATCCTAGGAAAACAGCATCATTCAGAGCTATTAAAGAGTTACTGGAAGGAGAGGAGTTCTGAGCATGGGGGCAGTGGCAGCGCCTGGCACTCCATTGGTAGCTCTGCACTAGGACTGGTGCCCACATGAGACGTAGGAGCTTTTCTGCATGATGTGTGCCTCCCTTGGAGCAGTGCTTAAAATAATTGCTAACAGTTGCTTTACTGTCTGAAGGCTTTGTTTCTTTTTCTTTTTTTTTAATGTGAGGAAGCTTGCCCAACAACAAAAAAAGCCCGAAGATACAGTTTCATTCTATTTCAGGTTCCTCCTTGCCTCCCCTGTCCTGGTTTTACCTTGCCCTTGGTGGAAGCAGCGCACGGTTTTGGCTCGGGGAGTGGGTGGGAGCAGCGGCTGCTGATTCACCCTCGTGAATCATCCACAGGGACGCTGCTTCTCCGGCTGTGGCTGCGATGTGGGGAGCAAGACCATCCCCATCCTGGTGGCAGTCCCCTGCCTTTGGGCACAGACTGAGAGCTGCAGGATGCTCAGGGGCTGGGAGGCAGCGATGCTCAGCAGCACAGCTCTGTGGGGCACTCGTTTCCCTCCAGCAGCACCGCGCTCCCACCAGCTCGTTCCCGGATCCACATAGCTGTGATGTTCCCAAACACGCTGGGGAGAGCCAGACAGAGAGGAGTCAAGCCTCCCACCCTGTGCTGCCTTTATGTTTCTTGAGGTCAATTATTATAAACTATCAATTTTTCAGGAATGCCATTAATTTAACTGCTGTGTAAACTGAGTTTCTGTTTCTCAGCAATTATAATGCACAAGATCTCAAGCGGTAGTAATCCCTGAGTTTTCGCCTCCTTTTTTTTTTTTTTTCCTCTCTCTCTTTCCTTCCAGACTTAACGGTTTCCAGCTGTGTATTCTTTGGATGTGATTCCACCCCAGCTTTTTCCATAATATAGCGACGGCCCATTTCCAAATCCCAGATGTGCTATTTATTTACTCTGAAGCATCTGGGCCCCGACATGGTCTTGTCACTGCGACGTGGCAAACTTGTGAAAAATCAGAGTGGCAGCCAGTTAACAAGCTGTACCATACTGGCAAGCGGTGAGTGCATTTCAAAGGAGAGAGGAAGAGGGGGGTGGCGGAGTGGAAATGAAAAAGGAGCAAATTTCATGTTTTGCTGCTCTGTGCTTTCTAAGGTTACAAATGACTAGTGGCATTCAAATTGGAGGCTGGGGATTTCGCTCTTTTGTAAACAGAGCCATAAAGACACCGAAGCCCGACAGAAGCAGGCTGGACATTAAACACCCTCTCCTGGGATGAATTCTCTGAAGAGCTCGATGTGCTCCATTTCAAGCTCTGGCATGATGCTGCAAGTCCTATGGAAGCTCATGCATTCTTCTAAAAACCCGCAGAAATGACCACAGAGGCTAGAATAAACTGCAAAAGTTATTTTAAGTGTGCCTTTGAATTTCCCTGCATTGGAAGGACCCACCAATACTATTTTCCATTTGACTTTTATGCCTGAGAAAATATCGCTATCACGCTGTAACAACAAACCTCTGGGTTTGCTTTAAATGTGAAGTATGAGGGGAGAGGCAAGCATGCTCTGAAAGGAGATCTCCAAGACTGTGGTGTGATAGGAATAGAGCCAGTGAGGCTGCGGCACCTCAGTTACAACTGACTTGCATTTAGCACTACCTTCGAGCCAAGAATCTGAAATAGCTTCAGGGTTAGCAAGCTGTAAGTCTTTAGGTGGCCCAGGAGATCCTGTTGTTGAAGCAGGTGTCAGCAATTGTTTGGAGAGAGTCAGAGTCGCACGTGAAAGGCTGTTAAAGGCAGCATGGGAGAAATAAATGGCTCTGAGAGCAAAATGTTGCCTAGTTTGAGTTTAATCATGAAAATATTTGATCACCCAGATGTGTAGGGGTCTCTCTGCTACTGCAGTAGCTTTGCTGCCCTGTGTTCTGTGTGAGCCACCAGCCTGTCATTTACATCTCAGAGCTAGTAGGATGTACATGTTCCCCCTTTGGAACTGAAGTAGTAGGAAAGGCAGGAAATATGAAAGTAAAACTAGGAGTTTTGCATGGAAATAGGAGGAAATGCAGAAAAATGGGTTGGCAGCACTGTTTTCCCTAAGCTAATGATCTTCCTTGCTTCATGTTAGAAGAAAGCAGTATGTGAACCATGTCACATGGCAAGAAGAAGCAACCCCCAGATCTGTCCTCTCTTCATGTCCATCCCACTCTCACAAGAGCATGAGAGTAAAGGAAGGGTATGTGTGCCCTTCCTGCAACATAGAAATCTATCTTCCTCAAGCCATTCATTTCTCTGTGTTCTGTTTACCATTCATTTAGGCAATGAGGTAGGCAACAGAATAAAAATTCACATGAACTGCAGTAGTTCAGTCAAGAGCTGCTGGAATATGATTAAAAAAAAACAAAAAAAAAAAAAAAAAACTCATATGAAACATTTTTATAATTAAAAAAAATTGAAATGTGTGATTTAGAAATCTATCTCACTTTAAAAATGTGAGATTTTTTTCATCTTCAGATCTTCTTGTCACAAAACTCTTGGGTAGCAATTGTGGTACTAAAATGTAACAGAAAATTGCCATCACTCAAAGGGTATGTATGGGAGACAAGGTACAAGGTACAAGGTACAAGGCAGAGGGAAAAAAGCAAAGGGCTGAGCCACTACTGATCGTACAAGACCAAATGCAGGACAGAGGCACAGGCAGTTTTGTCTGATCCCACACATATTTTTTGATTTAAAAAGTCCTGCAGCAGCATCAAGAGCCTTTTAAGCAGTGCCTAACTCACGAGACATAAAGAAGCAAATCCAGATGTTCCTGCTGGGCAGACACAGAGGTCTGGGCATAAAGTTTCCATGAAGGTGCCATTTCCAGGCAGCCACTGGCTTGCACAGTGGCCTCCTGGAGGTCTCCACTGCATCTGTAACTCAAACGTGGTGTCATCACTTCCAAGCCAACACACCCTGGTGCCACCCTGACAGTGGCAGTGACTACCAGAGGTCCTCGTAGCATGTCCCTGCACTGTTTACACAGCAGTGAGATGAAAGCTCCCCATCACCTCTGCTCGCTCTGGCTATCGCTTCCTGAGATCACAAAATTGCTGCAAAAAATTAAACGTTCTTTCCCTGTTGTCTGAAAGCTTTAGGGTTCTTTGCAGGACAGCTTATCAAACCGCCTGGTCTATTCCCGTGGGAAATGCAAGTATCACTTATGGGACAGCTCTGTGTGGCCTCTCACTGCTAATGGACAGCAGCTATCTGAGTTTCCTTTCGCGCTGATGTATTGCTGCATACAATGGTAGACCACATCACGTTACGAGCAGCACAACAAAATTACTGGTCTTTTCAAGCCTTGAGAACCAAGCAGTGGCCAGCAGAGCAAGCAGGTCAGGCACCCTCCTGTGTTGGCAATATGAAAGGCATTCCTCCAGCCATGGCCTGAGACTCAAGGAGTAGATTTTATTTAAAAAACAAAACAAAGAAACAAACAAAAAATAACAACAACAACAAAAAAACACTCACACACAAAAGCCTTAAGAGACAGAGTCAGGCTGAAGGCTTTTTTTTTTACCTAAATAATTAAGCACAATAATTGTTATTCATGACCAAGATGTCAGTTCTTCATCAGCTTGGCTGTTTTATACCATGAATGGTGGCTCTTGTGGACTGAGTCCACTGTCTTTGCAATACAGCTAACCCACCAAAAACTTTGAAGCCTGCTTTCAGGGGATGTGAAAGATAAGTACACAGTCTCTGAGGCAGCAGGTTTTCTGCAAGCATCCTGCTCCATCTCTGGGTTTATCACTTTGCGTGTTCTTTAGAAAATCACCCTGGCCATTACAGCTCCCTTTTGGAAAGTGAACAGATAGATCCTTACCAAACAACCCAATGCAAGTAAATGTTAATCTGATTCAGAATTGTACATAGCCGCTCTGCGGATCAGTACTCCTGCTATCATTCAAGGTTATCTCTCTGCTGTAGCCAAAAGGGTAATGTCTCATTACATTAAACCACGAGGGCCTTGGCCCCTGGCTGGGTTCAGCTCTGGAATATAGTGCTGCAGGCATGAACTATCGTAAGAGCCCCAGCAGCTGAAAATCTGCATGCAGATGGGTTGGGTCAGAGATGCTGATGTGGTGGGTCGAAGGTGCCCATAACTCCTGCTCTTCCAGGAGGCCGGATCCAGCTAACACATCCCTGAATGCCCTGGCTTATGGGGAAACCTGTGTAAGCATTGTCCTTAGAGAAGAACCCTTCTGATGCCAGCAGGGAAAGGAGAGAGGCTTTAAAAACCCCACTAAGCAGGGATTTTGGCAAGCCCAAGCTGCCAGGCGATGTCACTGCCTTTTTGCAGACCTTCTGGGATGTCAGCTCTGCCTGCTCTGCTGCAGGGGAAATGCCCTCTGGTACCCCTGGGCAGAGAGATGTGCATTTCCAGCAGGAAAATGTCCCCCTAGACCACAGACTGCTCACAGGGTCTCTGTTAGCTTGTTTTGTGTCCGTCTCAGGAAACTTGCCCTTTCCTCTTGGCAAGTGGGAGAGTGGTGCCTCTGCTGTGGTAGACTCTTAATTTCCCTTTTATTGTCTCTGTCTCAAATGTCCCATGCACAGAAGCACTCCTTCCCCTTCCTCAAAGCATATTTTTGTCATTTTTCTTTTTTTAATTACATGTGTTGGCCTTATAGCTTCATCCTCTCTCCCCCATCCAGAAAGGAACTGTACTCTTACAGGCCACATGGACTTTTCCATAAATCAGTGGCCTTGCTATTCAAAAAATAATTAGGTAATTCTCATTCTAGAATGTTAGGACACAGTAACCTTAAATAAACTCATTACTTTTGATAAATTTGGGTATTTTTCCTGAGCCAGCGTAGCTGCCACAATATACGCCATCTTCCTCTAAGGTCTTTTTTTTTTTAATTATTATTATTATTTTCAGAGTCTGTGAAAGTTAGATCCCAGCCAGCTTGTTTTGCACACAGCATCAGGGGCCTCACGTATCCCTGGAGTAATTACACTGGGGTAGAGGGAATTACAGGAGGGTAAAACTGGTTCCAGCACAGTAGATGGATAAAACGTTGCTGGCTTTGATAGATTGGCACTTCTAGATCCCAGAGTGTGTGCAAGTCCCAGGAGTGTGGCTGGTCTCCATACCCTTGTGTTTTTTTTTTTTTCCTTTCTTTTTTTTTTTCTTTTTTTTTTTTTCCTGCTGCTCTGAGCTCATTAGTGGAAAAGAGAATTGAGGAAAAGTTTGTCAATATGTTGACAAATAAAATAAAATAAAATAAAATAAAATAAAATAGACCACAAAGCAATATGCCAGTCTAACTTATACTAATAAAAGTCTTGGTCTCCACAGCCATTGATGATGGCTTCAGCTGGAGTGGAGATACAACAGCACAGACTAAGAACAAGGTAACCTAAGGCATACGCAATTCACACTAAAGATTTGTTGGTTTTGCTACAGACAGGACTTTCAGGGAAAGAAGTCTTTGAGCTGAAACAGTCGCATACCTTTTTGCATTAAAAAAAAAAAAAAAAAAAAAATCTGAATTTTGTAAGTTGTTAGAAGCAGTTTCAGTAGCTGCTGGAGTTATCAGCTTCTGACACTGACTACTTAAAATTGATCCCATTTGGTGATCTCAAGTCTAAATAATGATATTGCTATTCCAGCCCTGCTTGTGTGATGTGACTGGGATATTTTTTGCTTGAATAGGAAATAAAGTATTTGATTCACAGGCAATGGAGAAGTGTTTTTAATATATTTGTGATTCAGGCAAAAACCAATTCCATTTTCACAGCTAAAGGAGCTTATATCACGTCTGCTGAAGATGAGAGTTTAATGTAAGTTGTAAGTTATATTTGACAATTCCTCAGGAAGAAAAAAAAAAAAGAAAGAAGGAAAAAAAAAAAAAACACAGCTAAAGCTATTTGGAAAACTGAGATTCTCTAAGTAGAAATGTGAAGCAAAAATGTCAAATGAAACATCTCTTTTTTCTTCAGAAAGTTAAGAATGAATTCAAAATGGGGAAAAATACTTCAGCTATAGGGACTTCATTTTTTTTTTCCCCTAAACTAGAAATTCCCAATGATGTAAATGAATGTTGTGTTCAAAATTAAACTGGGAGTGGGGGGGTGGAGGGGAGCAGTGCATATGCAGGACATTTTTTTTAGATAACCTTCCCTGCAAGAAATTTCAGCCAGCCAACCCTATCTGGAAGCCATGGCGGCTGCAGTGAAGGACAGAGCTGGTTGGTGTGGCTGTACTTAAATGAAGACGTAAAACAGGTGGGACAGCCTGGGCTGGGCATTCTCCCATTGTCTCCCCTACTGTTAAACTCCAAGCACGTTCTCCAGCACCAGCATGCCAATGAGCACTTCTCTGGGCCCTGCCCAGCCATGACTCAGGGGATGATGCGTACCAAGGACCACTGCCAAAATCTCCCTGTCGTGGGGCAGAGGGGGGCAAGCTCACATGTGCCACAGGGCTACCAAATGGTCCCCAGGTGGCTCTGTTCAGAACAGACACAGCCTATATGAGCCTGGGGACTGCAGGGAGAAAAGATGCCAGAAGGGATGCTGGAAGTATACAACACTGACCTGTCATTTTTCTGTGGTAAAAGCCATTTAAATAAGCTGTCTTTCTGTGAAAATGCCCCCTTAAGCCTCTAACACAGTTGCTTTCCTATAAAGAGAGTTTTCCTTGCTGATCCTCTGAGTATGGGCAATCAAACGTCACCCAGGCTGTGCATCCTCCTCAGTGGATATGGGATGCTCTGTTGTTTCTGTGTGCACTGCCTGGGCCCAGCTTTTGCTGTCCCTGAAGTTCTTGGCACAGCTGGCTCTGCTATGGGGCACGGGGGCAGATGCAGGAGGGGGTCACATTAACAAGAACCAGGATTTGTTAAAATAAACCAAGTGGAATGCTTGCAATAAGTTCTTCAGAGCTGCCAAGCGTCACTTGCTCCGTGTGGCAAGCATTGGTCATGGTAGCCACAGCAGCTCCTGCGACCATCCATCATTCCCTTTCGTGATGTCTCTGCCCTTCACCACACTTTATCCTTCAGACTTGCTGCTGGCCCTGAAGGTAAAAACTGGGAACTCCAGCAGCCATCTGAGCTGCTGACTCAAACTCCACAGCACCCACAGCCCCGTGAGCTGATGCCCCATGTGGTCACACTGCATGGATGCTTGCATGTCCTTGGCAAACATGCACTTTCACAGCATGGTTGGCCAGAGCTGCTGTATGAGGAGTGACACAATGCTTTTCCACCCTGATGGATGGTGCTGTACCCTGTTATTAGGATGTTTCCAGTGATGTTGTGAACCTTAACCTGAAGCAGAAGGAGGCTATTTGCAGGGATGGGCTCCAGAACAAAAAGCCAGAAGTAGGTTCAATATCATAGAAACATCAAGGCACACTCCTACTTTCAAAAAACATAAAAGGAATTTTAAGCTGTATTCTGTCCTGAGGAGAGCTCTTGGCATATTACTGCTCTTTGTCATGTCACATTTTCCGCATAAAACTATGAGCATGCACAGAGAAAACCGCCTTTTAGTAAGGAGAGATAATCACATTTGGTAGTTTAAAAAGTCACATACTGCTTTTGGATTAAATCTCAAGAAGGTGCCAGCAAGGCTCTGCTGAAATCCCTGATGCCTGACCTGGGAGGAAAATCACATGAATTGCTGGGTACAAGCATGTCACTGCCATCTTCCGAACCTTGCTGTGGGCTGCCTCATTAAAAAGGGCTCCGTGCCCCATTCCTTAAGGAATTTAAACCAAGAGAACAAAGGGAAACACGGATTTAGAACTATTTATGATGGGGAAAGTGGGCACTGTGTTGGTACGGACAAAGGCACACAAGTCAAGAGGAGCCAAGCCAGAAAGACATCACGTAGCCTTGCACAGCACGTTGGTGGCCGTGCTGAGCCTGCCAGCACCCAGCTCTCCCAGGCTCTCTGTGGAACCAGGGGGAACAGCACACCTAAACCAACTCAGTGGATGAATGTTAGGCTAACTTTGTGGGGCTGGTGAGACCTAGCCGGACCTGGTGAGTGAAACTTAGTATAATAAGCACTACCCAGCCAAGGAAGCCTGAAATAATGGATAACCATGTGAGAGATCAAGGAAGACTTCTCCTTTTCAGGAAGAGTCTAGGTTTGCTCCAGTTCTGGGTTAATTCCCAGGCAAATCGAGGAGACGTATGGAGTTTTCTGCCAAAAGCAGCCCTCGCAGACATTATCTCCTAAAGCACACCCTTGGGAAGAGACAGATACACTGCGCTGTGTACTGCGACCACACAAAGAAAGCCAAGCCTGCTGATAAGAAACCAGAGCCTTGTTCTTGTTCATAATCTTCTCCTCCTATCAGAAGCTTGAATTATTACAGCTCCACTAATTAAAACAATGTTGGACAGCCCCACAGTTAAGACATTAGTTTGAATAAAAGAGTAAATTTTGGGCATTTTAATAGTTAAACCAACACTCAGTGAAATGATTTGGGTTTTACCTTAACCTCGCCTTTCGGTATCAACTCAAACAATGCAGGAGTGATGTTCAGTCCTACCTGCAAATGAGGGAAGTAGAAGCACATAGACAAACTGTCAATATATGCACACTGCGCTGAAGGTTGGCTCTGATTTCCAGCAACAGGAAGAAAGCCAGCTCAGCTACAGCTACTACCAAATTGTTATTATTGGGCATTCTTGAGACAGAACAGTACAGAGGCTTCTTCAGGGCCTGGCTGAGTGGGAAGATTTAGACTAACTTTGTGGACTTGTCTCCATCGCTGACACAAAACTTCCACTTCAGCCGCTACAAGGGTCTCACTTAGATTTCATTAACTGTAGATAATAGCTCAGAAAGAGAAGCTTTGGTTATAAAAAAAAAATATCAATCCATCAGCCAGGAGAAGCACGAGAGCAGAGAGGGCTGTGTGTATGTGCATGTACTGCGATTTGCAGGATGTAATCATATTTGTTAAAACAAAACAAAGAAAAAACAAAACAAAACAAAACAAAACAAAACATGTTCATCTCTTCAGAAGAGAGCGTGGCCTGCTTGATGCATATCACCTAGCAACTGGATGTTGATTTCCCCTTGTGCCTTGAAACCCATCCCTTGCCTCCTGCTGGCTTTTCAGCTTTATCAACATTTTTGCCTGTCACAAGTCAGATCTCATCCATAGCTGCTGAACCATGGAGTTCTACCAAGAATTGATTTGCCCTCCAATCTGGGTCCTGAAAATTACCTATCAACCCTCCTTTCCCCTTCCTCAAATTACACAGCAAAGAAAGCGGCTTTCTGTTTAGATTTTTGCATGGTTATGTATTGACTCAACACAGATAAGTCTCTGAAGTAAGTTTGGGGAAATCAGCTGAGCAAAGATGTGCAAGTTATTTTTCTGGGAGAAGATAAGAGGGGAAAGATTACAACTGCAGAGCAACTGTTCTGCGGCTTATTGCCCATATCAGTGCAGAATCAAAGCCTGACCTAGTAGCACAGGCTGATATTCAGGACTGACAAGATGCCTGGAGGGGTCAAACCCTACAAGGGAGAGCCCTCTCCTGTGTGGTATCTCCAGGATGATGTCTCAAAGGCAGCACTGACCCAGGGAGAAAGGGATGGCAGCGATGAGCAGGCCGTGTGTCAGCTGGGGAAGTGCAAGCTTGCTCTGGAGTCCATCACCACCTCCCTGAGTACTCTCCAACCCCAATGTGGGTAGGGGTAGGCCTCAGTGTCACCGATAGCATCTAGAAGCTGCTGATGGGTCTCACCTCATCCCATCTCAGCTGACAGACTCCAGAACAAGTAGCTGCCAAAGGACACATGAGAGAATACAAATGATGGGCTGCTTAATCACTGTGAATACTTTAGTCCAAGTCCTGTCCATGTTGCTGTTCCTACTTCAGCGTTAAGAATCAAGAGTCTGCCTGAGTTTCTCAGCTCAGAGGAGGAGTCAGGTTTATAACTGCAGGAGTCCTGAATCCTTGTCAGCTTTACCCATGACACTTGATTAAGTTGTTCTTCATAACTGAAACAGACAAAAATCAAGTCTATTCAGTGCCTCTGTAGTCTCTAAACTCTGATTCTGCTCTTAATCAAAAGAAATATCACTTTTCTAAAATCCTGTTGCAGCTTTCTGTGCGGGTTATGGTGGTGCTCACATCCCTTTGGGAGAGCACATTATTCCTCCTCCTGCTCAGCCACCACTTCCAGCTACTTCGTGAGCTACCTTTCAGCCTGGGCAGAACCCACAGGCTCCTTTGAACTTCTTCAGCTAGATTGGATAAGAGAAGATTTCCATTTCTTTTAGTCACTGACATGGGACACGAACGCTCAGGTGGACACATGCAACTTGCTGTTCCTGGAAATGCCACACAGGTTTTGTAGCAAAGTGGTGAATGTTGGCAGAAGGATGATCGCAGCGTGGGCACCGCTTCTTCACAGGGAATCCCTTGAGAACCTGCTGTCCCTGAACATCACCAAGCTTTCCAGATGTGCCCTTTCAAACTGTTCTCTTTCTCAGGAAAACATCAATAAAGCTAACACTTTAATGTTTTTTAATAAGGAAAGGCCATAAACTAAGGTTTTTCTTTGCTCTGAATGACACATTTTGGTTTTCAAGCTTTAGACAAATATGTCACTATCTATCTTTATTGCTGTTGTGTTCTGCAGAAATAAGCAGCTAGCTCAACAGAAAGTTGATATACTACATAGAGAGCTGATATACTACATAGAGAGTATACCAGAAATAGCTAACAAAAATACAAAATTACAGGAATACAAATTGGGAAAATTAAAAAAAAGATTAGAGGTTTGGTAAGTATTATCACTGTAGTGTATTAGGCTAGATTTCTGTTACATAATCCTACTAAATTAAATTGATTTACATCACTGGTAAGTCTGAACCCTGTAAAGTAGCTATTTTTTAACTTCTGAAATAAGTTTGATTCCATTTTACATTTTGTTTAGTTCTCTGCATTTTATACAGATATTTGTTTCACTGCTTATAGAATTTGGTGGTGAGGCTTATTACTAGGATTCTGTTTGCAAACAGATCCTAGTATTGCTGAAGCCCTGGAGGAAGGAAGGTATTTGGAACATTTGAGAATTAGGACATTTGGATCATTGGGAGATTTGGCCCTCTATCAGCTCTTCCCTTCAGTGAAGTGTGTGATCAAATAGTGTGATGCTGAGGTATAGGGCTGGTCTTTATGCAATCAGAAGGTAGAGTGCTGAGTTTTCATTGTAAATACAAAGACCAGCACGTGTTTTTTTGGCCATTGATCAACCGTGTACCATTAAGCTATTTACACTAATCATCCCGCCCACCTTGGAATGGGTCCATACTAGAAATCCTTTTGTTAGAAGTTCCAGTTTGAATTTTGGAATGAACACCAGACCCATAATTTCCAGGGTTCACGTCTATGCATCAAGATGCCTGTTTAGCAAGACTAACGTCAGCAGACTGAGCAGTCACAAGAGCATCCTTTCACATGCCTCATAAACACATTTTGAGCTTCTCTCTTCTCAACTAAAAGCCAAGCATCACTCAAGGGCCTCATAGTGAAGAGAAGCGAGAGTGATAAAGCACAGTTATTTTTCTTGCTTGGCAAGATTTCAGTCTATAGAAGATGTATAGAACTAATACAGACAGATGTTAGCTGTCCTAGCAAGAACTATGAGGAGGACTTATAAGAAGCTTAAGCCTGAAGGTAAAGGCTTCAGAAAAGCTCAGATCAGATTTGGGGTCACGGCCCACTTCATCCTAAAGAGGTCACATAAATCGTATTTGGTACAGACAAAACATTTCAAAAGCTTTTGCTACTTGCCAATAAACTCAGCTGCAGTGATATATATTTATCATCAACTCAAAGTCTCCATATTTATTCCATGGAAGACCACAAAGGTGATCTGAACTACACAAAGAAACCTTTTTATAAAGTGTTTCTGATTAGATGGCTATTGACTTGTTAAGATGTTAGAAATTTTGACTAAGGACAGTTCCTGCCAAAATTTTGGTGCAGAAACAAGGCATGGGATTTTTAATCACATGATCTGATTATCTTTTAGGACAGTCAGAGATACTGGCTTCCAAGCAGTAGGTATGTTAAATGTGATTTTGCTGCTCCATGTGGAATAAAAAGCAAGCAGCAAGAGCTATGCTTTAAAAGTTGTTATTTTCCTTATATTATTAAAGCTTGGTTTGATTATAAAGCCAACAACATCTGATACTAAGACACTGCCAGTTTTAGACACTAAAACAGCCAATTTCTTCCAGTATACTTTGAAAAAAGTATTTGAATAAGTGTCAACAGATCTTTTATAATACAAGACCTTTTCCTTAAAAAGTAAAGCAATGTTTCATTTTCACACATTTTTACTTCAGATTAACAACTCCTTTGGACCACATTATTCACTTAAATCCCAGGCTAGGACTAGGTGCAAATCCCAAACAACTTAATAGCACTGCTGACTTAGCTTTTCATTGAAACATACTTTGTGTTTGTTTTAGTTCATTTGAATTAGAGAACAAGTACTCTTCACACAAGGAAAGATGTTTCCAGTTTTAGTATCTATTTATAAAAGATTTAACATCTCTCATGGCACAGAAATGTCAGGGTGTTTGCAGTGGAACGGCTACTGTGTGTTTCTCCTGGTTTTCCATCCTCAAGGCTCAAGCCTAGGGTGAATTTCTTCCTTCTCATCTGTGAAATATGATGCTCTTCACCCACTGTGCTCCTGGTAATACTTGAATTACTTCAGACTCTCCAATGCAATTAGCCCACAGGAGCTGAAGTAAAAAGACAAACAAAATGAGTTTTCTCTCCCCTGCCTTCTTGTGAACAAAACTAGGATTTAATGAACTACAAATTTAAAATTAAATTTAATGAATTACCTGTTCTTGTAAAATGTGGTCTGCATATAGAAGTAGACACTACTTACTTCCCCTTCTCCCTTCTCAAAAATGACAGAGCAGATCTGACAGAGCTCATGGAAAGGGGATGTTTATCCAAGCTCTTATTCCATCATGAGTTCATGTGCTGTAAAATTTAGTTTCATTCCAAAATTCACTATGCCCTTATTCTTCATTTAAGGAATAAGACCGAGACCTTGATACTATATAGTACTGTGATAACTTCTGCAAGTGTTTCCAAAAGCACAGAAGAGCTGAAGCTTTCTGAAGATCAGACGTTTTTTCCCCATCACCACCGACTTTAACAAAATGTAGAACTTGGCCAGGGCAGTACGTACGTATTGCAAGCTCTGCTGTTTCCATTAACCACAACCCAAGGTCTCTGCAGAAAGAACTGTGCTCCGGTTTGTTTGACTTTCTGACTCTGGGCCCCCTGAAGAATCAAATATCATAGCTTAAAACCTGTCAAAATATATCTTGGTTGCAGAGCTTAAAAGTTGGTAATCCGTAACTCAGCATCTGAAAACACACTTATTAGCAGAAAGGAGGGATCCCTAAAGATGACATATGAATGATGAAAGGTATTTTATTTATGTGGGTCAGATCAGTTCACAGTCTCTCAAACAACAATGTTCTTGACTTTGTGTGCAGGTCAGAGCTCTTTGCTTCTTCACCCCCTCAGAGAAACCTGATGCTTTCCTAAGACTGTTACAGATCATTAAAAAGGTGATTTCCCAGAAGCCTGTTATACCAACACACAGCAAAAGTGTCACAGCACGTTCTGACACACGACTGTCTACTGCCCTGTGCTGTCTTCTTGATGAGCAAACTCCTTCCAAGTTGTCATATTGCAGTAATGGGGTTGGAGGGTCAGGCAGACATAGATGCTTTTTAAACTTCAGCAGTAGGTTGGTGTAACACGTTTCTCTTGGAGAGAGCACATGCATAGGGGAGGGCCAAAACAACAACAAAAACCATAAAAAACAAAGAGCAGGGAGGGGTCTTCCCCTTCAAGGCCTGGAGGGGTTATTGCAAATGCATGAAGCAGCCCTTGGAGTTTTCCTTGGCAGGTCATTTATTAAACCTTTCCACTTCTATTGCAATGTTCAAGAATCCAGACCTAAAGTGGTCATGAGTCTTCTTCATGATGATGTACCTGTGCTAACTAGGAAATCAGTTTGCTAGATGTCATGCCAAAAAGTGACCTTACCTCCACCGTCACAGGTCTGTGTGTGTACGTAGGACGTGTTGGGATCAGTTGCAGAAGGAGGGTTGGAAGTTTGTTGTTGCATGTAGTTGCACTTTGTAAGTGGCTGACACTGTGGTTATCTGTTGTATTGGTGATACCAATACTGAATGTGTAGTTCAGTGATTTCGAGTTCATTATGTACAATTAATAAATAAATACAACACTTCAACCTTAATTTGGTTTGAACTGTATGAACCAATCAGGTTTTGCAATAATGTTTAGCCACGAAGAAGAGCAAAGAGCTGAATTCTGCCCAACCCCCCTCAATCTGTCTGGAAAACACTGAGAAATGAGAGCTTCCCATGAGGAACATCACCACTTCTTCCCTCCAGTGCTAATCCTTCCTCCATGCACCATTGTATGCACCGCTGAAAGCAGCATGCCAGGGTTTCACTGCATGAATACAGCTGACCCCCTGCATGGCCAGAATGGGATTCCTCTGGTCTGGGAGCAGTTGGCCAATTATAGAGACATCAGTTACCCAAAGCACTGTTATGCCAAACTATGACACCTGGAGTACCTTCCTTAATCTTGATTTCTCCATATATATATATATATATTTTTCAATTTTTCACTTATTTCCAGTGAAAAAGGGCAGAGTGTGATAGAGGCACACCAGCCCCTTTCTGTGCATTTCCACAGAGATGACACCATGCCACAGCATGTTCTGAAAGCACCAGCGAAAGTGCTGCTCACAGAGCGACAGCAATTTGTTTGCAAAAGTGGGTTTGAATACAGTTTCTATTGGGAGATGCCAGCAGGGGAGATGCAGGGAAAGTTCTCACTGCACTATCAGCATCCAGCACTGATTGTAAGCTTCCTGCAGTCATTCTGCCCAGAAAAAAAAATGACCATTTTTATCATATGCATATTTATGCTCAGCAGTAACAATCTTGCAGAGAAATGGGGAGCAATTTAGCTCTGATGGCTGATTTTAAGTTTTCCCACTATACCCCATGAAAATATAGTTGGCAGCATATGCTGTCAGAGAGCACATTAGCACTGAATTCATTCAAACCTACCCGCTCGGGCAGGAAAAGGGTTGGAGCTATTCTTACATTATTCATGGCAAGCTTTGGCAACTCATTCAGTGTCAGCATTCACAGCTTCAGCTCCGTGGTGTCCCCATTGTCCCACACATCCCCAGTGCTCAGGCTCAGCATTTCCAATGGCAATAAATACGTTACAGGTTTCCGGTGCCATTATGCAAAGGAAGGCAGGAAAGCATTAAGACAGTCTATGAGCCAAAAGGATGAAGAAGACATCTCCTCCATCTCTTTCTTTGGCTGGTGACTCTGCACCTTTTTTGTTTCCAGAACACAGCTCATCCTTTTGGCAGGATCAGACACATTCAAACTCCTTCTCCACTTCCTTCATTCCCTTTTGTACCATTAAGCAGTTGCCCTTGAACTTCTCTTCGCCAGGCAGGAACATACAAGGAAAAGACAGGGGTGGTGTGAGGAATGGCAACAAGCAGACCCAGCCGTAGCAAACAGAGGTGTGTGAATCCCTGTTACAAACACACATTTTGTCAACTCATTGTTGACTCATCCCAGTTCAGCTTCCCCACATATAATTCATAGTTTTCATTCTTTCTGTTGGCATATGTATGGTAATTGAAAGCTCTTCAGCTATGCTGGCATGTTATTATATCAATCCACCACCAGTAACTTGTTGAAGCTGGAAGTTCTTAAAAATGTGTTCATTTAGGAATGTCCTTCCTGGGCTGGTGTGGCATTTCCGATAGCAGCTGAATTCCTTTGAGAATAAGGTTCAGGTGGACTTTTGCAGAAAGCACATGCTTGCAGGCAGCCTGGAGGCTTCAGTTGGGATGATACCTTCCCCGTCTCTAGGTAAATGTATATTCTTGGTTGCTTCCTGCTTCTGAGGCTAAGTTCATCTTTGGGAGAGCCTTGTGAAGGCAATCTTCTCACTTTTCCTTTAATATCCCCTACTTGTGAGCGATGGAGAAATATCCACACAAAATTGGACGGTTAACATTTCCAAAAGCTCCAAAATGGCTGTAAAGGACAGGTCCCCAGCATGGTGTTGGACTCCTGAGTCACTTTTTAGATGATTTTGAGAATGCTTCCTTTTGTATCACACAGCTTTCCTCCAAAGCACGTGATTGAACTGAACTTCAATAGCTTTGTCTGGGTCCCTTTTCACAAGTTTTGCTTCCACCTTGCTTGAGATTAAATAAAACTGCTGAGGCTCCTTTAAAGTTGCAAAATATGCAGTCTGAGATTGTTGCCCTGGGGTTTGGTGTAGAAAGACAAATGGAAAATATAATTTTGCTTAAGTCCCTGCTGTCCTTTGTTTGAGCATTTGACTCTAATCCTCCTTAGTAGTAAGAAGTTTATTATTTGTTTAATGCTCCTTTTGAGTCTCTGAAAATAACAGAATGAGGAGAAATAGAATGATTAATAGTTGCTCATGAAAACCATAAAGTAAATTGTCAGCTCCTTTCCATCAGCTCAGCACTCAGGCCAGCCACATGGGGAGGCCACGGGGACAGGGGCGCCTCAAAGCCAGGACGTAGGAGCCCATGCCAAGCCTCTCACCAAAGCCTGGAGCTGCAGAGCTGGGGACAACTTCTGCTCTGAGACCTATGCTCCAGCTCAGCCCTAATTCAGATTCAAGCCTCATTGCCATGAAGACGAGACCACCACTACCAGCTCTTGAAAGGACTAAGGGCATAAGGCTAACAGTTCCCAGACAGAGGCCTCCAGGACCACTGGATGTGGATTTGGAGATCTTTTTTTTTTTTTTTTTTTTTTTAACCTACCACTGACTACCACTGACTCCCCCCAACTCCCCCCAAAGAAAAAAAAAAAAGAAAAAAAAAAAAGAAAGAAAAAAAAAGGCCTCTGAAGGCAAGTGAAAACACTGTCTTCTCAAAACCACGTCTTCTCTATGGCCACCAATCTATTGGCAAGTGGAATCCAATTTTATATTTAGTGAGTGTTCCAGAGGGAAAAGCAAGATCTAATAGACTTCTTCCGTTTCTAACCGCTCTAATGCTGTTCCCCTTCTCCACATCCACTTGAGGAGCAAATTCAATTAAAACGTGCTTGCCAATTTATGAAATCATTAACATGTTAATGATTTAGCAGTTTTACAGAGGTGAAAAAGGGAAAAGGAAATAGCTTAGTAAATCCATCTGTACCATTGTGACGAGGAGCTATGGAGGGCTGCTGGCACTGGGATGCAGTCAGAAACCCCAGCCCCAGACCAGAGCTGTCTCCAGCTTTGCCCCTAACCTGGGGCAAAACTGTCCCTTCCACAACCAAAACTAACGCCAAGTGGTGCTAGGATAGCAGCAAGGTCACCAGGCAGGTGTAGATTGAGGACAGACAAACACTGGGTAGTTTTTATCAGCTTAATTACATTATATATCAGCATTAACAGCACTTTTATCAGCCACTATTGACCTCAGGCACACCTACATGAGCAGCAGTCACAGGGATTCCTCCAAAACCTGAGGGATTTCTCACTTGCCCAAAATACTCAATGGCCCAGTGAGTGAAGCACCAACTATGCCCTGATTTGGAAGAGAATGATTGTATTTTTTCTGTGCTAACATGTTGTGAAGTTTGCAGTGGAGGCAGTTGTCTTTCCAGAGGTGAGCTCTCATTTCAAAACATGACAGATTTGGGAACTGTGGGAGCATGCTGCTTCCTTTTTTTCCTGACAGGAAATACTAGCACTATTGCCAAACCTCAAATATAAAGTGGCATTTATGCCTTATGCAAGGAAGGTTTAGGAGAGCAGAGCTGGGAAACAGCAGTAGGTGATGATCGTGTTTTACTTGGTCAATGGGAGCAAGCTGAGTGAGGAGGATCTGCCTGGTCTGTAACAGTTGGTGTGTCTCTTTCGAAAGACAAAAAAGAAAAGACAAAGAGATGTTCCCAACAAAAGCGAAAATATAAAGAGCAATAGGATCGTTGTAGTGGCTAAGCCCTAAGGACTTCTTGCATGATGTTGATGTTCATAGCAGTAGGATGAGGCACCCTTTCAGAAGCATCCCTCAGCCCCAAACTTGGGTTACTCAGTGCTTGCCCAATACCCACACTTTCAGGCCTCTTCTTATTTGCAAGAGCTGTGAGGGAAAGCCTAAGGGACTTGGCAGAGCTCAGCTGCTCTGTGTTTCCATCCCAGGTGCCCTGGGCATGTCTGAATTTTCCCTAGACTTGTACCAGAGCACGCTTGTCCGAGTCTTGATGCTTCACACCAGGGGCTTCTTGTGAACACACTGTCAGTCTGGTGGGTACCAAATGAACATCAACCTGACTGAATTTTTCTTGCTTAGGACTTTCTATGAAAATGTTTGCATATTTCAGATTACTCAGCATAAGTTAATGGCAGCTGATGGATTAACCAAAAGGCACATTTAGAGTACAGGAGGCCAAATTCAGCTAACTAAGCAAGACTGCAACACTAAAGCATAACTACCCTGTTAGGATCCATTATATTCCAGAAGGTTTAAAAAACAAACCAAAACAAAACAAAAACAACAAAACAACACACACCCTCCCTGCACCACTTGTAAGCTTTGTAAAATTGCCTAATTAGAGTGTATTTTACAAGGATTTTTGGAAACTGCATCAATTTGCTAGCCAAATTAATGTGAGAGAGCATGACCATCGCTGCTCTCTGAAGTGGGCCAGAACCCACAGCTGGATTCAGGCTGCACAGTTCATCTTGGGCAGATGCAGCACCAGCAAAACAGATCATAGAGGAAGGTTTCTGGGAAGCTGAGGATGTCTTTTAGGTATGAATGGACAGAAAGATTATTTGTTTCAGCCCACCCAATCACTTGGATATTGTTTGAAACTACAGCTGAGGCTGCCACTGATTGTCTGTAAACATACAGAGAGAGGCACAAGCCTTGCCCCGAAGGGTGCAGATTTGCTGCTTTAAAAGAGGAGCTGAATTTTGAGCCCAAGAGACTCAAAACACATTTGAGCTGCTTGGAGAATTTAGGGGGAGGCCTGGGTTTGGACTGCTCCTTTGCAGAGAGCAAAGTGCAGATGAAGACCAGCCTGGCTGAACAGAGCTGTGGCAAGAGCTCAGGAAGAAAAAGAAGGTTTATGGTCTTTGGAAGAAGGGGTGGGCCGCTCAAGAGGAGTACAAATATGTCATGAGGCTGTGCAGGGAGAAAACTAGTAGGGCCAAAGCCCAATTTGAGCTCAATCTGGCTGCTGCTGTTGAAGACAATAAAAAAGGTTTTTATAAATACATAAACAAGAAAAAATAGACTAAGGAAAATCTCCATCATTTATTGGCTGTGGGGGGAAGCACAGTGACAAGAGATGTGGAAAAGGCTGAAGTACTTAATGCCTTCTTTGCCTCAGTCTTTAGCAGCAAGACCAGTTGTTCTCCGGATACCCAGTCCCCTGAGGTAGGGACAGGGAGTAGAATGAAGCCCTCATCATCCACAAGGAAATGGTTAGCAACCTGCTGAACCATGTAGACATGGGCAAGTCTATGGGGCCAGATGGGATCCACCCGAGGGAGCTGGTGGAAGTACTCGCCAAGCCACTTTCCATCATTTATCAGCAGTCCCAGCTATCAGGGGAGGTCCCAGTCAACTGGAAGCTAGCAAATGTGACGCCCATCTACAGGGAAGGCCAGAAGGAGGATTCAGGAAAATAAAGGCTTGTCAATTTACCCCTGGTGGTCGAGAAGCTCCTGGAGCAGACTATCTTGAGTGCCATCGCACAGCACTAACAGGACAACCAGGTCATCAGGCACAGTCAACGTGGGTCTATCAAAGGCAGGTCCTGCTTGACAAACCTGATCTCCTTCTACAGCAATGTGACATGCTCAGTGGACAAGGGAAAGGCTGTGGATATGGTTTGGCTAGATTTCAGTAAGGCTTTTGTTACCGTTTTCTACAGTACTCTCTTGGAGAAACTGTCTGCAAGAGTGGCTTGGATGGGTGTATGCCTCATTAGGTTAAAAACTGGCTGGGTGGCCAGGCCCAAAGAGCCATGGTGAACGGAGTTAAATCCAGCTGGAGGCCGGTCACTAGTGGTGTCCCCCAGGGCTCATTGTTGGGACTGGTTCTCTTCAGTATCCTTATCAATGATCTGGATGAGAGGATTCTTCCCCTTGCTGTACTGATGTTGCTTTTTAATTATGTAGTCCTTCAGCTGTGAATATTCATAAACAAGAAATAAAAATGCTTGCCTGCCTCTGGGATTAATTCTTCACCATGCATCTATGGAGGGCATGAAACACAGGTGCAATACTTGCTGGATGAAGGCTGAAGAATGGCTTAATGCTCCTGGGAATGCCATAGGACAGGAAAAGACATACAGCTGAATTTTAAGACAGTAATTTTTTTTTTTCTTCTTCTTCTTCTTTTTTTTTTTTTTTTTTTTTTTTCTAGCTTAAATTACAAATGAAAGTGTAGAGGTTATTTTGGTTGGGAAAATGGTCATTCTTCAAATGCCAGTGAGCTGACTGTGGCTCTAGAAAGATTTTCTAAGCTTTGTGAATGAGTAATGAGGACAGAAAGAAAGATAGACAGAAGGTGTACTTTAAAAGAAAGACTTACCAGTAAAACGCATGTGGCGAGTGCAAGTAAAAACACCTGAAGGTGAGATTGCTCCCTATGAAAAATTTTATATCAAAAGCAAATATAGGTCATTCCACTGGAAGAGGAGAGAGAACACGTTAGTCATAGAAGTCCTTTGTGAAATAACTGGCTTTACTGCTTTCTGCTTTACTCCAGGTAAAACCTTTTATCTGGACTAAGGAGTGACCTGGGCTCAGGCAGACATGTTGACCAGTGTCCCTTCAGCTTAAAAAGCAGGTTCTCCCATCGGATCTGCCCTCCTGTCCCAGCACAACCCAGAACAGAACAGAGAGAAGAAGGGGATGAGAAGCAACTGCGATGTCATCTACTGCAGAAACCTCATGCATGACTTTACCATAATTTAAATGACATCCATGTGAGGAACTGTGCTATCTTTGATTTACTGAAGTGGGCAAACATAGAAAAGCCTCTCAGAGCTTCCAGTAATGCTCTGCTTCATGTGGATACTGTCCCTGGGCTGAGGAACATCTCACAAGGGAAGCTGCAGGAGATGTGCTGTGCAGTGCTGCGTGGTGCAGGCCACACATTGTCCTCTGCAGATAAAAGCAAATATGGAGCAGCTGCTTATTCAGGAAGTTATTCACCTTGTGGAGGATCTAGGTGGGGACCTAAGGGTGTGTGATGGGGTAACAGAGCAGAGAGGCCCTACTGGTGTAGACCAGGAGGAGCTGTGACTTCCATGCCATTTCTGGCTTCTCCTGACTCCAGGTGCTGGTCTCGCACCCTTCAGGTTCTCAGAGCACCAGATGTGGTTGGAGCTGAGAAAATAAATAAATAAATAAATAAAATAAAAAAGTTGTCTTTGTCACTGCTGATGTAGAGCATAGCACTGCTCATGTTCATCTTTCACTGCATTGCCAGTTCACATCGGCATGCCACATTTTTCTTTCTGAGCTGTGTGACTCCATGCTGCCTTCCCAGAGTTTGTGCTGATTTCCTGGTCTTATCCTACTGCGCAGACCTCTGATTTAGGCCCATCCTTGCTTGCTTAATGTTGGCAGCCCTAAAAGGCTGGCCCAGGTTTTTGAGCAACACATGCATTCTCATGCATGCACTGCACTGAACTTTCCAAGCCATCCCCTTACAAACTCGCCCTGCAGAGCAAGGACAAGTGGCCAGAGATGGGGAAACCTTCAATCCTCCGTTTCCTCCTCCCACTCCCCTTTATGTCAATATCAGAAGGGAAATGGGCCAAAGCTTGAAGCTTTTAATGTGAATGAGGTACTTTGATATTGCTGGCGAGGGAGCGGATCGGACAAGCTCCAGTGTTCTTAATTCTGGAAAACAACGGAGCAGTATGGTATCACACCCCGCCTCAGGCGAGGCCAGCTCAGATCAAGCAGGAAACCAAATGTTGATGTTTCAGAGATTTCTTAGCTCTGAGGTACTCTAACACACTGAAATGGTTGTGCCGCAGAAATGGGATTCAATGCGCTCGCTATTTTCTCACACTGCTTGAACACCCACGAGGGGTTCCCATGAATGCCTGCCTGCAAGCAGGCAGGGGGTTGCTGATGCCATAATTATCTTGAAATGGCTGCATTGCTTTTTTTATTGGATTAGCATTAAAAGCCCAAATATGAGCTTTCTGTGGGATGCTTCTGTGTAATTAGATGCTAGAAGACATGTAAATGTATATCTCAATCTGTCATTTATAAGCAAGCAACAGGGTCACTTTGTTGTCCCAGGATTGCACAGTGTCACCAAGCAAGCCCTAAGCTGGGGCCTGGGGCCGCCAGTGAGCACAGGTCCATTTAGGGTCACTTATGACAGGGGCTGAACAAAAGGATAAATATGCATCTGACAAAAGCCATGTTTGAAAATATATTTATTGTGTCAGATTTCATGAGCAGTAGCTATTTCTACATTCAAGCTGAATGATAGCATTCAGCTTGCACACTTACTCATCCTGACAGCTAACAAGATAAACATGTCAGCGTGTGATTTGCCAAATATTTTCCCGTGGAATTCAGGCAGGAGTTGCCAAAGGAGCTGGCTTTTGGCAGGGGATCACTGCACTCCAGCACACACACACACAGCATGCATGGCAAGCAACACACGCACCACCAAATCCACTAGGGATGTTTTCCTGGTGCACTTCGACTCTGCCCACCATGGCACTCTCCGGACCCCTTTATAAAGCTCCAGAAATCATGATTTTGCTGCACAGGATAATTGCACAGGGAAGATCTGCTGTTCCTGCAGGTTTAGCAGGTGCCAGGAGCTGGACAATGTTCATTAGACCTTGGCAGCGGAGGCTTCAAAGGGCAGTGCTGGCAAGTCCCGAATTGGCTTCGCCTTTCATTGCAGGGCAGTTCTTCCTGGAGACTGAGCTGGCGACCTTTATCAGAGCGAGTTTTATTTACGGATTGGGAAATGGCAGAATGTCCTTTAAGATGAAAGAAATCAAAACACAAGAGAAAAGAAAGATTTTGCAGGAGCAAAAGCTCTGACAGGAGATCTGTTTGGAGAAGTCTGTATAAACAGACCTGTTGGGCTGATATCTCATATTTTAGCCACAGCTCTTTGGAGCCTTTAGCTTGATAATGAAGGGACTTTTAGGCTTTTGACTCCCCAGTGCATCTGTCTTTTAATAAAAATGCAGCTATTTCCTCACGCACTTTCAGCTGACTCCAGTGCACTTGTCCCATCTGCTTGGTTTTCTCCTCTCTGTCCTGTGACCAGCAGGTAACACTCACTGCCTTAGTATTTTTTACCTTGAAGATGCTCAGAAGTGTTCTGCAGCCTTCTGGCCTCTTCCAGGTGTCTATTCCCACCTATGAAGGAAGACCGATTGCTCCACTGCTAATAAGAGCCTTCATGTGAAGTACAGATACATCTCACAGCACAGGGCATGCCAGGAGAAACCCAGGGTAAGGTCCCACTGCTCTCCCCACCCAGTGCTGGGGATGCTCAGACAGTGGGCTCCCCTCCTCTGCATCCCCCAGGATGTCAGCATGAGGCTCGTGGCAAAAGCTGAGAGGGCTCCAGAAAAGCCCAGGAAAAGGTGTGATATAAGGAGACCTCTTTCTGTATCTGGCTGTGCTGCCTCCTGTAGACAGCACTGGCCTCTGGCTTTCCCTTTCATGCCATACCCTCACAGCAACTCGCTATGTTTTAAGCTGAATCTACGGCACCAAAAATTTTGCTGAAATATATAAATAACAGCTCACAACTATGTGTTATACCGAAGAAGAACAAGGGTAAACTACGATTTATTTAAAGCTCAACTGTTCTCAAGATGCAAATCTCCTACAAGTGCTGCTGCTGGTCAACAATGGACCTCACCTTTCAGGTAACCCCTGGCCATGGAGCCACCATCCATATTACTCATGTAACAGTGAATGTTCCTGCCATCCTATAAACATGAAATAAAGAGAGTTTGCATTTCTACAAGGTCTACAAGACCTGAGCCTGATAACTCAGCTGGAGGTGTCCCCCACTAAGGGAGGAGGGAATCCAGGTCAACCAGTTGCCCATGGCTACACAGGAGAGAACAGGGGACTGCTGGCCACCAGGCTGAGCTCCCCACCTGTCTCCCTCCACCTCCACCAATGGACCATCCATATTGAGAAAATATCAGATATCTGGGTACTAAAATGCTGGGTGAAATAAGAATGTGGGCATTCTTTAAGGATCTCCAAGTTCCCAGTGTTTGTTTGTTTTTGCTTAGCTTGCTTCTGAAATACTTCGTCAGCACTTTAGTGGAAGGCACTTTTCAAAAGAGTTCACCCTCTGCAGCACTTGTGACACTCATAAAAAGAAACACTGCTCGGATTCCTTGCTTGTATGGCTTCCCTCCAACCCATGCTGTGTCCCACCCATCAGCTCAAGTTCTCGCCACCCTACCCCAAAGCCACATCCCCACCCTGACCCGTCTTTGCTGTGGCTGCACAGTAAGAGTGCCCCTGCAGTGTCCCAGAGGCCAATCCCAACACATTGTCTTCACCCTGCTCTTGAGGGTGTCGTGACAGAGGCTGCCCTTTTGGCTCCCCCTTTGCAGACTGCCTGCAGGAAACATGCTCCCTCCACTGCCACACAGGGGCCCAGGTGATGCTCCCTCCACAGAACTGATGTGTGAGCTACCACAGTGTGGTCACAGCTACAAATCAGAAGGTGCTGGAATTGGCTAGCTCAGCAAGGCTGCCCACCATCTTTTGATCTTGACTGTGATTTGCCAGAAGACAGCATACAAAAAGACTCCAACAGCAGCTAGGTTTGCTCATGGACCATTCTTCTGGCTGTACCAGCATCTCTGACTTCTATTGCTCCATCCTGGCCTCCCCCTCCTGTTCCTCTGACCAACTCAAATGCTGATAAACCTCAGTGATGTGCATGCGTGTGGTCCCATGCAACAAGAAAAAAGTTGACTCATCTCAATTCGAGGCACTGGTTAGCCTGGTCTTTGGTCCATGATAGAAATCCAGTTCAGAACATGTGGTTTCATCTCCAAATGCCACATTTGCTCCTTTCTGGTGGATTGAATGGCCTCTGTGGCAGTAATTTTTGGACAGTGGACATGCCCTTGCTCTACAGGTCTCCTTTTCTAGCCCCCCTGTTTCTGACCATGGGTGAAGCCATCACGATGGGGAGAGAGAGGTTTCTCCCATCTCCTCCCAGGCACTGGCTAGAGCAGAGTGAAGACTAAAGCTATAAGCATTGTCTTTGTCCATAAGACCTTCAGGTTGTACTTTCACTGCATCCAGCTGAAACCAAAGATCTGAGCCATAAGGCCAGCCTCAGCAGAAAACTGTAATGAGTCCAGGAACTCAAACAATGGAAACACATTGGAATATAGGCAAAGGCAACAGACTTCCCTGCAGGCTCTATGGTGTCTTTACCTGTGGATCCTGGATTTGGGGGCAGGTTTGGGGCTTGCTGGTGCCTGGAAGGGGCAGCATGGGCACATCACACACTCACTTGGATATGGTCTGGTGGAGTTCTTTAGGAATAACCTCCCTTCATGAATTTTCTTCTCCTCCAGTATTTCTCTATGAGGCATCCATGTCTCAGAGCAGTTGAAGGCTCTGCCTCTGCTGGTGGTGGTGGGACCAGCACTTTACGAACAGAGAGGTTGTGCCCGGTTCCTCCGCAGAGGACAGGAAGACAGCTTGTGTACCTTCCCTGTGTCTTCCATAGGATAAATCAACACTCTGGCTTTTCCTTTGATCCACTGGTATTTCTGAAGGAATTTACACAGACTTTAATGTGGGCTGTTAAACAGCAAAGGGTTATAAACTGAGGCCACGCTTTACCTGAAATCAATAAGTTGCAATGGAAATGCTCTGTGCTGCGTGGAAAGGGCCCAGACTGTCAAGAAAAACAAACAAACAAACAAACAAACAAACAAAAAACCACAGCCTTGAATTGTTTTGTGCCAGCATGGGTTTGGTCTGACCTGGGGGTAGAGGCGTTCAGCGCCAGGACAGTGCAGGGGGCTCCTTGATCAGAGAGGGAGCCCCAGGGAGAGATGGGAGGGAAAGAAGAGGAGAGGCTGTGTTTTGGGACCTGGTATTTCAAGTGGTCATCACAGATGATGAACTGGGTACTGGGCAAAGGTAATAGGGATAGCCTGAAGTTGTGGCTGCTCTGGCTCTGAAGAATCAGCAATACGCTCAGACTCCGCGCGGCTGGGAGAGGCAGGCAGAGATGCAGCTGGTAATTACAGACTGCAAACAGGCGGCACGAGATGACAAACAGGGAGAACTTTAGCCTATCATGTAGTAACAAATCACAGCTCTAAATATGACTGAAATCCAGCTTAAAGTGCAGAGATTTGCTGTAACTCTAAGTCCGCCTGTGTTTAATCTGTTGTATTATATTTGTAATTTTACCATAACTTAATTTAATGCTAGGCTGTATTTTGGTATTTCAAGATACTGTCAAAAGGGTGAGCTGAATAAAGGGAAAAATACAGATAGTGGACATTTTCAAAGATGCATAACAACTGAAAAGAAAACACCACAAACCAATATATATGTATAAATTTATAAAAGAATTTTGAAAACAAATTTGTGAGTTTTCTCCTGAACTCATTAGAATAGATAATATCTGAAGAGTTTTACCTTTGAACTTTCCCTTCTATATCCCCATTGTTTGAAAAGCTGGTGAGAGGGAAATAAGTCCTCAGAATCTCATAGCCCAGAGACCTAGTCTGCCACTTGCAAAGGAGAAGAAAAATGGGGAGAAAATATGAAAGAATAAAAACCATTTAAGTCTCAAATTTGGAAATATCTAAGTGATTATTTGTGATGATTCTCTTTCCTTCCCAAACTTCAGAAGGAAATGAATTCTTTCCATAGATGTCACTCCTTCTTTGGGGAAAAAAAGAAGATGATTCATGCAGAAAATTTCCACCAGGTCCAGTTGCAACATCTTTGCTATTTTAAGTGGCATGTAATCAAACCAAATTCTTATATCCATTTACAGATATTTATGTCATACAAAGAACGCAACCTTGAACTCAGCCATTCACATACAAGAATACAGGTTGATATCAGGTTAATTTATTTTACATCATCTTGTAGGAATATTTCATTAACAGAGATGATTTAAAAAGTAGTGCCTTGACAAATAAAAAGGAAATCGGTTGTGGAGATCCTGCTGAAATTACATATTGAAAATGTTTCATATGGATGTAAAGTAATACAGCCCAGGAAGAGAAGATGATGAACCTCTACAATGCATGAAAATGGAGCTATTTTGCAGGAAAGGCATTCCACAGCAATTTCTCTTTATAGGCATGTACTGTGCAAGCCAGGAAGTACACACTGTGAAGCTTGCACTGCATTTTTTTTTCCCCACCCATCATTCCCCAAACAGTGTTCAAATCAATGGCATTTCAGATTTCTAATCAGTATTCTTTGTGCAACTACTTAGAAACAAAGCAAACAAACAAACAAAAGCAACAACAACAAAACGTTAAAAAAAATCATAAAAGTTAACAAAACAACCATCACCACCAAATGACAGTCAGTGGATGTTTAACTGTATGTTTAATTATGGAGTTTCAGTCTTAAATCCCTGGGCCTGATGCTAAGGTTGGACTGTGCTCCCATTAAAGTTAATGAAATGTTTGTCTAAGTAAAAAAAACAGGGAGGCTAGAAGCAAATTGGAAACTTAGCTGAGATCGTATCTGGCTATTCACAGGTACAGCCAGTCATATATTGAATCTGTATAAGGGCTTGCCTTATACAGCAAGCACACAAAACACAGTTCCAGTATGATCATTTGAGTTTAAAAGTTTTTCCCTTGCTTACACAACTTCAGTGCTGCTAGGACTGGATTTTCTGTATGGCATTTAAATGCACATACACAGACTTACTGTGCTAGAGATCTCTAAGTTTTAATGGTGACTCATAGGTATCTAAATTAATTATTGCTTATCATAATAATTAGGACCTGCAGGCCTACTCTAAATTTGAATGCAGGTGTGGGAAGGAGATGAAAGTTTATTGTTTCAAATTATTTTATTTTTCAGTGCATTATGGTAGGAGAGATTTGAAAAGACAGGAAGGCTGGGTCAATTCAGCTGAGGTTTTTGTTACACTCCCTAATGCGATTAATATGTTAGAGCTGTGAAAAACAAACAACAACAACAAATGCTGTCAGAAATTCCTGGAACAAAAATATTGTCTGTAACATGGTCCTAGCTGATCAGCGCATGCATAGAATCAGAGAATCACAGAATGGTTTGGCTTGGAAGAGACCTTAAAGCCCACCCAGTTCCAGCCCCCTGCCATGGGCAGGGACACCTCCCACCAGACCAGGTTGCTCAAAGCCCCATCCAGCCTGGCCTTGAGCACCTCCAGGGATGGGGCATGCACAGCTTCTCTGGGCAGCCTGTGCCAGGGCCTCACAGTGAACAATATCTTCCCTATATCTAATCTAAATCTCCCCTCTTTTTAGTTTAAAGCCATTCTCCCTTGCCCTAACCCTACATCCCTTGACAAAGAGTCCCTCCCCAGCTTTCTTGTAGCTCCCTTCAGGCACTGGAAGGCTGCTGTAAGGTCTCCCTGGAACCTTCTCTTCTCCAGGCTGAACAACCCCAGCTCCCTCAGCCTGTCCTCATAGGAGAGGTGCTCCAGCCCCTTGGTCATGGCCCTCCTCTGGACTCTCTCCAACAGGTCCATGTCCTTGTGCTGGGGCCCCCAGAGCTGGATGCAGGTCTCCAGGTGGGGTCTCACGAGAGCACAGCAGAGGGGGGCAATCACTTCCCTCGCCCTGCTGGCCACACTGCTTTTGGTGCAGCCCAGGACACTGTTGGCTTTCTGGGCTCTAAGCGCACATTGCCAGCTCATATTGAGCTTCTCGTCAACCACCACCCCCAGGTCCTCAGGCCTGCTCTCAACCCATTCTCCACCCAGCCTGTATTTGTGCTTGGGATTGCCCTGGCCCAGATGCAGGACCTTGCACTTGGCCTTGTTGAACCTCACGAGGTTCACACAGGCCCACCTCTCAGGCCTGCCCAGGTCGCTCTGGATGGCATCCCTTCCCTCCTGTGTGTCAGCTGTACCATGCAGCTTGGTGTCATGGACAAACTTGCTGAGGGTGCACTCAGTTTCACTGTCCATGTCACCAACAAAGATGTTAAGTAATACTGCTCCCATGATGAGATGCATCGCAGTCATACATTCCACTCCCACTTCCAGAGTGGAAAAAAGAAATTTGGAGTTTGCGATAAGAATGTGGGCTCATTGGTGGCTGGATAAAGGCTCACAGCCTCTACGTTCTTCCAGAAACTCCTATTGCTGTTGAAAACTGCTCTGCAGGTGAAAGAGCTGCCCGCTCTCCTTCACCAGTATCCTTTGATTCCAGGATTTGGCCTGATCAAGACAGAGGACACTTCTTGACCTCAGCCCAGCAAAACGAGCAGCCTGGGAATCCTTCCCCAGGGCAGCCATGGGCACTCCTGACAGGGAAATAAACCATCGGCAGTCAAAGCAAAGCATCCATTCTGAACTCCAAATCCCAAACACTGGGCCTTAACACACTACAGATCCATTTACTTAATTATAACCAATATCGCTTGTTCCTTCTTTAAGGAATTCAACATTGATTTAGGAGTCACAGCCTAGATTCATGTGCATACGTAAAATGTCACATCTTCTAGAGATCTCCAGCAAGATCTGCCTGTTTTTCCAACCACTGCACAGGCCAAATTTTTGCAGCATGTTCAGTTACTTCTCAGATAAATTATTTAATTGAGAATGGTGGTTACAAGCTGATAATGCAATATTTCTTAGATGATCCAGTGAGATGTGGGCTTCCTGCTGTGAAGAACAGAAAAGCTGCATGAAGGGGTCTGCTCTATTTTTTCTCCAAAGGACTGCAAAAGAAACTGGAAGAAGTCAAAACACTGCAATGTCTACAGCATCTGCTAGGAGCAAGTACAATAAAAATGAAAAACCAAGGACTTATTTTTATTAAACACAGCGATCAGCTTGCACTGCAGCCTGGTTTTCATTTAGATGTCCATAATATCTCTGATACAAGAAAAAGTCAAATGCAGAAGGTAGAAGGAAAATCCTCTTCTTCTCATCTGTATATGAAAAACTAAAAATAATAATAATAATAAAAAAGTGGTGTGGGTGCAGCTGAGCTCAGGGATGCTGCTGAAGGCTCTGCGTGGTGCATAGCTCCTTCCTGCTCACATGAGGAAGAATGAAGACCCTGGCTCTATTTATCCACAGAACAGGAGTCTGTAGCTTGGGGGAACTACATGAACTAGATAAATAAACTCTGTTCTGGCTCCTTTTTTATGCTTCTTTTCACAATGCCTCTCCCTACTACTTTCCTCTTCCAAGAACTTCTCGGTATATTTTCTACTCTGCCATTTACACATGGAAAAAAGTTTACTAGGCCAGTCAAAGCAGCTGCTGCCTACATTCAACTAACTCCTTCCTATACATAAATAAATAAAAGGGTAGGCCTACTCTGATGTTCTTACCAAAAAAACTTTTTTTTTTTTTTTTTTTCCAATGCATTTAAATTAAAGCAACCTGTGCAATTAATAACATCTAGAATTGTACAGTTCACTCAGATGCTGATTTTGGAGCTATTAGTGTGATCTTGCACCACTTTCTACAACTCTGTGTAAGGCTGAGCATTACAGTACATTAGTGCAAGATGACAGTGGAGAAGGCCCAGCAGTTGAGGTGTTTGAGTTTGGCAGTGAGTGGAGCTAGCCTGGCTGTGTGCATTCAAGATCTGCAACTGGCTTTACTAAAATGTCAGCTCTAAATACTCCATAAAATACCTTATAGGATCTCCTTGACAAAACCCAAAATCACAGTGATTGTAACTGGCTTTGTGCCTTCACATTTCTTTATCAGGTTTCCCAAATCTCCTATGTTTTTACACAGAACTAGGTCTATATATAGCAACAACCTAAATTCACTGAGGAACTTACTTTTTCCACCACATCTTCACTGTGAAGCCAAGAGAAACAGCAGTTTTATAACTGAGTTTCCTTTGAGAGTATGGGGTTTCTTCAGACTTGAGACTCAGAAGAAAATACAGCACAGAAAGCTGTGCTCAATGTCCGACTTAGTGGAAGTTCCCTCAGTCTGAGGAGCAACGCATGCCAGTCACTGGCTTGCAAGCTGTAACACTGATCCTTTCTGAGCCCTAGTGCCATGCCAAATCTAAGTCCCAGCACGGAGCACTTGTTTATATGCAAGTCTCAAGGGACATGCTTTCCTCTCTTTGTTTTCATAGACTCACAGAATCACAGAATGGTTCGGGTTGGAAGGGACCTTTTTAAAGCCCACCCAGTTCCACCCCCCTGCCATGGGCAGGGACACCTCCCACCAGACCAGGTTGCCCAAAGCCCCATCCAGCCTGGCCTTGAGCACCTCCAGGGAAGGGGCATCCTCAGCTTCTCTGGGCAACTTCTCTCCCTCTCTCTTTTTTTTTTTTAATTATTTTATTTTTATTTTTTTGGTTTTGCCAAAGACATAGTCAGGATTAAAGGGATGTTCACTGCCTATCACCATTCAAACCCAAATAAAGCAACAGGGAAAAAAAATGAAAAAAAAAAAATCTAAAAATTAAATTTCAAGAGCTTTTTTAGTTGCTAATGAGACTGTGCCACATTGCAGCAGAACATCACGAAGCTGCACCAGTACATGACAGCAATACAAGTGCCCAGAAAGCACCAGTGGAAGATGGGGATGGAGAGGAGTCTCTTGATGTAAACAACTTGAACCACAAAGACTGCCTGGGTTTGAGGGTAAATAGGTAGCTGTGTGAATGAAGAAAGAAAAATATTTTAAAGTCTTAAAATATAGCTGGGTTTTGGTTTTGTTGCATTACAATATTGTTTGGTTTGAGGTCTTGGTGGGCTTTCGTAGCCAGGTCTAGGAGGTGGGGAGAGGTGGGAAATAAAAGACTTTTAGCAATACAATGAAAAACAGTATACAGCACTCATGGTAGGGCTGGCCTTTGTGCCAGCAACAGTCCTTTCATTTCACACAGCACAAAGGAAGACAGCAGCGAGTTTTCTCAAAACAAAACAAAACAAAATTCCATCTATCTCTCTGCAGCCAGTCAAAAAGAGAATGCAACTTTTTGTGAAATGTTGCCAAAATGATATAGCCTCTTTGAAGGAATGATTGTCAATTTCTCGTGAAAGCTCTTGTTTTGCAGAAATTAGACTGTTGTAACACTTTGCTTTGCTTTGCTTTGCAGAAGTTTTGATCTTTTACACCAGACACGAAGTGCCCAGGATGCAAATGCCTGAATTCTTGCAAGCACCCTAGCTTGCATCATATTACTCCTGTTTTAATGACTTTACATCGGCTCCCAGGAAAGTCATGTATTGATTCTGAAGTTCTCTTCATTAACTGCCATTAAGAGACTTTCAGAGGACTTGCTACATCATAGCCCTCTGATCTTCTTTCTATTTATTAACCACATTATTCTTTAAAATGCAAATCAGCTGGCTATTTAATTTGACCTGAATTATGAATCCTTAAAACACGAAAGAGAGATTAGCTGTAAGCTACATCATCAGAAAAATTCAGTAGTGAGAAAATGTGCACCTTCCTTTTATCTCCCAGAACCACACCTTTCTCCTGCCGTGAAACGTGTCATTTCATCTGTGCAGTATCTTTTCCTTCACCTGTGATCAAAAATGTGCAATCATTTTTTTCTTCCTAAAGATTAAAGTGTAAAAACAATCTTTGATGCGCTCTTATTCCTGTTGTTTACACTGAACTATTAGATAGCAACCTACAGTCTACCTAAAGCCCTTTGGGGGGAAGGGAGGCAAGTCTGGACATTTCAGAGTCTCCTCTATAAAGACAGGTGAGCCAGAAATGCCCTTTGGATTTTGCAAGCTTGCTCTGGATGTGTTATTGAGATATTGAATTTTTAGTGACATACTGAAGGCAAATAGCACAGTGATATGACGGCCGAAGAGCGCTGCCCCCATGCTCCATGCAGCAGTTTTCCTTCCACCTGTTATCCTCCTGCTGCTGCTGAAATCCCACAAAGGCAGCTGACCTCAGAGAGCTGGAGAGGCAGCAAAACAGTTGGGCTTTTCTCCCTTTCTTTCTTCAATTAAGAATCACTGCATGCAACATAAATAAATCATCAACATCTGCAGTCGCGCGAACTCCATTTTCTCCTAGATGACAAATCACAGGGCAGATTTTTTTATGCCTGAAGATTGTGCAAGCACATTGACCACCAGTGTTATCCCACTGGTCAGTTACAAGCTCCAAAGAAGTTTGCAGAGAAGATTCATTGCAAAGAAAACTTGCTCAGGGGAAATACTGGGAAGCCCATCAATTTCAAACTTTAAAGTAAACCTTGACAAAAGACTCAGAACTGACTGCATGAAACAATCCTCTGTGAAAGGAAAAAGAAAGGTGAAAAGCGCTGCTACAGCAATATTACATACTGCAGTTTGCATCCACAACTTCGTACAAGAGTTTTGGCACCAAGGGTTGTTGTTTCCAATTACCCTTGAACCAGAATCCTAACAAAAGTGCACCAAAATCAGCTGATTTTCACCAACTTGGGTGATGAACGGTAACAAACCCATCGGTTACACATTTCTTCCATCCAGCTGGCTCAGGTCTGCTTAAAACTGCTTTAAACTTCCAAGCCTGCCATCAGCCAGCCCAAGCCTTGGTCCTATAACAACATCTGAGGCAACTGAAGTGTTTCCTGGATTCAAACTTCTTACTTCTTATGTAGTTGCACTAAAAGTAGGCATTTTGGTCTTCAGTTTCCTCTTTATTTTTTCCAGCTCATGGAATAGTTGAGTGCTTCAGGTATCCTGGTGCCATGTTACTGTACGTGGGCGCATTACGAATTTCTCATCTTCCCACTTGCACTTCTTGGTATTTTACTTCATACATCCCATTTCCCTAAAGACGTTTAGTTTTCTTCCACACTAAATGCAAGACATAAATCTGGTGTTCTTTCCTTCTCTTTTTCATATGACATTAAATTGGTTTTTGTGGTCGTTGCCTGCAAACTGATGTGGTTTCTGAAATCTGGAGCCTTACTCCAGTTTAGAGGGGAGCAGCATCTCGGATCTATTGTACGTAATTGCTGGTTCGACTTTATTCCCCCAAACTTTTTGATTACCTGAGTGCCTGCAGGAAGAATAAATTCTCCTCAGGCTGCTTTGTTTTTTGGCTGTGTGAATTGTGAATATGCACATTGCCAGTGACACAAATTGAAATCGACTTTTAATGAAAGCATTTGGAAAAAAAAGTATTTGAGGCAATGAAGTCGTTTTGAATTTTAGTTTCACCCAAAGTACAAAGAGCAGTTTTATATAACTAAGTTCTGTTGTAATTTCCTTTAGCAAAGCGATGCAGTTAATACCATGTATCAAGTCTGGAGCCAGGGGTTGGCAGGTGAAAAAGCAAGTAATTGATGTATTCAGGAGCTTGAAAACAGAGTTATCAGTAAACAGTCTTCTTAAGCCACTGGCATTACTTCAAATTCTCACTTTAATTTATACCCTGAGAAGCCTTCAGTGTCATTAATTGTATCTACTAAGGAAATGGAAAGTAGAAGAATTTGTAATAAAACTGAACACAGAGGGAAATCCTCTGACATTTCGCTAACTTGTAATACTTTACGAGGGATGACTCCTAATTATTTGTACAGAAGGCTCCGTAACCACCATGAACAGAAGCAGAAGATGTGAGCTTTGTGTGGATTTCTGTCCAGAATCATGCAGAAGGGTGGAACCTAACTCTCATTTTTGGAAATAGCCAACCAACCAACCAACAACACTTCCACTTTGGAATACATTCCCCCTGTACAGGATCATGATATTACTATGCATGATGATATTTGTACTAAACATTTCTGTTTTTTCCTCTTGATGCTACTTTCTTGAAGTCTCTGCTCAGGTCTTTGAAGAGAAAGGTCTACAATTTCACACGCAGAGGATCCAATTTTTTAACCAACAGAAAACACTCCACAACTCCAAGGTTCCATCTGTTTTGAGGTCAAAAAAACCCACAGAATTCTGATATGTTTTCCATTCCAAACTGTGATTCAGTCACAGTGAAGTCAGGCCACAATGGTATTCAGATTCCAGCCAAGCTGAATTATTGTTTAGTTGCAAAGTTAACTCACCTATGGACCATAATTACGTGATGCCAAAACCTCAGCTGCTTTCGGGTTATGACCGAAGATAAAAGATTCCTCATTTGAACAAACAGTGCTCCGTGCTTTTGATAGCATCCAGTCTAGGAAATCAACCTTTTTTGGTTTTATTTTTCATGAATTAAATCCACACAGGAGACATACCTGTAGGGCGTGCCAAGACCACCCAGCAAGAAGGTTACCCAGTCAGGATTAGGGCTTGGGAGTTCCTGCTTTATCGTCCTATGTTAAAACCACCAGACTGAGCTGATCCGAAGGAAAAAAAAGTGGCCAGAAAGGAGATTTTTACAGCATGGCAGTAAACTTGGAGCTTGTTAGAATGCTGGGGATTAATGGCAACAGAAGGATTTTTGTAGAAATCACAATAACTCTGGGAAAACCGCATTCCCTGCTACAGTGCCGAACACCCAGTACCATCTGTGCACATTTGCAAATATTTTAAAATAAATTCCTAATGACGTGACCAATGCTTATCTGAGGCTTCTATCTTCATTTCTTCATATTTTAAGCCAGTGCAAATCAAAAGAACTCTGGGAATTCTTCCTACAGTTATTTTAAACTTTTTTTTTTTTTTTTTTTTTTTTACAGAGGAATCTAAAATTGATAAGTTAAAACAGGTCTTAATTTCATTTTGTTATTTACAACTAACAGAGATCTCCCAAAGCTTTAGCTGGTCACTATAACGTTTCTGCAGATAGTGCAAAACTCTGACACTTCTGTTTTAAAGGATCATAAACACTGTGCAATAAACAACGTTAGTACATTTGCAACCTCTCTGATGTTTGCCAGATCCTGATGTTTTGTATAATCTCACACCTCAAACAGATTTAGAAGTACTGCAGCAGCAACTCTAGGACTAACCATGGCAGAAGCACAGAGCAGTAAGGTTTTCCCCATCCATCACGTCACAGATGAGGACGGGAGGGATAAAGTTTTCATTGACACCTAATAAAGCACACACAGCAAATGTTTACTCAGTTCTTCTGCTTTGAAGATACCGTCAAGCACTCCGCTGACAGCCATCCCTGTTCCTGCTTGTTTAGACACAGTCCTGAAACGCAGAGATATGCAACATGAAAAGTATTCGACTTCAGTGATTTCACAGTGTGATGACAATGTTATATATTACAAATCCATTGCAAATCCAAGTTTAAAAAACACATACAAGTACTGCAGTTTGAACTATAATTCAGGCTATCTGTGAGAAAAAAAAAAAAAAAAAAAAAAAAGAGCCTGTGACCCCAAGCTCTTCCTGAACTTCAACAATTTGGAGTGGAAAAAAAATATATATATATATATATATATATTCACCTATACACGTCACCCAGCACAGTCACCAAGCATGAAAACTCTCCTCTCATTTCAGTGCCATGGATGCAACAGACCTCTGCACCCAGGGGCTGAGCAGAGTCTCCGCTGTGATCCCACATTAGCTGCGTGGAAGGAGCTTGGGGTCAACTAATCTTCAGTTCTCTTTTCTCTACAAGAAACCTGGGGTGGTCGCCCTTACCATGGGACTAAGGGGCAACCACCCAGGCTGACACGAGTGGCTGAGCTACCAACAGCTGGTTTATTGCTTATAACACAAAGACCCGGTGTCGAGCACAGCTGTATCACTCCTTTCTTGCAAAACATTCCCAACAGATGCCTCTGGTCCTCACCCCATAAATTCAAGCTTCCACCATACTTGTAGCCAGGAGTATAGCACATGCAGGGTGTTATCAAACACGTAGGGGACGGAGAAATCTGGAACCACCCAGCCTCCTGTGGAGCAGTCCCTGCTGATACCAGCACACACTGTTGGGAGTTTGATCAACAGACAAGCAGATGCATATTTGCTCTATTTTGTCCTTTGAGTTCAAGTGAATGCTCAATGTGACACATCTGAAAGAAGATTCTAATCAAAAGCCTAGACTTCCTTCTATCAAGTTCGGTTCCTTCTACCATCTTGCCAAATGAACCCTCTCTTTATACTTAGAAATTTATTTCTGTTAATAAACAGTCTCATTTTTACAGCGGTGATAGGTTGCTGTTTAATGCATATGGTACTTACACAGAGTTCACTGAAATATTTTATCTTATACCTATAGAAACACTACTGTTTATGAGATGAACAAAGTCAGGTTTCAGCAAGCTCACATGCCAAAAACTAAGGTCAGCTTTTTAACAAGCTAAAGTTATTTGTACATAAAAATGCATTTTCATCATTTTATGAAGAACTAACAAGACAAAATTTTAAGGTAATTAATTCTACTGCTCATACTTATCCTTCCAATACGCTTCCTTACAGCCAGAAGGACCCCTGCATGGAGGGAGAGTAATATTGAAGCCAGGCTCTGTTCCCAGCAGAGCTATATCCTGTTTACCATGCCAAAAGGGGCATATAGGAATTCACAGCTAGTGTGCATTTGCTTCTAGACATTTAATGGTCGAGGTGCAGGCTACATTTTAAAGACTTAAAATAAATACTATGCAGAACTCAGCATTGAGAATCACTGCTGAAGAGGAGCATGCGCTTCCCTGTAGGTATTTATAGCCTTCTCTGCTTCTACGAGGAACAATTTGGAGGGGTAGAGCAGTCAACATTTTATTTCCATTCAGAAACTATGGAGTGATTTATGCTTGTTAAATTCTGCATGGTTAAATGTCCCGTGACTCGCTTTCTAGTAATTCCTTTTATTAAACTCAACTTACTGATGAGCTAAAGCTTGATAATAGGCACAGAAATAACAGCATGGCAATTTTATTTAAAAATGTAGATATTTTGTTATCTGCTTTTGAGCAACCATTTGCCTCTCTACATTGTATATGATACTAAAAGCCTTGGTACTTTTCTGTGCTAGTGATCGAAATTTAAGGCAAAATCAAATATGACGACTTGATGTATAAAAAAACTGGGAGAGCTGCTTTTAAGTACAGGCAATAAGATACAAATTCTCTGCAGCTGGATCACTGACATAATATGCCCAGAAAAGGCAGGGGTAGAGATGATTGAGGGCAAGTAACATATTGAATAATAACATGCAGAAAACTGAAGTCAAAATATTCCAGAAATTGTAACACAAGTCACAAAGAACCACAGTGAAATCACATTTTCAAAGACTCCCAGATATACAGTCCATTCACAGGACTTTGTATTTATCAAGATGCACACAAGTACTTTTATCTCAGCTCCTAGTAAGGCTAAAGAATATAGGTATCACTCTCTTAACCCAAATTTTTATTTTTATTTTTAGACCTCCTTAGCTTCCTTCCAGAAGTTAGTAACTTTGTCAGATGATGGAAAACATAAAAATGATTTTCTCATCTCTCTCTCTTGAATTTGTGTGCTGACTCAAAACCATTTTGTGCAAAATTTTACACCTCAGCTTCAAAATGAGCCCAGTATAAAAAGAGAGTGATATCATATTTAAAGGCAGTACGTCTTGGGTAATGTAGGAACTTCTGTACCCTAAACTTAGCTTTAGGACTGACTGGCTGTGCGGTTTTTGGAAAAAAAAAAAAAAAAAAAAAAAAAAAGACTTGCTCTCTTTTCCCATTAAAAAAGGCTTCCCACAATAATACCGAAAAATCACCAGTAATCACCAGTAGTCTGCAGTGACTTTGTGAAAGAGACTTGGTCTGTGTGTGACAGTGCACAGCTGTGAAATGAAATACATAAATAGCACTGTGTGTATAATGGACAAATACAAAATTGTCCCACGTCCCTCCTGGATGCCAAGTGCCATTGCTTTAAAACAGATCCACGTAATGACCACTTTCTATTTCAAAATACCATTATCAGGAGGAGGAATGTTTCTTATTGTTTGTCATGACAAATAGCAGATGCAAATAGCAATGCAAATGCAAATAATACAAGTAATGTATATGCAAATAGTAACTCCTAAAACACACACATTTTACAGATGAATTCTCGTGTGGCTAAACGTCCCTTATGTCTTGTTCTTGTCTTCCAGTGGGACCTCAACTCTGCTATGAACTTGCATTTCACATGCATCGTGAATGTTAATACTGGGTTGTTAATTCAGGCTACCCCAGGCATGAGAAAATAGGACAAACACCACTGCCATCACTTAGCGGTGAATCTGAGGCAGGTTCAGGTAGTGCTTCTCAACTCACCCAGCAAAGCAAAGTAAAAACCAGTACCTGAAGCCATCGACCTGCCTCTGTGCTATCTTGCTCTAATTTTTGTGGTCTCTCCTCTGGAGCTTCCCTCTTTAGTTTCCACACAAATCCCTGCCTGCCAGTACTGTAGCCAGTGATAAGGGCAAGTGGTGGCCCTGATGGAGCTCTCACCCATGTGCTCTTCAGAGTCATCTCAAACATACCTGGCAGTTCCTGAGCCCCAAGGCATAAAATGTGCAGATTTTCTCTGTCAGTCAGTCATTCTTAGTGTCCATATCACTGTACAGACACTAAGAAAGACAGAGTGAAAGACCAAAAAGCCTTAGAAAAGAAAAACGTAGCATAAATAAAGGAGGCTGGTCTGTCCTGAAGTGAAATCAAACTGCAAGCCAAAAACAGGGCTGGATATTAAGTTGTCACGGAGGTCCCTGCTCCACGGGCAAAGCAGATTAATTAGAAAGGAGGTGCCTAAAGGCCTCCATCAGGTGCTAGCACAATATATTTATGAAACAACTGTGATTACACATCACAGCTCTGTAGCTGGCCAAACAGAATCACAGAACTGACGGGGTTGGAAGGGACTTTGAAAGATCATCAGGTCCAACCCCCCTGCCAAAGCAGGTTCCTTAGAGCAGGTTGCCCAGGTAGGTGTCCAGACGGGCCCTGAATATCTCCAGAGAAGGAAACCTTCATACAAAGAGGCTGGAGCTTCCAGAAGTAACTGCACAAAGTATTACTCCTTTCTATCATACATGATCCGGCGCTCCTATCATTTAGTCAAAAAGAGAAGAAACAAATTCAAGAAGCTTCTCTTCCAGAAAGTCTTGAATTTTCCCATTCGAGAGTGAGCTGCGATGCATGCATCATTAATTTCTATGCAGAAAACATTGTTCACTTCAACCAGCAATTAGTGCTAACATTTCTATCCTGTGCAGTGATGAGATTTTTATGCTAATCATTACACAGCAGTAAATTAATCATTTGGGCACATTTAGATGGTATGTATATTTCATGAGACAGATATAGATATCAAGATCAGCTTGATATTTACTCATGGTAAATGGAAGTGTCTCAAATCGTCATGGGGAAGGCATACTAACTAAATATGCAGCCAGAGATGTTTGCAGTGTAACAGTAGAAGAAGCACAGTTTCATCTCTTGGTCCAAAGAAATAACTCCCTTCCTTTGGTTTTAATTATTTTAAGGGAGGTAAAACTCTTGTGGGATCATATAAAACTAAATCATTCAAAGAGTGGCAGTGAAACTCCAATAATGTCTTGACACACGAAGGACAAAAGCAGCAACTTTATTCCCGATCCTGTAATTTTTCTTTTATTACTGGCAAAATTACCTACGTTACATTATGCAGTATTGAAAAGAGACTTTTCATCAGCATTTGTGCTATAGTCTGGTCGGGTAAATGAATTATGTATCTGACTCGTCCCTCTGTAACTAAGTCTGAAAGCTTTGAGTTGTAGCAGAAAGGAAGCCTACCCAGGGGCCTCCCTTCTTCTCACCAGATGCAAGAGATTTGTAATACCTTCAGGAAAATGTTTATTTGAAATTTAAATTTTTTGACACATATTTAAATACTACTGCTCTTTTTTTTTTCCAGCTCTAAGCTCACAGACCTTTGCAGGCAAAAAGCAATCTAGTCCAAAGCTGACAGCATTTTATTTTATCAGAGGGAAACATACACATCGTCTCTTTATCTTAGAACGACGTCAAAATACTTATGAATAGCACAAATTTATGACAGGTGACCCTGACAATGATATATACATAATATTCTCAACTACTATTTTCTCAACTGAGGTAAGACAACCAGGTTACTCAAAGAGGAGAGGTGGCGTACAAGTGGAAGGGAAAGTTATGTCTGTATACCTGTATCTCTTAAGAAGTGCTTTGAATTGAAAACTGATCAACTTATATATGTTTAATTGCCATCAACTGATACAGCAGAACTGCTTCACTGAGCTGGGATAATGATGAGCCATTGCACAGCAGGTACAAAAACCCACTGGGAAAGGAAAGAAATTTATTAACATCTCTCCATTTATGGAAATTTTTGAACAGGCAAGGTTATTAGAAGAGCACTGTGAACAGCCAAAATTTAAGATCTGAGAACTATTGCAGAGCAGACCAAATGGAAGAGGTGAATTAAAAAGACCATGTCCTATTTTAATCAAAACCTGATTTTATAAGAAAAAAAAAATCTTTGAGAAAAATCTACTTGAGAAATAAGAGAGTTTTAAATTCAATTAATATAAGATTGTAATCTTGATTCTTGATATATATATATATATATATTCAAAATCTGCTCTGCAAGTATTCTGTCCTGAACTATGTATCTGAAGTTGTGAAGGTTAAATTTTCTTTGGGGGCACTATGGTCTTAATTTTTATGGCCTATCTTATTTAACCTATGAGCCAACAAGCACGTCTCGGGATGTATTTTGGAGTAAATGTGCATACAGCATCATTGTTCTTCGCTCCAGAGAGCATTCCTGACTCCAAAGATGCTCTACCTGACTTAAGGCAATTAAGGATTTCATTCACCAATTGAGAAAAACACAAATTACTGCTGTTTTCAAGTGAGCACAGGTGAAGACTTGTAACAATAAGTGTAACTTCACTGAGAACCCTTCTGAACCTCTGATGTAGAGAGCAGCATACCTTGAGGAAAAAGGATGCAGAAGAGAGTTGATGTATTCTATGAAGGTCAAAAGGCTGGACGCAGAGACAGTCAGCGGTGAGCATCACTGGCTTTGCTCTTGCCAAACGCGTAAGGAAACAGGAACACACACACAGAGACAAAATGCCTTGAAAGCATAGGACATTTTTACCAACTTTATTTCAATACTGTTTCTTCAAAAAGAAATAGCAGAGTATCTCAGGCAGCTTTTATGTTCCTGAAATGATTTGAAGGGAAAACTGAAACATTTAATAAACTTGATGTAAAACCGCTATTAGGGGTTTTATCACAGTAAACAGGTATCACAGTTATTAATTCCATAAAAATGAATGGCTCATCACTAAGCTATTGCTCAACTACAGAACTGATCAACAGCACACGAGATTGCCTGCCATTTGGTTTAATACTCTGCGTTGTTTGTTACATCCGTTGTTTTGCACTGATTATATTGCAGCAGTTAGTCACATCAGCAAGTCTGCTTGTTGTAAAATTTAAAACCACAAACAAGCACCGTGTCACAAAGAAATGAGAAGAAATCATATGCTCTAAAATGTTCCCCAACACCAGTTGTTATCTGCTTTACAGAAACTTCCAAAACTCTGAATATACAACATCTTTCATCAGGAAGGCAAAAGAAACAAAACAAAGCAAAAACAAAGAAAAACAAACCAACCAAACTAACAAAGAAAACAACAACAAACCAAACCAAACATAACAAAACCAAACCACAGGGTAGTATATAATAATCAAATTCCCAAGTTCACTTCTCCTTAAAAGTGCCCATGTACCAGCGTCCTCTTGCCTAAATTCCAGCAGGGAAGAACATCCCAGCAAAGAGAGAGGGGCAGCTCTGTGAATGGCTTCAGCAACATGAACCGAAATCTGCTCTTACACTTCGTTTGGACATCAGCTGGCAAGTAGTGAAGGTCACAAATCACAGCTGTGATGGCCATCTCTGAAATATCACGGCACTTCAGAGAAAATCTGCCACATGCAATTCTCTGCATGTCACTACTGTGAGTTTTCCATCAGAAAGAAAAGGACAGGCACAGATTTCCATGGGGAGGTGACCAAAGAAACACAGGAGCTGCTGCTGGAGAGCTGGAAATCCCGTTATTGACTTCCTATCCTCTACGTCCTGGTTTATCTGAGTCTTGCATGAAGCAACCTTTATTACGATTCAGCAGTAGGGGCTGACTGAGCTATTTAAAGCTACACTATTTTACTAGTTTGACAATTAACTGAACATTTTTCTATATATTACCATTAGAACAGCCAAGGTGGCATCCCTGTGCATGGCAGGGTGGGCTTGGAACTAGATGATGTTCAAGGTCCCTTCCAACCCAACCCATTTAATGATTCTATGATTAATTTGTCCTAGAGCCTGAAAACTACAGTATTACCTTAAAAGAGTAAGAATAAAAGGCTGTTAATAGGATACCATATGAATGCATAGATTGAAAGGCAGAAAACTAACTCATAAACATGTTCACTAACTCAATCCAATAATTATTGTGATGCAATGTATTTATTTCCTTATATTTTTTTCCTGCTGCACAGGATCAGTTTCTATAGAAATAAGTATTTTACTATGACAGAGAGGTATCATACTTTCACCGGAAATTTAAAAAGTACTTAACAAAGTTTGAACTGAAAATCACAGATGGAAAACATTAAAACAGCAAAAAGAATCAGGAATGTGTAAAGGAGTATGTAACTTTGAGGAAAACAGATATAATAATGTGCAAAATCAGGGTGAAAAAAAAAAAAGGAATTTCCTACAACTGTAGACCACATGCATTAGTGGACTCACAATCTTTATTGAAGAACAGAAATCTTTCTTGCTGTTTTATTACCTTGGCAACATCTCTTCCATGTCAGCAATTACATAGGAGACAACAGTCCAAACAGCAGCACAGAGATTCATCTGGTTTGGATCCTGAACTGTCATCGTGTCCCCTTGAGAATGATGAAACCAGAAGTATTTACTGAGGTCATCACGCAAGCTGGCACCTATGGAGAAAAATGGGCAATATTCCATTATAGGAATACAAATATTTAAAGAGGAATATAAACTTGAATCCATTCCTGCACTGTTTATTATTGAATCCACATGCAACTGTATAAAGTTCCACATAATAACTGTGCGGAGCCATGGCATGTGCCATTTGTAGGTTTTAGGTTAATTGACTTGAGGGAGCACGAGGCAGCAAAAATTCACACCGGGGAAAAGCTGCACTTCCCCGAGAGTCTCGTTTCCTCAGTAACAGTACACATCCATTTTCCTCTACGACTACCAGAGTCCAACCAGGAAAATCCATGCAATAACCCCCACGTGGCGGCACTTCCTTCTGTTCTTAATCCCGCAGAAACCGAGTCTTTAGTTGCGAGAAGTAATATCAATATTTATGCCTGCTCAGATGGCTAGTGACTGCTTCGTTATGAATCCTTTCCTTGCTGTGATGCGTGCTGAGGAAAGCTTTTGGAATTTGCTTCTACTTCTGAGCCTCAGTTCGTGACGATGCTGTGCTGTTTCACCGCAGCTTTCCAGGCAGCCCAAGGTAAGCCGGGTCTACCTTCCAGCAGCTGTCAGGAGCCCTTGTCAAACAGGGGCAGTGCAACTTGGGTGAAGGCACAGTTCTTCCTCGTCAGGAACAGCTGCCTCCCCCTGGGGCCCACAGACACAGAAAGGACTGAGCTGCCTCAAGCTGTGTGGCCTCATGCAGCACAAATAAAGCCTCAGAGCAGACTGAAGGCAAAAGAAGGAGAAGCTGCTGCCCCACCAGAGGCTGCAGCAGAGATGCCGGTGTGGTATTTGTGCTTTTTGTTCTGGCCATTCTCCATCTGGTCCAATCTACTATGACTCCCTTTCTCCTTCCAATTCCTTCACTTTGAGATTGTTGTCTCTGCCTCTTTGTGGTTTTATCACAGAATCCCAGAGTGGCTGAGGCCGGCAGGGTCCTCTGGAGACCACCCAGTGCCACCCGTGCCCAAGCAGGGACACCCAGAGCAGGGTGCCCAGCACCACGTCCAGGTGGCTTCTGAAGGGCTCCAAGGAGGAGACCCCACAGCCTCTGGGCAGCCTGTGCCAGGGCTCCGTCACCCGCACAGCACAGAAGGGCTCCTGGTGCTCAGGGGGAGCCTCCTGGGGGCCAGGTTGTGCCCAGGGCCTCCTTTCCCGGCACTTGGCACCACTGCACACAGCCTGGCTCCGTCCTCCCTGCACCCTCCCCTCAGGGATTTACAGGCAGTGATGAGACCCCCTGAGCCTCCTCTTCTCCAGGCTGAGCAGTCCCAGCTCTCAGCCTCTCCTCAGGCCCTTCATCACCTTCATGGCCCTTTGGTGGACTCTCTCCAGTATGTCTGTCTCACATAATGAAGAGCCCATTACTGGACACAGCTTCCATCTTTCCATTTTATCAGCTTCCATCTGCTTTGTTTTTATCTAAACAGCCCTCCCATCCTAACAAAACTCCACCCAAAATTTTGAAAATGTGGTATTTGCCAACACCACTGTGATACAATGCTTGTAACTCCTTCATTTTGATTCATTTACTCTGCAAGCTGATCAGGGCTCTAAGGTCCACAGCTCTCTGTGTGGGAGGCACCTAGCACAAAAGACCCCCAGTCCTTCGTTAGTCATGGAACTGAGAACACAAATTATGATACAAATTATGAGAGTAAGAGCTATAGGCCCCAGTCAGAAATACAGACTGAGATTACTCCTACTATGTCAAGTAATACAGAAAAAAAAAAATTGTCTGATAATAAGATGAAATAAATTATTCCTATATTTATTTACAAGCAGTAGAACATCAGCATCAGATGATTTTGGCTTTGATAAATTCACGTGTGCTCATAAGACTTACTGTTATGATTCTTACTGGTTTCAGTGAGATGCCTGAAGCCTTTTAAGAGAATGAAACCAACATTTCTCACAGCATAACCGTACATTCCTACAACACATATGTTTTGGTTGCTCACATAGTCATTCTGGACACAGTCCAACTCTCACTACGCAATTACTGCCGTGATGGGAACTGACCTGGACTGCTTCTTTCACTGCTATTTTAGGGGGAAAGGAAAGAAAGGTAACACATTTTCTAATTCCATCCCATATGGAATGAAGATCCCTTCATAAGAGAGAAAGACCAAATGCTGCAGCATATGGTTATACCGTTTGTGATTTCATTTTAAGAGTCTCTTCTTGCTCTTAAGAGACTTGTTTGCCACTGACTTGAACCAATGCAATCCCACTGAAGTCACTGGGCTGGTTACAGGTGCTGAAATATGTTCCAATAATCTTAGCATTGAATTTATGTCAACTCATACTCACTTCTAAAATTTTATTCTGAATTCTTTTAAATATATACAACCATAAAGCAATTGAACTATGATAAATTCTTTAACTGATGGAATCCTGCCCTACAGATGCGTTATGAGTTAAGTCACTGGGGAAAATCCGTTATAGTTTTTGAACGTTTTTATAAGACTTAGGGTAAAAATTTGTTGTCTGGAATTTGTAGTAGACATTCCACTAATCATAGTAATTATGAACTTAGAGAGTAGTGTTTTTTCTCTGTGAATAGTACAAGGATAAATATCCTTCCCTTTGTAATGTTTAACTTCCCAAAATACTGAAAGAGATTTGTTTCTCTAAATTGATTTAAAAATCAGAAAATGATCTAACTTTGACATAAGCAATTACCGTGTAAGAACTGTGGCAGAAGGATTTGTCAGAGAGTGTGTGAGCAGAGAAAATATTGAAGGGTTCCTAAACTGGCCACACTGTCTCTTTAATGTCTTAGGCTATCATTTAAATTGCTGACCTGTAAACATCTTATGAGACTAATGAAAACACCCCACAGAAGTAGTTTTATACTATGCAATTAGAAGCAAAAGTGAAAATCTATATTCTTATTATTGAATACAAGAGAAACTTACAGGCAAGCACCCCACAGAAGCCTCTAGACATGAAACACCCTAAGGCTCAGATATAACTGCAAGCAATTCTAATGTATCCTACTCCAAACTTGAGGCTCCCCTGTACTAATGTGAGTTGCCAGCAGGTATTTATGGCTTCCAGAGGTCACCAGGCTGTGGGAAGATGCTGAATATTGCCCCTTCACCAGCAAATGCATCCAGGACTGAGATGAACCTGTGCAGATGACTGTGAGGAGAAAAGTTCTGAGATACTCTGCAGAGTGCAGTCATGTCAAATTACCTAGATAAAGTCAGCAGGATCCTACAGCCCTTTTTCTAAAACACTAACAGAAGAAAAAATACTTCAAATATAAACAGTCATCCTACAGAATTTAGGAGAAAGGGAAAGAGGAATTCTGCATAATGTCTCAGACAGTAAGATTTCAACGTAGATCGGCTGGCTGACCATACTGGATCCTACATAGCCACTCAACAAAGTCTACCTGGAAGCCAAATTTGCCACTTCCAGAAGTTTTAAACATAGCGAGAAATCAGAAAAAAATAATTTAGATACAAAGTTCAAAACCCCATTTGCCAGCTCTTTTGTTTTTTCACCTAAATGATTTAAGTTTTTGTTGTTGCTGTTACTGTTTAGATGGTGACATTTCCCTCAGGAACAACAGATAGTAACAAATGGAGGTTTATTTTTGCAAGCTGCATAAGCTAGCAGTCAAGTAAAACAGATGAGTAGCCATGCCTCATAAATCTGCCAATAAATTATTCACCCATCTCCATGCTAGCCACCTACAAAGTGAATAGCATACAGCCTTACAGGAGAGTTGAAAGGTCTAATTAAGTACTTAAAAATCCTCAGAAGGGAGGCGTTATGTAGGTATGCATCACGTATTTAATTCTGATTTCCAGGTGGAAACAATACTCAAACAGAAAAACAAGTGATGGGCTTGGTGCTCCACTATCCCATTTTATGGTCTTTTGCTACTTTCCTTGTGTTCCAGATTGCAGGGCAAGAACACCCATAAAGAAAAAGGGGATGTTTGCCAAACAACCCCCTTTAATCGGCCTTTTGCAGTCTGTTCACATTTACAGTGATGCAAATCACATGAGGAACACTGCTGGCCAATAAAGAATTTACTGAGAAATTACTTCTAGCTGGATGTAGTAAATGTTATGGCATGAAAATAGGGAATGTTAAAAGCAGCTGCCAAAAATGCTGTACTTATTGTTTGACTGCATCAGAAATACTGGAAATCAAAAAACTGAAAATAATTAATCATTTACAGTTTCGGTAAGATAACACCCAGTTAATTCATAACTCCATTACAAAGCAGCAGAAATGCCTCTTTAAGATAGTGGTGCAGTTCAGCTACCTGAAGGCAGCTATTTAATGCCATTCGTGACCCTGAGTGCCTGGGGGGACCCACTGGCATGGGCCTGACAGAGGAGCCATGGAAGAAATACCTCATGTCTGGAGCAGCCTGCTCTTTGGTAGGACCATGCGTGTGCTTAGGGAACTACAGCACACTCAGCCTGCTTCTCCTCGATGCAGCAAGGCACTGCCTTGCTTGGCTGACATTTGTGGGAAATGCTAGCAAAAGTTGGTCAGATGCAAATAACCAGCTAATGCCTTCATCTTCTCAGCTTGGTTTTCTTTGTTGTGAGGGCTGTGTTTTTTTGTTTTGTTTCACTGCTCTCAGCTCCTGAGATCCCCTCCTTATACCTGACCTATTAGTGAGCCCGAGCAAGCTGCTGCTGAACCTGATTCTGCGCTCGGCTGCAGAGCAGAGTCCCTTGTGCAGCACTTGCCCAACTTACTCCACAAAGGTAATATTTTTAAAAACATGTACAACCAGCATATGCTCTCTTGTGATCAAATGCCTGCTGAAAACCCAAATTGCGCTGGAGGGTTTGGAGTGATACCGGTGTCATCCGAGCTGGCAAAATCATTAATCACAGAGGCCCCTTAGTACAGCAGGCGGGTGTCCCGCAATCCAACCCCACTTCTAGGAAACACACTGATCCTGAGCGTTGCAGGCCTGCTACACACAGTTCAACCAGCCCCTCAGACACAAGCCTGGCTTACCTGCCCCAGGTGCTACACCTTCCTTTAAGACTAGCCATCTCCCAAGCTTTGCCACCATGCACAAGCCTTTCTTCATAAATCAAATCACTGTCATGCAGTAGTGAGAAAAATAAGGCAACGGTGTAAAACTGCACCAAAGCAGTCATTTTCTTTTTATTAACGTGAATTACGGTCACTGTTACCAGAAGCAACAACCAAATATAACAACTGTTGTCTGCTGTCCTGCTGCTGCTACCATTGCAAACCCCACCACCCTCTCTGTTTGCTCTGTTTGTGACTTGCCTAAGGTACTGTCATGAATATGCCATCAGCATCTTGCTTCCTGCTCCCAGATGGTGGTTACCTCATGGAGCAGCAGTAATATTCACCACCTTCTGTGCTGCTGCACCGGGGGCACCATCTCTAGGAGCCGCATCTATCCATCTGGAGCTCCTTGATGGAGAGTCAGAGGAAGGGCCACTGAAATCATTTAGGGCCTGGAGCAGCTCTCCTGGGGGGAGAGGCTGAGAGCTGGGACTGTTCAGGAGATTTCCTCAGTGGGTATAAATACCAAATGGAAGGGGATGAAGAAGAGGGAGCCAGACTCTTCCCTGTAGCACCCACTGACAGGAGAAGAGGCAATGGGCACATGGAAAATAAAACACATGAAAATCCCTCTGTACATGAGAACCCCCTTTTTATTTTTTATTTTCCACTATGAGGGTGTTCAAACACTGGCACAGGTCATCCAGCCCGGTTGTGGAGTATCCTTGGAGTACCTTGGAGATCCTTGGAGATACCCAGACCCTGACTGGCCACTGCCCTGGGCAGCCTGCTGTAGCTGACCCTGACCCTGCTCAAGCAGGGGTATCGGACCAGATGGTCCCAAGAGATCCCCTCCACCTTGACCCATTCTGTGTGGCTCTGTGAACCTTGCTGCCATTTCCTTGGCAAATTCAGACATCTCCTACAACGGACACACCATAAACAAATTCTTCAGTTCTCTCCTTCATGTCTGAAACTCCTTTCACGAGTCTCTGCGTAACCAGCTATTTTACACCCAGTTTGATGTGCTGCATAAGGCAGGTAAAAGCAGCTGCTTTGGTAATTGATACTGACAATGTATTTTCAGTAATCAGCTGTGTAAGAGTATCTTGATGAAAATCCACAAACATGCGTTGAGGAATTCTGAAAAAAAAGCCCAGCCTTCCTAGCTTCTGATCTCAGCATGAAATGCACACTGTGAATATTAATTGGCTGCTGAGCGGAATATTTACCTGACTTACAACATACCTACATTAAACACCAATTCTTCACACGTTAATAAACGGTATGTCACATTTTTTTCTTGCCAACTTAATAAAATGACACAGTGCTGTAGCAGGAAGAAGATGAACGAATCACAGAACGAATGGCGAGCGTTGTCCATTGACCACTGCCTCTTGTCAGCCACAGTCAGCCACACTGCTGCCTTCATATACATTGCTGTACTAAGTCATCAGTGGAATCGCACTCTGTGGCCAGATATTTAAGCATTAAAATTATTTTACATTTGTGCAAACAATGGCTGGAAAATTAGTTATTATAAACGTGATTGGAAAGGCAGTTCCCATAAAACCCAGGCATCTTCAAGGAGGAAAGCATATAATATCTACAGAGCATTTTTTCAATGCAAAGCGTTTTGCATTAAATTCCTGCCTACATTTGTTTTCATTTTTTAAAAAACACCACATAGAATCTGGCCGAAGGACGCCAAATGTGAATCCTGAAGTCAGTATGTTGGCCGTGCAGCCCTGTCAATGACCTCACAGTTGTTTTTGCTTTCAGGAAAACTTTGCCACACAACTATTCTATTAAACTTTCAGATAAAATTGGAAATTCCCCAATGTTTGTGTAAAGTCTCTTGGGTGTGCTGGGTCTTCAATAGTACAGTTACATCTTTGGGATACTGACCTCTACGTGTACTTGGCCATATATAGTGAAGTTAATACATTAATGAATTACAACAACATATAAGTAATGTGTAACATTTTTAGGTTTCGTTTTACAGTAGTCCCTAGAGGGGATGACAGAATTGCCACTCCACTGTTTCACACAGTATATATACCTCTCCAGAAAAAAAAAAAAAAAAAAAAAAAAAAGAAAGAAAGACTCCAGCTCAGAAGAGCATACACTCTAAATAGACCAGAGGGGCTGCAGGGTGAGAGAGGCATGCAGAGATGAAATGGCACATTCATTTTCTCACAGCAGCTGAGAAAGGAATAAATGTTAAACATCTGAGCCTAGACCAGTGCCCTGTTGAGCAAGCTATACTACCTCCTAACAGCAAAGTTGGAAATGCCTCAACAAAGGGTATTTTGCCCAATGTTTCCAAAAGTTTATGAAGCTAAAAAAAAAAAAAAAAAAAAGCTTTGCAAGTTTACTTGTATGTGCACATCTCACATATTCTAAGTACCTACTTCTAGCTTTATCTTACTGTCAAGACAAACCTGCAAGCTATCGAAAGAACTGCTGATGGTAAGATGAAAATACAAATACCTGATCTGAAACTTTATTTCTGCACTGATTTTCCTGTCCACAAAAGACAGATTCCTTTTTTCATCTATTGAAGATTGCTTTTGTTTCCTGTTTTTCTTCCATAAGACACAAGTAAAACTCCTTGACTACCAAATTTATTCCAATTTATGACCTTTTTAACATTAACGGCACTATTCAGGAACGCACAAAAAAATACAATGCCTTGGAAATAAAGCAAGACCTGATGAAATATATGTATGTTCTTTACACTGAGTACTCAGAAAAAAAAGAGGCAAAGGGACACAACACAACCATTATGCAGTTAAGAACTGCTATGTACCAGGAAAATATAAAATGCTGAAGACAAGAACGTTTTCCTACTTAGACCAGAGTGCTAACTCCGCTTTGTGCTCCCACATTCCCTCTGACATGGGGGTGTGGGGGTACGTATATGCACATACAGTAACAGAATCAAGAGCCTATCATTTTTCATAGCTGGAGCATTGCTGCCCTAGACATTTTGAAAGGTCAAAACTGCAGGGAAGAGGTGGGGAGACACAATTTTTCCTCAGAAGGGTATGTGTCAAAGAGCTAGCAAGGAAATAATAATAATAATAAAAAAAAAGATAAAAGATTTGAACAGTAATAAAACTTCTTAGTCTACTTTTGATTTTCATTTTGTGTCTTTCTAAAACTGAGGAACATCACAAATCCTAAGGCAGTAAATCTCCTACAATATTACCTGTGTGTAGGACAGGCTGGCTGGAGGGCTACCCCATGCCACTGCATCCCCCGTGCTGCAAGCCCTGAGGAGCACCTTGCTGCTCGTGCTGCCCAGATGCTTTGTAGGCTGCCCTCAGTTATACAAAGTCCTCAGAGCTATTACTGTAATGAAAATCCTATTAGTGCAGATGGCCCCTGCCTGTATTTCAGTGTACATTCCAACTTCTTCTTTCACGGGACAACCTGTAGTTGATAGCTGGTTTTAATGTCAATTATTTCATTATCCATTTTTCAGGCAGGCAGAGACAATGGAGAATGTTAATGCTGTTTATTGAGGCGCTGACAGCATTCGTTCTCCTGTCATTTAGTCTCAAATGATGAAATTACAGGCTAAGTTGCCCGAGTTTCATGGCTACAGACACTGAAATACTTTCCTGTACGGATCTTATAAATAACATCAGAAGTCCTGCTGTTTCACCTCCTGAGTCATTCTCTCAAAAGTCTTTAAAATTCATGACTCAAACAACAAGGCAGAGGGAAATCTTTCAGTCAGTTGTTTGAGTGGCTAATTAAATGAGACTACAGCGTAAGGGAGACAATACGAAGTGTGCACTATTTCTTATTTTGCTTAATGCATTTGAGAATTAATCCTCTGGATACACTAAACAGACTAAATTACAGCTCAGGATTATCACAGTTATGTTTGCAATGTATTAACCTTTCACTCGTTGTGGTGGAGGAATGGTGGCAGCTGGGGATTCAATCTACACTTGCATAAAATCCTAGAAAATGAGGTTTCAGAGAATGAAGTGGTTCGACTCAGGTTGACCAGTTTCTAAAACTGAACTGCCCTCGATGGGGAACAGGCGAAGCCTCACTAGTGAAGGTCACTGGAAGCTCTTCCTCCACCTATCCACGCCATTTGGCTGGGTGTTTCCAGACACTATAAACTCAGAAAGCTGCATGCAGCCCAGTGTGTTTTGACCACCTCTGCTGGAGTGATCCTCCACAGACTTACCAGTCCCATTTTTGAATTTATTTATACCTCTGCCCCCCAAAACTCCCTGTGGCAACGCACCGTGTGCCCATCGTATCATGTGGGCACACCGTGGTTCTTGTGCTGGGAGCTGCAGCAGTGCTGCCTTGCCCTTCTTCTTTCAACTTCTTCATACTGTGGATGTTTTTATACGTTTTTATCATACCCTACCTCAGCAGTTTTTCCCAATCTGAAGAGTCCTCCATGCAAGAAACCATTAATACCTCTGAGGATGCAGGCTGCTGTGACTGTTCTTGTCCCTCTTCTCATCCTGTTCCATCATTTCTGTGACGAGAAGCCCAAAACTGCCTATAAAAGTCAGTGTGATATAACCGCAGCATCCCACAACACATACCCCTTGGTATTTTCTGTTGGCTCTCCTCCTACAGCACACAATTCAGTGCTTCTCACTGTAATACTCTCTGGGTACTGAACTGACACTTCAGACAATTATCTTGATTTGATTTTGCAGATCTGAAAATAACTAATCTGGATCCTGTTTTCATGTATGCACAGCACATGCATAACAAACTGAACTACTCTGCGTTTGGTGGCACTGAAATGCCACTGGGTGTTTTATCACTTAAGCACTTCCTATTACAAGATCATTGTCACATTTTCACAGCTTCAGTTTGTATGTGAAACATTTGGAGTAGGCACCAGTAAATTTTGCCAACTTGCTACTCGCTCCATTTGTGGCTAACGTTGAGCTAGGCGATCACCCAAAGTCTTCCAGAAATGTGGCTGGGCAGCCTAACAGTTCTTTCTCCATTATGAAAACTGACATTTTATTTCTACCTCCTTTCAGTCAGGTATTACTCTGCAAGAGGGAAATACCTCTTACCTCCCAGCAATTTATTTCTCTAAAGGTCTTTGATGTTGGGTCTTTTGAGAACTGAGCTGTACTTTGCTGACCAGATCCAATTACAAAAATGGGTATAAACTCCTCCAAAAAAGCTTTACTAGACTGGTAAAGCTTTTTCATAAGCCACACTGACCATTCCACTATTTTTTTATTTTTTCGTCCTTGGAATCCTTATAGAATCACAGACCCACAGAATGGCTCAGGTTGGAGGGGACCTTAAAGCCCACCCAGTTCCAGCCCCTGCCATGGGCAGGGACACCTCCCACCAGCCCAGGCTGCCCAAAGCCCCATCCAGCCTGGCCTTGAGCACCTCCAGGGATGGGGCATGCACAGCTTCTCTGGGCAGCCTGTGCCAGGGCCTCACCACCCTCTGAGTGAAGAATTTCTTCTTTGTGTCTAATATAAATCTCCCCTCTTTTAGTTTAAAGCCATCCCCCCTTGCCCTATCCCTACACCCCCTGACACAGAGTCCCTCCCCAGCTTTCCTGTAGGCCCCTTCAGGCACTGGAAGGCCGCTGTAAGGTCTGCCCTTCTGGCTTGTCACCACCCTGGCCCAGTGATTCACAGATCCTTACTTAGGCAGGGCACTTCAATTTGGGATTATATACCGCTATTAACTGTAGGTATCTATTCTCTATATTTTAATACAGCTTACTTCACTTGCGATTTCTTTAAAATGAGGCATGTGACCACATATATTATGTTGTCACATACATAAGAGACTACTTAACAACGCTGGTATTTTTTTGAATCGGTTGTTGAATTTATAAATCTTTTACATTTTGCATTCTCTTTTAAACACTGCTTAAGATGGACAAAAGTCCCTGCAAAATTGGCAGTTTCTCTAACCTGGAATTCATCTTCATGCACTTATTTGTGCCTCAGTTCTGCGAAGCAGTTAAAGTTTGATCCTGTGATTTACCGATTAGCCTTTAAATGTCACACACAAGGGTCAAGCGGAGTGCTTAGTAAGACTGAGACCCATGCGAACCATCTTTCCCAACCTACATGCATTTCTCAAAATCTCTGTACCCGCTGTGCAACTGCACCATGTAGCTGATGCCACAAACCTGCTTAGAAACCCGAGGCATTAAAGCACTTTATTCGCCATCCTCCGCTAGCCAAGGAGCTTGCTGTCAGAGCTCAGCAGTAGACACCTGTTGCATGGAGAAATTCTGTGCTACCGACTTCCGAACATGCCGAGATGTTCAGGGGAGCCACGCACGCCCCCAGATGGCTTGAAGCTCTGATGTGGGGAGCTAGAACCAGGGGAATGAGCTGTGCATCAGCATTTTTGCAGCATGTGTGTCTGCAGGAATCATCTATGCTCACATTTTCAATCAGTTCAGGAAGCTTCCCTGTATTTCACATTTAACGGAGGTTATTTCCTAAGCCAAATTTGCAGCTCAGTTTAATGCAAGACTTTAGGTCTGCCTTCCCAGAGGAGGCACCATATTCAGAGGAAACGTGCAGCTTTCCATTGAAGTTCCCTGCGGGCTCTAACCTGCCCTGGACACGAACACAACTGGATGCTTAATCACAAACTTCCTGCAGGGTCTCTCTAGCAATTTTCTACCTCCTAGAAAAGTTCATAGCACCTGGCTTAGCAGAGCTCTGGTCTGTCCAGATGGTGACCAAAGCCTGTTAATGACTACCCTGGTGGTGAACTAGATATGAAGAAAAATGGCCAACCCTACTGTAAGGAAAACACACCCTAAGCAAACTACAAGCTGGTTATATTTTATACAGCACAAAAAACTGTGGATTTATACAATCACACCAGCAGGACAAGAAATTCTTTTTACTGCCTCTCTGCTGTCATACCCCCTTGAGACTCTGAACGCTTGAAGGGGATGGTAGATTTCATCTGTAGGACCATGAGACAAGGCTGGTAGAATACTGTGACTATGACAATAAAACACACTTCATAATATCTATTGTTACTCTGATTAATGCATACTAAGCTACTACTAGTGCATACTAAACCAATTTAGGCTATTTCCTAATAAACGTTAGATGCTCCAGATATTGGTGATGAAATCCCTCTTTCATTTGATCTACAAACCAGTGTATATCTAACTAGTTCATTATTAATAGAAAAACAGAGAGGTACTTGAAACAAAGTTCAGATCTGATCTTATCGCAAGGTTCAGGGTTGTTCAGATCTGGGGTTTTGTGCCATTTCTAAACCAAAGTTCCACTAATTCTCCCTATTCTGATACACATCAGAATCGATGATACACATCGATGGGCTGTGAACACCAAGAACCAGGAAAGAAAAAAAAAAACATTCCTGAAACTAATGTTTTTATGTTCTTGACCCATAATTTTCATATTTTTCTCAGCAAAGCTGTAAAGAAACAACGTATTTTAAAAACAACAACAAAAAAAGAATCCAGGTATAGTTGAGACACTCACTGCAAAACCGTTGGCTGCAGTTTCAAAATCTTCCTGTTTTCATGTTTGATGGGGTGGCATGGGGCTCCACTCGGAAGGAGAAATTCAACGATATTTGTCCTTTAAGGGTGGGGGACAAAGAAATTCCTTACACCTGCGCAGGCTCTGCAGCATATCACTAGCTGAATGTGGCCTCTGATTAATCCACACAGCACTACTAATATTAGAAAAACAAAGGGTAAATAAAGCAACATCCCTACCTACTGTGATTCTTTATTCCTGCAAGTCTGAGTTGATGTGACAGCTGGTTTACCATGGTGTAAACACGCTGAGTCATTTGTCACAATGCAAATATATTAAGAGTAAAAGATAAGTCATGAAGCTCAGAGAGATCCCTAAGAGATACCGACAATTAATTTTAGGTTGAAAGGTTGCTTCCTTTCAGTGACAGAAACTCAATCACACCAGTAAGTGAAAATACCATTTGCCTAAAGATAGGTGTACTGCATTCTCTGTGCTACCATGCACAGAACATGCTGGACATACCTTTTTTTTTCTTATTAATTTGTTATTTTAAAAAAAGAAAAAAAAAGAAAAAAGAAATCTGGTTGGGTGAAACTGTACACAAGCAGAAGATGGCACTTGTGTATCCTGCAACCCCTGCCTGTTGAGCTGTGAGTCCACCTAGGAAAATCTTCCTCCAGATACAATCTAATTATCTCCATTGCAACTATATTATTCCACAAACCAAGAATCAATACAGATTTTTCACCATTTGGGAATAAAAATGTCCAAGACTCCATTTTAAATTACATGCTAACGTTCCTTGTTGCAGCTTTTGCAGAAATTTCATGCATAGCTCCAAACGGTTTTACATGTGATGCAATAAATGCAGACAATTTGATACCAGTGACACTCCATGCAACGCTAAGTAAACGAACCTTTATTACTTTAAATACTCCCTGCCACCCTTCAGATATACCGTGACGGTGCTAAAGCTTAGATCAGTGTTTACAGCTGTGTAATTCAAAGACACTTGGGCTTGAGTTTAAGACAAAGAAATCAAGGGCAAGTGCCCTCTTGTAAAGCTTTTTATGGGGTTGCTTTCAAAAACCATCCACAGCCTGATGCGGAGGGGAAAAGGAGCCAGTGACTGGGAGCAGCCCAGAGCAAGTGATGTCATCTATGCAAGACTATTACAAAATGTTTAGAATTATTTTAATGGAGAAAGCTGTATTACATTCCATCACAAAATCTTAATCTCTGCATTGCTGTACTTGCCTTTCAGGGGAGAGAGACACACACCCCAGTGCAACCTTTCATAACCAGAATCCAATTAGACAGACAGTTGGGATGTTAAACCCAGATCTGATGGATTTAGATCTCTTTCCTCACCTACTTAGCTTCCTTTTGATTACTGTACTAATACACATCAATGAAAAGGTTTGCCATTCTCGTTTCACCATTAAGAAAAGGCGGAGAGTATAGGTAACATGGTCTACCAAAACGTGCCAAACATTCGTGTGTCATTGGAAAAGAGCAGATATGAGTAAGGCATTTGGTTCCTCTCAAATCCATGTAGTGAAGACATCTTTTAACACAACAAGCACATACACATATACCAACCCACACATAATTAAAAACCTTTCAGGAGCTGAGAATGCTAAATCTATATCTTGCTATAAACTCAAAGGACTGTAAAGACTGCTCAGCCAAGCTAGAACTAAAGGTGTTGCTTAAAAATAACATCAGAATGAAAAAGTTTTAACACTCTTGCCAATATTTATTTTACTTTTACATCCTCACTTTAAAAGTGTCAGGCATTTGACAGAAAAAAAAAAAAAAAAGGTTGATTTTTGTCTCTTTAAGATCTGTAGTTGCAAAATCATTTTTGCAAAATAGTTTTGCCTGATTATTGCTTGAATACTTTCTATTTCCCACTCCTACAAGGACTGACACAGAAGAAAAAAGGTAGGTCTCATTAGTCCTGTGTAGCCCAAGCTCAACCTCAGCTAGTATCAGATTCCTCAGAAGAGGTGAAAAAAAATGCCACCTTTTCAAAAATGCAGCCATTGAAATCACAACGCATTGACTGAAGAACGGGAAACTTTCTGCTGTCACATATTCTTTTCAGGGTCAAAAAATACACAAGGAAGATTTGAAATGAGTAGCTCATTGCAGGTGAGTACAGTCGCATTGTTCTGGGCTGACAGACTGCAATCGCTTCCCACCGATGCCAGCAGGGTCCAGGACTGGGACTCCAAATGTGGCTCAGGGTTTTTAAAATCACGCCGTAGCAGAGAAGGCAATAATAATTATTTCAATAATTAGATTCTGTCTTGTGCTGTGTACCAAGAGCCCAAGGCTTAACTGGAATTAGAAAAGGCACCCAGAGCGCCTCTACAGCAATCTATTTCAGTGAATGGAGCAGCCAAATATCCTTTTCTTGAAGCAGTGAAAGAGCAATCACACTTTTTCCTGTCTCAATGAATTTAAAATGCACTGCAAATCAAAAAGAGAAAGAGAACGACCAGAGAAAAGAAGCAAAAGGCCTGGAATAACGCTATCCGTGAAGAGGATGCACATTGAATGCTGCCCTATTTCTCTTCAGGAGAAAGGATGCTCTACTTTCGCTCCACTGTACCGAAGTTTAGCCAAATCCTAAAATAGGGATGCAGATTTTTCTTTGCACAGCTTGCTGAAGCAGAAGGGGGGCGAGTGCAGGCAATGTGCAGGGAGCCAGGGAAGGCGAGCTGCAAGCAGGAGCCTTGGCCAGCGGCGGGGAAGGAGGCTCACAGCTGGGGGAGGCAGAGCCAGGAGCATCCAGACCTGTTGGGTTATTAAGAAGAGTTTCTTTGCTTTCTTAGCTGAACCCGAAGGACTGCTGGCAGAGGGACGTGACCACCAGGGATACGTCCCAGACGCAGTGCTGTCCTGCTTGCTCGCTGATCAGAAACCTGAAGTCACCCCTTGGGCCAAGGGAGAGTAGTGTCAAGTTGTGAGTAGGTTGAATACACAGAGTGAAATAGCTATTAAAAGCTCCAAGGTAATGTTCAAAAAACACTGCATCATGTCTCAAAATTGCTTTACCATTAACAGATTTCTTGGTAGCTACTTGTCTGACCAAAAGCAAGGATCTGCGTGGAAAAAAAAAAAAAAAAAAAGGAAGAAAGAAAGCAAATGGCATTTGCACATTACATGACAAGTGATGATCCCTTCCTTCTCCCAAATGTTCCAAAACAAGAGGCATAAATGCAGAGCGCTTGGAGGCTTCAACAGCATCCAATTTATGTGCTTTTAATTGTGATGCACATGAACACCTGCCCTAAAAGCTAGCCAGCAGCTTTTGGTGGACAGAAACAGTATTCATAGCAATTAGGAAGTGAAGGAAGAGGCACACAGGCTAATTAACTTTTCTCAATGCTTCCCATTTAGCCCATCTTAAGGATTTAAAATTACAGGTGTATAATCTGGGATGTTTTCAACATCATGATGTTCAAAACATGTTGATCAGCTTTAGCTGCTGAATTAAATCTGCTTCCTAGTTAGACGTTAGAAGGGCTAAAATTGCTCAGGCCGAGATGACAAGCTACTGCAGGTGACTAAGTCCTGAAACGTCCTGCCTTGAAATGTGTTGTTCAAGGCTGACAGTGGCACTCCAGTGCAAGCAGCTCAGGAGCCTCCCTGCAGCTTGCTGTGTACAGGCTGTGAACACATGACGAAAGGATTATGCATTATGGCTTGTCTGAAAATGGTGCAAACGAGGTAGGCAGCTTTCAGCAGGGCTGCCTGGGGTCTCCGGGGACTACTGTTAATGTGACGAGGGGCCTGAGTTAGTCTGTGAGATGCACCAGATAGGGTCTGAGAGGAAGAAAAACGCAACGCTCAGACTTCAGCAGTGTTTTTCCTAAGACTTCTTTTGGTGACATCTGTACCATGTACAGGAGGATTTAATTCAGCTCTGAAATAGAAATGAAAAGATACTAATATATTTATTTATTTATTATTATTAACCTACTAAGGGAAGATCATGCCTGACAAATCTTGTGGCCTTCTATGACAGGGTTACGGCATTGGTAGGTATTTGAAGAGCAATGGACATGATCTACCTGGACTTGTGCAAAGCATTCAACATTGTCCTGTGACATCCTTGTCTCTAAATTGGAGAGACATGGATGTGACGGATGGACCACTTGGTGGTAAGGAATTGGCTGGATGGTCACACTCAGAGTTGTGGTCAACAGCTCAACGTCCAGATGGAGATCAGTAATGAGTGGTGTTCCTCAGGGGTCAGTATTGGGACTGGCACTATTTAATATCTGTGTTGTGACATGAACAATGAAACTGAGTGCACCCCCAGCAAGTGCGTCCATGACACCAAGCTGGGTGGTGCAGTCGACACACAGGAGAGAAGGGACGGCATCCAGAGGGGCCTGGGCAGGCCTGAGAGGTGGGCCTGTGTGAGCCTCGTGAGGTTCAACAAGGCCAAGTGCAAGGTCCTGCACCTGGTCAGGGGCAACCCCAAGCACAAATACAGGCTGGGTGCAGAATGGGTTGAGAGCAGCCCTGAGGAGAAGGACCTGGGGGTGGTGGTTGATGGGAAGCTCAACACAAGCTGGCAACGTGCACTTGCAGCCCAGAAAGCTAACCGTATCCTGGGCTGCACTAAAGGCAGCGTGGCCAGCAGGGTGAGGGAGGTGATTGTCCCCCTCTGCTCTGCTCTTGTGAGACCCCAAACCATTCTGTGATTTTGTGATTTCAAACCCATGCAACTTATTTCAGAGTCCCTGTAATTATGAAGTGAAGGTGTGCTGCTGCACAGTCTCATGTGTTTGCAGATTACGTTAGTGTTTTTAAAGCAGAGAACAGAAATAAAAAGCAAGGAATCAATAACAATCACTGGTATAATGCATGTTTCCTGTTTATTTCTGGCCTAAATCAGGAAACAAACTAAAAGATCTTTTCATTTGAAAGCAGATAGTCTGCAAAGCTGCAAGCCTAAGAATCCATAGAGCACTGCCCCATCCACTTCAAGCTCCCTCTCTCCTTCCCCTCCCTATTTGCCTTACACTGCCTTTCAGCTTGGGCCAGATCTTGCATGTGGAGCCCACAGACACCCAGCTGCAGAAGGAGAGCCTCAGATTTGCACGGTGGAATCAAAGGCTCAAGGGAAAGAGGTGAAGCATGCTAACATGCTAACACTTGAAAGAACAAGCAAAACATTCCTGCATCTAAAAGGCCACTGACTGTACAGAGCACTGAGTCCGGTTAGCCAGACTATTTGGCACTACGTAGACCATATGTAGACTATCACTACTTAGAATGTTAAAAAAGCCTAACTGGGGAAAAAAAATCCCACACAGCTTCAACTAGCCTGCTAGTAGTAGCAGCCAATGCTGTGAGAAACAATAGGAGAAACAGAGGGATTTCCTTCAGTGTATCTGCCCAGCCAACTGCGATTTTGGGACTTTCTGAAAAGGAAGTTGCATTCATATCATTGTCATTCATATCATTGTCAAGGCCCTTGCTGGGCCTTTTTCCCATGCAGTAGTCCATCCTTTTAAAATTGATGTTTGATCATGGTTTCCAAAACTTCTTGTGGTGCTGTTTTCTTCCATTCAATTATGCATTACCCAGAGGAGCTTGTCCTTTTGTCTTATGTCAGTTCTCTGGTTGGTGTTGGTACTCTGATCCTCCCCTTGTATAAGAAAAGGTGAGTATTTATTCTCTATAATATAATAGAGCATCATCTCTAATACAGCATTACAGAGGATGACTATTCACCTTTCCTGTGCTGTTCATATACATCTTTCATATTCTTTTAATTTATTTTTCCAGAGAGGATGGTTATGTTTTGTTGGAGATGTCCACCTTAAGACATGGCAGGTCAATCTCATAAAACCTCTTACTTGCTGGGTGGTGTGTTCACATTTGCAACAAATCTGGAGTAGCTTGTACAGTGTAAGGATTGGTTTGCTTTGATTAAATTAATAATTTGTAACCCATATTAAACTGCTGCAGTTATATGTGGTGCAGAATACTGGCATCCTTACAATGGAAAGATGGGTTTTTCATTTTGCAATAAATGACACAATTCTGCTTTTTAATTCTTTCCAACTCCAAACAGAGGAAAATAAAAGGCACCACAAACTGCTCTCACGAAGTGAAATAAAGCAGTAAAACCAATCATAAAGTCTAATCATGCACGTTTTTGTATGACTTGATACATATGTGAAACAAATACTTAAAAAAAAAAAGTTTCTATCTTTGCTCAAGATTTTAACTAAATATTTGTTGTTAGTGTAACTCACCACTCTGTTATTTTCTATTACAATCTCATCAAAATAGATGTTTATACAAATCAACATTTTACAATATCATTATTTCCTTAAGAACTTAAAGACCTAACCTACTTAAAGAAACTACTTCTGCAATGCATCCTGCATGTGAAAGAACACTGAAACATAAATTTAGGATCAATACTTTTAGTGTCAGTCATAAAAGCACTGTGACATCCAGATGCTACTAGAATATAGTATGATCCAGCACCTTAGTCTGTGTCCTTGATATACATGATGGCTCCCTTTGAACTTACTTTCTGATCCCATAAAACACGTACAAAAGCTCAAAGTTATGTTGATCTCTGAGGACACTAGAAGAGATTTAATATAGAATCATAGAATAATAGAAAAATTAAGGTTGGAAAAGCACTTCAAGATCATTCGGACCAACCATTCCCCTACCACCAATGTCACCCACTAAACCATATCCCTAAGCACCACGTCCAACCCTTCCTTGAATGCCCCCAGGGACGGTGACTCCACCACTTCCCTGGGCAACCTGTCCTAATGCTTGACTGCTCTTTCTAAGAAGGAATGTGTCCTAATTGTTTTAACTGTTGAAGAGTAGTGCTCTTTGTCCAATTCTTGGTTTTCGTTGTTGAAGAGTAGGGGCATGACGTTTCCATTTTTCCACTCACCATGGACATCACCCAACTGCCAGGACTTTTCAGCTATGATGGAGAGAGGCTTGGCAACTCCATCAGCCAGTTCCCTCAGGACCCTGAGATTCATGTCATCAGGTCCCACAGACTTGTACCTGTTTAGATTCATCAGGTGGTCTCAAATGTGCTCTTCACTTACAGTGGGTGGGACTTTGATCCCCCAGCCTCCATCTATGGGTTCAGGGAAATGAAAGACTTGGGAAGCCCACCTACCAGTGCAGACGGAGGCAAAGAAGTTGCTGAATAACTCAGCCTTCTCCATGTCTGTCGTTACCAATTACTCAGATAGAAAAACTCACTCCTAATGTAAGAAATGAGCCACCTATAATTGCTTACACACTACTATTTTCACCCCTCGGTTTCTTTTGACAAATGTTAAAGGTGCGTGTTGGCCCTTGGGGACTCCTCCTGTCACCCCAATGCAGCAGCCCGAGGGAAGCTGGGTCCTCTCTTGTGCTCTTCCTCGAGGTTCTGTGCAGAAGGGCTGCCACCTCTCGCACAGGGGCTGGCGGATGGGAAAGAAGCACTCACACAACCCCCGAGAATCGGCAAGAGTTCTTTATAGCCGGGTGTTTGGTGGCTCCAAGCTAATACCTGGGATGGAACCTGAGCGACGACAAGTAGGGAGCTTGTCGGGCCCTGCTGCGTAGCTGTTGGTGTTCTCTGATGGCACAGAGCAAAGACTTGCCGGGGTAGTCCCAGGTCTGATGTGGCCGAGGTGGATCCACTTCCATGGGTTCCTCTGCCTATTCTTGTGGACCTAGCTCCACAGGCTCCACGGTGTTAGGCAGGAGGACAAGCCAGTCCTTGCCTGGGACTGCCCACATGGGATGCCTTCCATCAGGAATATTTTCAGGCCAGGGTGCCGAACCAGGGGGTCGTCCAGTTCCACGTTTAGGCCCCATGCCACTGTCCAGTTCATTTCCATTATTAATGATAATGCCACAAGAGGCAGAGAAAATGCTGTATATTACAAGGGTGGACAGTGTACTTGTGGACAGAGAAGAATGGAAGGATGTATGAAGTGGGGCACCACAGGTTGTTTGGTATTTTTCCCATAGACCAAAAAGATGGACTAGAGTCTGCCTGTGCTACGGGGGTGACATCAGGCAGGGACGTACAGCAGCATCACTGAGGGCAAGAGGAGAACTTGCTAAGTGATCTTCATAAAGTGGAGATGCTTGTAAAAAAAAACAACAGGCTGTTGTTCAGCAAGGGCAAGTATAAAACACCACAAAAGGGAAAAATCAACTTCACACAAAAGCCTGCTGCAAAAGGAAAGAAATAACCACGTCTCTGGTTTCATAATGGAGAGAAAGAACTAATGCACTTAAATTACAGCAGGACAGAGTTAGATTAGGTACTAGAAAAACCTCCCTAAGCACGGTGACAGACGGGCTGGTGAGACTCTTTCCATGATAGTAGCTCTTCAAGAACAGCACAAACAAACGTGAAAGAAACAACCCAGGCATCAGTGAGACTGTGCTGGAAAGGATGTTTAGAGGATCTCTTGTGACATTCTTGCAAGCCCCGTGGTTCTTTGAAATCTCATCTGTTTGTATGCATTTCTAAAATAACTACAGGCTACTGAACTTTATCTGGCTCTTGTCTTGATCCATGACTCCAGACAATTTTGGCCTGCAAGGTGGAGAGAAATTCAGGATCACCAGCCCAAGTGGACCTTGCATGCAGCACTCCACTTCGGGGATTGGGGAAGGAGACAGGCAATCCAGACATCCCTCGTTCTGGTAACACCACTCCATGATTCTTCACAACAACCTCTGTCCTCAGATATAAAAACAATTTTAATTTTTCTGTCTGGTATCTATAATTTACTTCTGCAAGCTGCTTCCAGTAGCTTCCAGCCGGTGACGTATTTGCAAGTTACCCATCCCGAGGGAGTTCAGGATAGCTGTAAAATGCCAACTCTCTAAACCCTCATGTCTCTGCTAGTAGGGATGGAGAACCTACCCTTTGAGAAACCAAACTGCTAAACGTTTTTTTTTTTTTTCCTCCACAATGCCACATCAGTAGCTTTCAACTGCTTCCAGTTTTAATATGCATAAACATTTTCTTACACACGGATGATGCCCACCAACAACAAATGGATAACCAAGCCCACTGACAACAAACCTGCCCACTTCTTATCCACAGATGAAGTTGTACATTTTTAGGAGTAAGCCATGATCCCTCAGGAGTCTGGAGACCAGAGTCTGAACATCCCTGCTTCCAGCTATTTCTTTACTGTAGCTTTCCTTAAAAACAGCAGCAACAGCGACAGAAATTCTGCTGTCCCAGAAGGTCATTGCTTGGGTTTAATATGGTTAATGGAACTGAACTGTTTTAAAATCCAGTTTAGCCAGCTAAGCAACAGGAAAAGTGCCCATTTTCTTTGGTGGATTTCCAAGCCCTACATGGTGATTGAGACAGCGCTCTGTCACAGGCGCTGCAAATAGCCGAGAGCAGAGAGGCCCTGATGGATAATAATTCTTAATGAGGTTTTCTGGCTCTTCGGATGGAGGACTTGAATAAACTGCTGCTCACATTTAGGTGCACGCTTTGTCCTTGCTGACAGATTTGTTTATGTGCCCCTAAAATACATCTGTAGGAAGCTCTTTCCACATAAGTTGCTATTTTCTTTACATGCACTCACTCTAGTTGATCAGGAGAGCTATTCTTGTGCTAAATAAATGCAAGATCTGATGATTCAAGCTGAAGATGGACCCGCTTAATTATTAAGGAAGGTAATGAAGACTCCTTTTTCTTTATTGCACCTTACAGACAAAAGCAGCTCCTCAGCACCTCTCAGGTAGCTGTTATCATTAAAGAAACTGAGGAAGCATGAAACTGGGGAGAACAGCAGCTTATGTCAGTGAGAACAATAACCTTCTGCCTTGCAGTCCTATGCAGCCCACAGTCCTTTCTCATGGATTTGCAAAATACAAAAGTGTGTTCTGTTTCTTTCAAAATTAGTGTTTTTCTGTGACTCTTCCACGGCTGAATTGACTGGAATTATTATATGAAAACACACATGACATCACTGGAAAGAGAGAGATCCAGGGGGAAAAATTGGTCAAAAAGATTCATGGTGCTCAATAAATTCTGCTCCTCAGAAATTCAGCAGCACTGCAGACCAAATCTGTAAAATCCGTTTTGAGGACAAATAGTTAGAAGGGTTGCGATTCTGAAGTTTATAAATGTTACAGATTTCCTGGACTACCACTGAAGTAATTTTGAACTTGCTCCTCTGAGGAAGATGTCTCTGTAAATGTTTTCTGAGCTCTGTATTTGTTCAGCTAGGTCTACTACTAAAAGCACTCTTCAGAAATCTCAGACATTTACACCTAAAACGCCACCTGTAAATGAAAGTGAAATGTGCTTGCTGCTTAAGGAGGGGATGAGCTTTCTGAATAAAATCTAAAGCTCTGTCACTGAAAAGCTTCCTGATCCTGGATCAAAACCATACTTGGTTTAAATGGACAACATGCTTTGCACAGTCAGCCAGGATGTCTTTACAGCTTTCTTTCCATGTAAAACTTTCAGATTGCTTGGGAAAAAAAAAAAAAAAAAAAAAAAAAAAAAAAAGTGCTATAGTTAGCAATATTAGTTATAATGAGTAATGAAAGAATAGTAAGAAGGTAATCGGTGTGGTTTATTTTAAAATAACTTTCAGGTCTCTGCCTGGTAGCAGAGTAAGGAGGGAAGGGGAACAGGCACTACTGATGGCATTGGAAGCCCAAATTAGGGATCGTTTAAGTAAATGGGACATATACAAATTAATGGGACTGGATGGGCTGCAGGGGGGAGTTGGTCAATGTCTCTGAGAGGTTGCTCTCTATCATCTTGGAAATGTTGTGTCAATCAGGACAAGTCCCCAGTGACTGGAAAAAGGCAAATATGCCCATTGTTAAAAAAAACAAACAGCAGGATCTAGAGAACTAAGAGTTGGGGAAAGTAACCAACCTCTGTCCTCAGGAAAATTATGGATTGGAGGGGTGGGATAAAAGTAGGTGGAAAACTGACCAGACTACTGCGCTCCAAGGATAATCATCCACAGCTTGAGGGCCAACTGGTGGCTGGATATGAGTGGTACTCAGGGGTCTATACCAGGTCAATACTCTTCACATCTTCAGCAGTGACCTGGACAGCAGGGATGGAATGCATCTTCGTTAAGTTTGTGGAAGGAGCAGCTCATATGCAGGAAGCTCAGAGAGATCAAAACCCAGGAGGAGTGGCCTGAGAAGGACCTAAGGAAGTTCAACAGGTCACCCTGAACATGTCATCAGTGAGATGTTGAGGCAATGAAGGTAACACATGGGGCTACATGAGCAACGGGGTAGCCAACAGGTCAAAGAAAGCCATTATTCTAAATATTGCATCCTCTGGGGGGCCTCCAGTACAAGAAAGATGTGAATCATCTGGACAGAGTGCACTCTTACTGACATGACCAGAGGACTAAAGCACATGAATATAAAGAGAGGCTCAGGGAAATGGGTTTATTTAGAGTGGAGAAGAGAGGGCCAAGGGGCACCCCCTTCCTGTCTTCCACTGGCTAAGGAGTGATTAAGATGGAGTCAAAGTTTTCTCAGAATGGCACATAGAAAAGAGAAGAGGCAATAGGGACGGGAAAGATTCCAACTAGACCTGACCTAACTCCCCCCCCTCCTTTTTTTTTTTTTTTTTTACCTCCCCACAATAAAGGTGTTTAAGCAATGTAACAAGTTGCTCAGGGAGGCTGTGGGATCTCTACTTCAGATATTTTCACAAGATGGATAAGGCCCTGAGCAATGTTATCTAATTTTGAAGACAGTCCTGCTTGGAGCAGAAGATTGGACAGTGTGACTTCCAAACATCCTGCTCAACCAAAATAATTCTCTAAAACTTCTCTTGAGCTGACATTCATCACACCTAACATCAACAGCCTGCATATCTGGTATCTACTCTAAGCTAGTCCCCTGGGATCTCTCTGTGGGCAATGAAGAAAGAGACACCTGAAGGAAATTCCTTTCTTCTTTAAAGCAGGCATCAAGTAAGCACACCTTGGATCAGGTTGGGTCTGTTTTACCAAGGGAAAAGAAAAAAAAAGCCTTCTAAAAATAAAGCCCTGCCCAGATATCACAGATAGCTTGTTCTCATCATCCCAATAGTATTTACGTCAGCTGTGTTTTGTGCACTTTTTAAATAAGTTGTGATTTTAAACTTGATTCCAAACCACTGATGGAAACTCTGAATACTTGAGGATGTACCAATCCCTGAAGAATCCTATTAGAAACACTCATCATATGACTTCATGTAGGAAACTACTTTGAGAGCTGCAAGCCAGATCTTAATCCTTTTAACCTGTGCCCTTCCCATCAGGAGTAGTTTACAAGTGGTCTTCCTGGAATGCTCAACTACTGAACAGTTTATTTTTTATTCAGCTTTTAATATTGATGCCATTACAGTCTGTCTTCCAGGAATGAAATCCAGAAATCCACAGATATTGCTGCTGCTGTTCTGAACAACCATCCAGTCATTACACATTTGGCTAGAAATCCCCCTACATTTCCACCTTGTGAATGTATCTCATTTTTTATACAGTCAAATTCCAGAAAGAAAAGAAAAAAGTGGAGAGAATCACATCTAACTTTCACACTTTTTCATTGGCAAACACTTTTCCACCTCCAGCTTCCTTACAAAACACAAATTAAACCCCTTTTTTTCCTATTTGCTTCATTATTTGCTGGAGCTTCGGTGAAATTGAGGACAGTTCTAGGAATAAGGCTTAAGTAACTTGTACTTCCAAACTGCATATTTAACATGTTAACACTGAGCTCTGTGTGCTAATGTAGGACACTTGATTTTTTAGGATCAACAAATGGCAAATGCTTCCATATGAGAAGAATATTCCCACCCACAGAAACAGAATTCAGCTTTCTGAAGCAGTAAACAATAGAGAATTAATATGCCCCTCAGAGACAAAGCCAGAAAAAAAAAAAACAACAACCACACCCCAAAAGCAAATGAGATTCACAGTCAGATATTTTTCAGTGTTTCTTTTCTGAGACAGAACATGTTCTCCTGCTAAAGAAAGGTGAGTGGCAGGAACAAATTTATTGATGATTTTTGAAAATTTTATGAATTTTGTCTGTTTAGAGGAGGAACTTAGATAATGATGGGGACTTTTACCCCATGTAACACCGCCTGTAACTTCTGAAGAGCAAGCAACTAAAACTAGGAAATAAAATCAACCATTTGATATTCACAGAAGTAACAGTGTCCAAACATCTTTAAGAAAAATAAGTCCACTAGCCAAAAAGTGCAAGACCCATTAGAATTTATGATTTTGTTTGAAACACCTTAATTTCACTTTTAATTACTATATTAATGGCATCATTTAGTATTTGTAGAGTGCTGAGCTGGAAAAAAATACTTCTTACAGATTTATAAAACACAATCTAAATGCCAGTGTTTCTAGCTGATTTACTGTAAGACTCATATGAAATTATTTTAAAGCTGCCTTGCCTCAGCTTTTTGAAAAATAAATATAAGTGCTATGTAGTATCAGCTGCTAAGCCAATGTGAAGCAATTCGGAGCTTATGACAACTAAGAAAACATTGTCAAATAAAATGCATCACAGATACTGAAGAAACGATACTCCATAGAAATAAAGAAATTCAAGCTGTTCGCCAATGGAAAAGCTTTGGAAATATTTTGTTATTTGACTATTCAAATTTCTTCTGGAATTGGCAAATTAACAATAGTTCCGTATTTTTAATTGTAGCTGGGACCACCTAAATGTTGTTCAAACTAAAGACAAGAGCTTTTGATATTGAAAAATCTATGCTGCTTGAAATAAGTGAGATTTAAATAGGAAGGAGCATTTCTCTATGGAAAGTGCTCATGAAATTTACTGGCAGATCTACAGATTTTTTAAGGCCAGGAAGACCCATTACCATCTAATCAACTCTTCTGAATAGCACATGGCACAGAACCTCCCCTTGTAACTACTGCCTCAGAACCATTCCTCCTGCTTGAATTACCCTTTACTTTTTGAAGGACATCCAAGTCTTGTTTTACACATTCAAAATGATAGAGAAATCCACCACGACTGCAAGTGGCTTCTGTAGCTATTCTAACCTTACAGCTAGGTGTTTGCTTTCTTTCACTTGGAAATTTTTTGGACTCGGACTGAATTGCTAATGAAGTATTTTTTAAAACAAGGCAAAAAGGTGGTGTCATTAGAAAAATCTATTCCCAGCCTAATACGTATGCTGTGGCTGAATCATCATTTTGCATAAACTGGCATACCTTTGCATAAGCTGAAAGAGATTTTAACATTCTCACTGTAAGGTACAATTTCTAGACTGCCAGGTCTTCCTACAGTTCTTTTGTGATCTTGCTCTCGGTTAAATGCCTCTTATATTGCATGTAGTAAAACCGCTTAATACTACCTGCTAGTAATAGCAGCATTCACCCTTGCTTGAGTTGACCTTCTCTTCTGAATATTTCTATCCATCTCTAATAAACTACTCTTAAAATTTATTACTATACAGTGGGAGCTCATATTTAAAGTGGACTTAAGAAAATTCATTTATAAGTAGCCTTAATTTGTGGTAAAATTAGTGTGAATGACCAGTTTTCAAGTATTAGCTGTAATCATGAAATATTTTGCCCCCAAAATGACACATTATTTTTGCTCTAACAGAACCACCCTGTGCCCTCGTATTAGAAATGTACATGCTCTAATGAGAAACAGATTATAGGAGCCCTGTTAAAACTACCAGCAAAATTTGCATTTGGGCACTACGCCTGATCTCCTAACGCAATCCCTCTCTCCAGCAGTATTATCCCAGCTGAGTATTTGCATGTCTTGTGTCTAGTCTACATCAAACAAGCAAACTTGCAATTCTGATGCTTCCTGCTAATTATTAGAAGTAGTTCAATATTCCAATATGCCAAAATGAGAATCAAGTCCAAGAAGAACAAAGGTGGAAAGAACTGTATGTAAAGTATGATCAAGCTTGTCTGGTAGTCATATATAGCACAGCTAGTAAGAAAACATACCATAATCTACAGACTAGTCCTTTCATTAAACGATTAGCCTTAAAGACTTTATTAACTTTATTAAAAGTAGAAAAGGTCATATGAAAGGCTAATGTAACTGAGATATTATGCTAAACTATGAGCGTTTTAAGGTATCCACCTTCGTAAAAATTTGCAGTATATTAAATTCATTTAATTACTCTAGAGCAATTTCTAATTTGAAAAGCCTATTTTTATGGAACAATGACAAATTAGAGCATAGATGAATTATTTTACAGATTAATACACACGGTTCGAACTGCAATCAAGATTTTAAATGGTTCTAATAGCTGTAGCTCTTATAGTAGGTTCTTTAAGTGCCAAGCAATTAAAATTGTTCTCTTAGCATACTGGTTTAATTTAATACCTCCCAAGTTGCAGAAAATTTGACTTCTGCAGAGGAACACACTCATTCGCTGCATTTCCCTTTGAAATGATAAAATATTTAAAAGGAAACGAATGACCTGGAAAAAGCAATATGATTTTGCTAATTATCGTACAACAGTGCTGGTAGATCTATCTCAGACTTACTGAGATCCGGACTCAGGCAAGACACAGATGCATACTTTAAGTCCCTTCCCCTTCATTTCCACACAAAAGCGAATCAGGCACGTGGTGGCGGGCCCCTGGTGGCAGTGGTGTGCTTCAACACACTGGAACTCAGCAAGTACAGGAACGCAGCACCTATGGAGTATCTAAAATGATCTAAGTACTTGGATATGATGGGTAAGCTAATTTCATGAGTAGCGTTTAGATTTGTTCAGCTTTTTGCTCCATGAGCAAGCAGGAGACATTCCACTTGTGTTAGTCACTTGATGAAATAACTGGAGCTCTTCATTGGATGCTCTGCACTAAACAGCTTGGATCACAAATCACACAAATATTACAGATCGAAGTGAGGAAGTGATGCTTAATGTCTGCATTTTTTCAGGAAACCTATTTTTCTTTCCCTCATGTTATAGGAAGATCTTTGTAAAATGAAACATTCACTGCCCCTGCACAGTCAAAACAGAGGCTCTTCAGCACTGGTCTGTTAAGTCCTAGCCTATGAGAATCTGATTTTTCTTCCTTTTTCTTACAGTTTCTGTTCTTCTGTCTATAAAAAGAAGCTTAGAAACTGGATCCAAAGATTGTCCAAGTCTGCAGAGACTACGAAGCAGGTATGCTGAGGGACAAGACTTCAAGCATCAAAGGATTACTTCCAAACAGTGATACAGCCAAGAGTTAATGGAGTCTACCCACTTAGAATTTGGGAAGTAGACAGCCTACCCAACTCTGTGTCCAGCTGGCAAGCCCAAGTCAGAGTGTTTTCCCGTTACACCGCTTTCTCATTCATGCCTCTGGCTGTCACTATGCAGAAGATCAGGCTTGGCTCAAGCACGCAGGCAGGCACGTGCTGGTGTTGGGTGCGACAAGGACATGTGGGGATGGGATGGACACGGGGCAAGGGTCTGGAAAAGGAGAGGAACTGAAGGACTTGACCTCTTACGTGATAAGAAAGGAAATAGTGCATGTAGAAGTCCAGCATCCAAGGACCAAAATAAATCTTATTTTATATGGAGGTAATAAAGAAGCACTAGAAAAATATAAAAATGGGAGAAATGATGTATGACAGTATTTGTTTGCCAGCTCGGGGAAAATGACTAATAGATTGGGTTAGCAATGAATTTTTGATTTTTGTAGAAACATTAAAGTTAGATGAACTACTGGTTTATTCATTTCTGGAAGAATAATTCCTCCTCTCATGTAATGTAACAAAAAAGCAAGACCCCATCACTGTGGAGACAGACAGACAGGAACAACCAGCAAGGTCCAGACTGACACCGTAAAAGGAAGTTTCACCTTTAGGTCCCTGGTTGAATTTTAAATAGATGAGTTGCCACATGCCTTCTGAGAGTTGTTTGATGTCCTGGGTCAGCTTGGTCTCAAATACAGCTCAGCTCCTCACTGACAAGTGTTCCCGTCAGATGCACTGTAGCAACAGATAACCTCCCTTACAAGCCTTGCAGAACTTGCACCCTTGAACCAACCCTCTGGAAGTACTTCATCATAGCACCTTTCCCTTTGCCAAAATGGGACAGCACCTGTTTTCTTCTGCTCTGGTACCTGAAGCTGAACTAGTGTTCCTTGGGTACCATAACACAAACATAATCACCTTATTCCCCCTTCTCAATTTCTGAAAGCTTGCAGGGACAGCTGCCCCAGCCACAATGCTATTACCTTAGGAACTGGTTTAAATTACTTTAGAAGCAGCCTTGTCATCACTGGGTCTTGTTTTTTTAACAAAAATATTGGGGTGCTGGTCTAGCTGGGCTGGCTTAATGGCTTTTTAACCCTTTCAGACACTGAACAAGCCTGCCGTGAAAAAGCATGTACAGAAGCCAAACCAAGCCAAAACCAAAAACAAAACAAGCAATCAACCTGTCTCCCTACTTGGAGAATATTTGCAAATCCTGGCCAAGCTTGATTAGATCACAGTGTTGGAAAGGAACACCTGTATGTGCAACAGTTTAGATGCATGCCGAACTGAAAACAAATACATAATTGAACCCTTAAAAAGAAAACCGAGGAAGTTAATTGCATAATTAATAAAGAAGTGGTCTTAGGATCAATGATCACCTTGAAATGTAAAACCACAGCATAAAATACATCACCACAAAAAAACAATTTCATTTGATGTCTGCTTCATGAAAAAGCAAAACAAATGCTAAACAAATATTTTCAGTAGCCAAAAACTGGCTATCATTACAAAAACACAGCTACAGACTCTTTGCTGGGTTGAACTCTTCTCAAAATAATCAAATGTAAAGGCCACTGATGGAAATGTATTTAATACCCTGCAGACACAAAGCATTAAAATGTGTTTGGTGCAGATCACCTTGCTTGTACTTTAGGGATGTTTGTGAAGCTTCATTCTATGGTTTGCAAAGTGCTCTGAACTCATCTGGCCTCTTTCATCCTAAATTCTCAGAGTAGTCACCACCTTTTTCTTGCAAAAAAATCAAGAAACATTACAAAGGACGTTTCACTCCATGCCCATTAAAAATAAAAATGTTGGAAATTGCAGAGAGTGAGGAGCTGGAGTCGCTGTGGCTGTCTCAGAAGCAGCTACAAACAGCTCTGAAAGCCACACGTACTGTTGTGCTCTGTGGATCTTTCCACCAAATGGAGCAGGAGGAGCAGAATTTTAATAGTATCTAAAAAGTTGAATCTGAGAATCCATTTAATATAGTAAAAGAGCAAAATGCTAGAGAAATGATGTCAGAAACCATTTGTATTGTTCAAGAAGTACACCATATTTTCTCTAACTGTTGCAGAAAGAAAGCCACCAAGTGTACTTTCAAGAAAATATTTAAATAAAATTGATGAAGTGTCAACACTTGACTGCTTGTTTGAATTGGACAAAATTATAGAAGCTGTTCAATTTGTTCCAATGTTATTATATACCATAAGGACTCATTCGAGCAGTGAGAATACTGCAGACAAGGCGTGAAGATTACAAGATGTCTTAGACTTCTGCCTGGTACAGTATGAAATACAATCCAAAGCAGCAGAAACGTTTTTAGTGGAATTAATTCCTTTCCATCAGGGCTCAGTGGGGAAAATAGAATCACTGTTCCTTATGCTGTAAGAACACTTTGTTATTTGCTTAACAGGAAGTTAAATGAATCAAAGCTTCAGAGAGCAAAAAAACCCACCCCACAATCAATTAATGTGCCAAATTTTTAATGGGAAAGCAAATCATATTCATTTTAAAACAAGACATCTCAGTGCTGGTGTATTTATCTTCTAAGACCTACGGTGTAAAGTGAGCTAATGGGGTAGGGTATTTTTCATAGCTTATCCTTTCTGAAGACACCAGAGTCTTATCTGGCCACTGAGAACCATGCGGAGAGATCTGGGCTCCCTCTTTTCCTGGGTCCTGTTCCTGAGAGCAGGGTCTTACCGCACACAGCTGAACACCATTATTTAGTATCTTCTTCCATGATCCATCACCCTCTGGCTGGAATTACAGTGGAAGTCCCCAGTTACTCTCTGTGACATCCCTAATGTGCTGTTCCGGTGTCTTACCTAGGAAATTCTCCTGACACACTTCATTTTCTGAGTACCAGATGAGTGTAGACAGTGTAGACACGTTAGTCTGAAATTCTGGACCACGTGTCTTTGCATAGGCACTTGCAGGCTATGGAGGACAATGCACGTCACAGCTACAGCCTCTCAGCAATGCTTACAGTCTCTCAACCCAGCACAAGGTCCTAATGCACATGTGAGATGCACAAGCAGGGCCTAGGAACATGAGTGCACATCCATGTCACAGCTGTATGACATCGCACTGAACAGCTAGAACATCATCTGCAAAACAGCACGCCAACTGAAGATGAATCTCTGGCTGTTCAGCAATACCCTTTCATCCATATTTCTTGTCCAGCATAGAAATTTCTCTTTGAAAATTAGACTTCCATCCCTTTATTGAGGTAGTCAGTGTTATGGTATCTTGGTACACCCAACGTGAGCAAGAAGAAGGGAGAAAAAGAGTAACATCCACAACTCACCGTGTCTTCCACAAGACCAGGTAAGAAAAAGAGCAGGTAAGAAACAACTCAGTTAATCAACTACTAAGACATTCCAAGCATATATTAACCACCAGTAAAACTAGCATGAGAAATGCACCAGCCTACTTCAGTCATAAAGCACCAAAAAAAAAGAACCTTAAAAATTTTAAACTGACCATATTTTTTTAAGTATCAGTGTTACGAAACTTTTTTCTTTGCAATATTATTCCAGAGTGGAAACTACCATGGAAATTCACTAAGGCTTTACCCAGGCTGGCCTCTAATTGGGACTCTCATGCTCTGTAAAGCCCTGTGCAGCATGGGGTCTCCTGGCTGGGGGGGCTGCCAGTGGGGGACCTCTCTCCCAGCTTGCAAGCCTCTTCACCAACAAGCTGCTCCTTAGCAGGACACAGATATAATACTCTGAATAAATCCCTAAAACAATTTGAACTTTGCAGAATTTTACCTCTTTAGCACACCTTAATGTCCCATAACATTTTAAATGGCAAGTCTCAAAAACATTGTTTCTTCATATAAATATAAAACAGTGGAAAAGAGCCCTGTATTTCAAAGTTGAAATGGTAATAATAAAAAAGTTATTTGTTTTGCATTGGAGAATTCCCCTCTGCCTTAGTTTACTATTTATAAACCACCAGTCTGGGATTAATTATTATAAATCCTTAAAGCCTAAAAGAAGATTTTAGGCATGTTATGCTACGTATAATCTATACCATTATTAAACTGAAGCTCAAATACCCATTATATCCTATTTTTGTTGGCTACCTTTTAACACTGCTGCATTTTATCTACAGTAAATATTATTCCTTGAGGGGAAGTGCTTCCTACTATCTTCAAAACACCAAACTGCCAGCGCGCTGCAGGAACTCCCTCCCCATGTGCCACTGCATGGAAAAGGTTTTATTTGCAAAGTGCTCTCACCGGGCACCCCGTCCCTCATCCAGTAATCGATGTCTGTTCCATCTGCGTTGTCGAAAACATCTGTAATGTTGATAGGCAGCAGCAGAGCCATGATCTCTTTGATGATGTCACGAGCTTTAGCATTTCCAGTAAAAGCCAGCCCAGATGGCTTGAAGGTGCCCTCATCAGACTCCATGACGATATCGAAGTTGGAGATATTTTCCTATACATGTAAGGAAGGAACAGATGGGTTTGTGATTTCTGTCTTAAGTGGCAGCATGTATTGGATTCTACAAGTCACTGTGACAGCATAACATACATTTGTTTAAGGATCAGAGAAATGCTTCCTGTGATTGTAAATACATAAGCATAAATGAAGGGGTCTAATATTTCTGTATGAAAACATCAAAACAGTTCAAGTTCAGTTATGAGGCATTAATAATTTGTAGAAGCTACAACATGACTGGCCAGCTGTCCCCAGCTACTTGGGAACTTAGGAAATAAAATCATAGAATCATTAAGTTTGGAAAAGACCTCCAAGATCATCTGGTCCAACCATCACCCTACTAGCAATGTCACCCACTAAACCCTGTCCCTAAATACCAGTTGGGTAAGTCACTCCCACCATATCTCAGCTTTCACTTGCAGCTCTCACTTCCTTCTCAGAGCCGCAACTCCAGAAATTCTGGTGCAGAGGGGAGGGTATGCAGTCCGGTCGGCTTTAAAATTAGACGCATGCAAAGCTTGCTTAGACTGTGAAGGACATCCCACTTGACAAAAACAGCTGCTGCCTCTTCAGAAACATTTAATTTTCATTATACCATGTAGTCAACTGACTTCATTTAGAGGACTGAAACGCCAGCGTTCCGCCTGACCTGAAGGAGCCATGTCTGTTTTAAGGGAAGTTAGTGTTTTGCAAGGTAAGCCCGTACAGGAAGCATGAAATGTTATGTTTTCATGTATAAATGGCATAATAACATTTGCTTTTAGTCTACACCTGGTAGATTCTTTTTAGCTTAAAGAATAAAACTTAGCATCCAGAGCCATTCATTTGCCTCTCGTACACCCAGAGCACTCAAACGCAAAGCTCTAATTGGAATAAAGCACTTACAGACTTTACACAAAGGAAAGTTTCCCTCTATTTGAGAGCTACATAACATTTTTTGCGAAGTAAAATAGGCCAGGTCAGGCTGAAAAAAAAAAAAATTATACTTCAGACTACCTTGAATGTGACTAAGAGAACCTACTCGTACTGTAGGGGACTGTAGACTTTACTCCTGTGCCCAGACCTGATTCTACAACTTTATGGCTGTCATGGGGTTAGTACAAAAAAGTCACTACAAGAGATACGTGATACCGACGAGTAACAGATCCATGTCATTAGCAGGTTATACAAGCCTAATGTTCAGTAAAGAATTTATTCACATTTTTTTTTGACGTAAAACCACGTAGGAAGTACAGGTGGCTGTGAATATTGCACAAGTATCAAAATCTGGCCCAGCAAGTTTTCAGAGGTTCTTTATAGAATTTGTGAAGAGTTGTGTTTTATGCTCTTCCTTACCTGGACTCTTCTCTTTAGAGTTAACTATGCTCTAACATAGCAGAGGCTACTAATTCATTTCTAACTTAGAAACAGCAATTAATAGAATTATTATCAAATCTTCGCAAAAGAAGAAGCAACCATCAATGTTCTAATAACTTAAAATAACCAATCTATCTATCCACCTATCTGACTACTGGAAATCAAGGTGAAAATAACACTGCAACCAAACTGGCAATCACCATTTATTATACAATGAAAAATAACCTAAAGTTTTTCAAGGAGTACGTGTAAGGAACTAGGATACATCTAAGCCTACCATCAAACGCAGTACTACAGGTCATGAGTCTCAACATGAAATCGTGATTTGCTGGCTCTTTCGATGTGGTGGGAGAGAAGCTGGCCAAGAAAAACACTCTACTATAAATGGGACCAATGACGTTAAAAAATTGCAGGTACAACAGAAAGAGTATTTCAGAATGTAAACCATCTTTGTGTAATAAATCTGAATAGCAAAACTTCATAATCTGCTGGTATTATTACTGCAGGCTTCGATTGTTTTCTTTCTCATATAAATGTTCACATGTGTTTTTAATGTGAAACTGAGAAAGCAAACCACCCACGATACGTTACACCATATTCTTGCTCTGGAAGAAAGCTGTTCAGTTCTTAGAACGTGCGGGAGTGACACGAAAACAAAATGCTCTTGGGAAAGAAACTAGACTCGTTAGGGGACAGAAAAGAAACAGGTCACAACTACTTGAAGTACCATGTGTCCTTGAGAAAGTTTTATCCCTATTTTGTCTACGGGAAGATAGGATTAATTTTAAATCTATTCACCGTGAAGTAAGAAATTAGGGTATTGTAATTTAAAAAAAAAAGGGGGGTGGGGTGGGGGGAGTTGCTTTCACTATACCTGCTTTTGTATATGTTTATTAGCATTCCTGCTTATACAGAAAGAAATACACACTGAGAAGTATGCTACAGGGAAGATGCATCCTTTGTCCTTTGCACGTTATGGTGCAGGGATAACTGGCACTTATCAAAGCAGGCTGAGACAGTACCGTGCTCCCTTGGCTAATTCAAGGGAACAGGAGAACAAAACGGGAAGATTTTATAACATAACTGTAGGCTCAGCTGTTTCTTTCATTTTTTCCCCATACTGAATGCATCATTTAAACAAGCATTTTAAACTCAGTACACTTTTTTTTTTTTTTTTTTTTTTTTCAGAGAGTAATCCCATTTTCTGCATCCTGGTACTGTGCTACTTCTCTTAGCCCATACCAGAAAATGGTATCTCGGAGGTGTAACCTGCTGCCTAATTCTCTGAACTTCAAAAAAGACTTTTATCCTTTATCTTCCTCTGCCTTGGTCACAGAATAGGTCACTTCTCTTTATCTTATCGTGTTTAGCTCTTTGGCTAAATATCTAAATGAAACATTACAGTAAATATTGCACGGGTAACTTGGCTTTTTACCGGTTGCTATTTTTATTGAATATGCAAATAGACATATATCCTTGCCTATGCTTATCCGATTTTTTTAAATTTTAATTTCTTTAAATTCTGTTTTAGCTAGAAAATGATTTTTTTCATCTGTCAAACAAAACCAAAATCTAGGTGTTTGTCATCTCTCAGGTAAACACTTGAAAACATGAAATTGCAGTAAAATTCTTTCAGTTAAGAAAAAAACACCTTGCTATGCACACGACAAACAATTACTGGTCCTTCAGTTGGTGAGAAACATGTACCATCTGCAGCTGATGGCTGGGAATGCCAGTCATACAGGTAGCTACTTATTCCCTCAAAATCCCCTAAGTCTTACCAGATGCTAAACTAGACTCCAACATCTCATGACCAACCTGAGTCACTAATGGCAATTCCTCCTACCTTGCGAAAGCAGTGAGATACCTGTAAGGATAAGGGAAGGAACAGCTACCCTACAAGCCTTTGGTAATCTGGGGCTATTTAAAACAGTGTTATAACTTGTCCCCATTACTGGTTTTATTTTTAATTCCCTGAGAAAAAATCATCACTTTACAGAGAAAATACTGAAGTCTTTAATGGCAGAGCACTGTCCTCGACTAATGGTTAATTTGTTCCAGTAATAAGGGACATCAGTTAATCTGACAGTACGTTTTCAGCTTTCTGTTATTGATTTACACCTTAGGAAACACCAACACTTGTATTCCAGGATTTGACTCAGAGCAGTTTGAAGCCAAATATAGCAAGGCAACGACCATGATGCAAAACTTATGGTGCAACGACAGCCATCCCGCTTGCAGTACTCAGAAGTGTGCTTACATCGACACCCAAGTTTGTTAGGCTGACAACTTGGACTATGAGAAAATCAAGAGAAAACACTGTAAACACCTAAGTGGATGTGACAGCTGGAAAAGAAAACAACAACAACAACAACAACAAAAAACAACAGATAATATTCGTAAGGATTTAATAACATATAAACATGGTGTAGTGCATTTTTGAGTTGCTGTTTAGGATCAAGATTGTTTAATGAAGCCAACAGCATAAATAAAAATACAGGAAAAAGCAGACCAGCTGTTAGGGAGCAGAGACGCGCCAGCATCCACATGTCATAAACACAGCTATGAGCACAATTATACCACTCAGACCCTTTTTGAATGAGGACATGGAAAATCAGGAACACTGAGAGTTAGAAATCTTTGTAAATTACCACGTCATTCTATGGGAGAAAGTTGCTGTAAGGATGAAGATTAGCACCACTTTTGATAGATGATAAGGTATGAACATTGACCATGCTTTTCCTGCCACACCTTGAGGGAAAGCTGTCCATAAAAACAGTCCAAGGATTTTATGGGTTGTTCTCTAATTTTAGAGTTACAGGGTAGTGACCTCTGAGAAGCCAACAACAGAAGTCCAGTAACTTCAACAGGCTTGGAGAGCATTTGGTCATGTACTTATTAGCATTTCACTCACTACAAACATGCTACTAGCACGTCTTGCCCTGTACAATACCGCTGCTGTTTCCTCTGCAACCACTTGCCAGCAGTCACAGAGATCGTCATTCAGGACTGTTGTGTTCCCAGGGATGATGTACAAGAAAAAGCAGGCAGCTCTGAAGACAGCAGCACGCTAAGCAAGGTACGCATCCGATTACCTGTAGCCTTGTCTTTGGAAATTTTTTTTTTATTTAACAAAGAGGCTTGTCAAAGAGAAGTGGTCTTCCTGGAAAACATGCCGTACCTTAAAGCCTTTTACTGTTCAAATACAGGGGTGTCAAACACTCCCTGTGACTCTGAATGACTGATCCCTTTTTGAAAAGTTTCAGGTTTTCATTGGAAAACAGGCAACGCTGCCAGTATCTTCTAATTACAGGTTGTGGTTTAAATCAAAGATGATTTTTCCTGATGTATGCGTTTTCAGCAAGCAAATGACTACTTCTGTAACTTTCAAGAACAAATTGATTAAAATACATCAGTAACACTTTAGAAGTTAGCACAGCACGGAGATCTTTAATGTTTCTTGTTTTTACACAGAAAGCTTAGGTTCTGGTCCAGGTAAGAGGTGCAATGTTAAGTCACTGAGGAGAAAGTTCGTAATGGTGAGCCAACAGGAGGTGATGGTTTTCTGCAGGGTGTTTGGATAGAAGGATCCCAGCTTTCCTACAGCACAACATGCCAAAGTACTGAGGGCCTGTGGTCAGTCTGGAATATGAAGGCAGAGGAACAGCTGTCCTCAAAAGAGGTCTCCTTTTAGTGACTCCCGTCAGCCTTGCACAGTGACAGAACTGGCAGAAGGGGTTCCTCCAAGGACTGAATATTCACTTTGAGGATGAAGGACACCTGTATTGCCCGTTTGGCCTTGGAGGCCATTCCCATACATACTGGGGCCAGCTTCACAGATGAAGCTTACAGATAATAGACTTAGAATGCATGTCTGTATGTGTATGTATGTGTATAAAACTCTACAGCTACCTGAAAGGAGGCTGTAGCGAGGTGAGGGTTGGTCTATTCTCCCACGTGCCTGGTGACAGGACGAGGGGGAATGGGCTAAAGTTGCTCCAGGGGAGGTTTAGGTTGGATATTAGGAAGAACTTCTTTACTGAACGGGTTGTTAGTCACTGGAATAGGCTGCCCAGGGAAGTGGTGGAGTCACCATCCCTGGAGGTCTTTAAAAGACGTTTAGATGTAGAGCTTAGGAATATGGGTTAGTGGAGGACTTGTTAGTGTTAGGTCAGAGGTTGGACTCGGTGATCTTGGAGGTCTCTTCCCACCTAGATGATTCTGCGATTCTGTGATAAATGCCCCCCTCTCTCTCTCTCCACTGTTTAAAAATAGTTATTATATACATTTAGTTACTGATTTTTTTCTTTCATAAGGCCTAAATGATGAGCAACATCATTTTTAAGGCAAAAGAAGCGACAGTTGTGGAGGCACTGTACTAAATAAATATTAAAACAAGTCTACAGACTTCATCTGTTGACTTGCTGTTCATTTTGTGTACATGATGTAATACAGGAAGCCTAATGTTTCCCTCTGGACAGTACAGGCAGACACCCCACCAATTCAGAAGTTTCAGACGGCAGCTCTGCTACTTCTATGAGGGCGAGAAAAGGGAGAAAAGATACAAAGAAGTTCTCTAAACAGCGTATGTGTACGAAATTTGCTAAGATGGAACTAAGATCAGGCAGCCAAGAGACACACTGCCATGACTGATTCCGTGTCCTCCCTGCTTCAGGCAGGGTAAGGAATCAACAGTTCTTTGTGTTTTAGCAAAATCTGATTTTCTCTGCAGCTTTCAGTAGCAGTATGACACTTCTAAATTAAGAATTATGAAATCCTGCTGACCCAGAACTGGTATAAAATATAATTGTATAATTATATTAGCTTCCCTGTGGTGAATACAATCAAGGAGGCTGTTAACTGCAATTCCGAAGAATACAGCGCAATTATTTTCTGTCGGTGTTTTGTAACTGAACCCTTCTCTTTTTATTCGTTTCTTCCATTTCTCAACTTGGTGATTCACGGCAGAATGTTAAAATAGTACTATCAGCCCAGTCTCCTAAACAGAGATCTCCACATTAGGTTATTTGCCTAAATCAAGATGAAGGACAACAAAATGACATGGAGGTCAAAGAATTCTTAAAATAAGTACTCAAAAAGCAAGGAGGTTTTTGACCAAGGGTTTGAAGCTTCAGAGACTCTTTTTTCATCTCTCTGCATCCTGTGCAGTTGTGTTTTTCCCTTTGCTGAAATAACCCTGTATTCATAACTAAAACAAATTGTTTTCTGCTCATTTTCTTGTTTCTCTTCTTTAAACCTTTCTTGCTTTTTAGGCATTGTTATTGCACAAATTTAAACTAATAGAACATAGAAAAAAATATCATGCTTTTTGTTAATTTGCTAAACACAGCCCACATTCATCATGAAACAAGGCATCCAGAGAGAAGACCAGCAGTGACACTGGACAGGAAATAATTTCCGAATCCTGAAAAGCTTCAATTATTCTTCTGTGTTCTGTTTCAATTCAAATCAAAAAGAAAGCCATCAGACTTCTCCACAAAGATCAGGTGGCATTAATGAAGTTTATTATGTGTTAGTGTCCACAAGAAGGCCTCACGTCCAACAGCTTGTGGTGCTATCTCCAGCTCAAACACAACATAAAAAGCCAAGAGCCTCCCATGTCAAGAGCCTCCCGTGTCTTTTGAAGGTAAGACAAGAGGATGGAAATAGAGGAGAGAGAGCAAGGGCACAACAGGACAGTAGTGATCAAACCAAAAAGCACTAGTTTTAACTTCTGATTACAGAGAATATTTCCTGAGTACAGTTAATAGCCAAATGGTCAACACATTTCATTGGGATAAAAGAATCCATATGCAAGTCCTGGATGTGTTTGGTTCAAATCACTCACAAACACATCTCACATTTCACCAGAGTATTTAGTGTATTGGGAAATAATCAGAATGTTGAAATCCATGAGTTTTCTGAAAACTCTGGTTTTGAGGAGCCAATATTTTCTGGGGAAGAATCATTTTACCTGAAAGTGACAAGAAAGTTTTTGGATATTTGCTTCTTGGAGAAAGTAAGTCTTTAGTAAATTACAGGATAAACCTCGTGTCAGCATCAGCAAAGAATATTTGTATTAGCAAATTTCAGAAAGTCCTGTTTTTATGCAGACCAACCTTGGGCAAAATAGCAAATTTTCTAGGTAGCAAACACAAAAAGGAAACCATAGGAAACACTGATGATTAATATCTTCCATAAGGTCAAACCTTTCCTAAAGTTAAATGTTAATGTTAAAGCAGTATATGGCATGTGCACCAGGAATTTAGTAAGTACTGTAAACATCATTAAGGCAGCAATAAAAACATGCAGGAATATTGTAAAAATGCATTCTCTAATACAGTTTTAAATAAATTCATAACAGATTAATGCCTCCAATGATGGTAACAAAGTTACTAAAGCAAATTTGAATTTTGCCTAGTATCTCTTTATCTGCTAATTACAACATGTATTTGCTTTCCCGGGAGATTGCTTTCAATACTTCTATTCCAAAATAATTACCTGCCATTTACAGTCACTTAATTCAACTGGATAAAAAACTGTAACCTTGTGGTCATGGTACCTATATTTTTGGCAGAGACTAGTCCAAATGAATGAAATGAGGCCAGAACAAAGGGCCAACATCAGTCTCAAAAACTCGCATGACAAATGCAAGGTGCGTGTCTTCGACCTTTCCCTCAGAAAAGCGTAGAGTGACAGATAGATTTAAAACAACAAACTGCAGAAGTCTCCACCAAGGCAAGACACTTCACTACATGTATTTCTTTCTCCCCTCGTGAAGACAACAAGAGAAAAAGTATGAAATACTTAAAACCCTATTGGAGGGCACTCAGGTACTGCTAAGGAAGGGTGTAGGAGTCTGTACAGAACAGATGCGATGGGAATCCTTCCAGAATTATTAAACCACCTTTCTGAAAGAAAGTGGCAGTTCCAATATTTCAGTTTTTTAAAGTTATTTATACTGTCTATACATAAGAGCCCTCCTCAGGAACCAGGTCACACAACTAAGCACTGGGCAAAGACTTTAGTTGTAGTGTTGTACACGAAGATCTGGAGTCTGACTTACACTTTTTTTTCAGTACTCTTTTATTTCATTACTCTTCATCATGGTAGGGAGTCTTTATTGTAAAGGAAAACCAGGTCTATTTCCAGCCTAGGATTAAATGTAAGTCCTGGCCACCATTAAAAGCAGTGAGCACATTGATGGGTGCCTTCTTTGGGAGTGAGGATGCTGGTGATTCCTCTGGGAGGCTTCTATCCCAGCCTAAACCAGGCAGGTTCTGTGGGATGTACTGGAGGGTGGCAGGTACCCCGGCACCAATGGAGGCACTGAAACTGCTGGATGATATTTGGCTCTCAGCTCTTGGAAGCGTTTTGGAAAAATCATACAAAGGGAGCAATAGATGAGGACTGTGAGAGTCTCTCCAGAAAAATACTTGATAAAATGAAAAAAAGGGTTGCATTAATAATTTATGTGGCTGAGCTTACTCTAACTGCAGTTGGGCAAATACACTCTTCCTAAACATCTATTCAAGGAATGCTGTCAGAAACAGGAGACAGGGTTAGACTGTGCTTTGGTCAACCCAACATGGCAGCTCTTACTTTCTGATAAAGCTCTCAACAGCTGATATAGCCTATGACTCTTTTTAAAAATCAGACACTGCAATACTGGGCTCTACAGAAATACTTGAGAGTGATACAAATAATGCAGTTATGCAGGGATATGACTTAATTATCTGCACCATAGTAAAATCACCATGTTGCTGCTATCTGTTATTTCTGCAGTAACTTATTACTTGTACAACAGTGGCAACCTACTATGACTGATGAGGAAGAAAGACCTGAAATTAAATTGAAAGAAAAAAATAAATAAGCTACAAAAGTAAGAGTATTTGTACTTGTCCAGTACTATATTGTCTTCATTTCTTCTCCTCTGCCACATTTCCACTGACACAAGGACGTAATTTACAATGTCAAGGAAATCCATGTCTGTCTGTGCTGAATTACAGCATTCATATTTCTACTTGTTTGTAGTGAACTAAAGTCATAATAAGCCCAGCCAGGCAGATGAGTCATATGGCCCATCTTTCATTTAACAAGGCATCTTTAAATACCACTCTTACTTAACTTGTACTCATTAACATCAAGAAGCAATGTTTTGTGCCATACTACCCTAATTGCCAGAAATTTGCACAAGTGAATCATTAAAAGGTTAAGATATTTTTCATGCTAAATATAATGTACAGTACTAATCTGCTTTATTTTGTTATTATGAGTAATGCGATGTCCTAGAGTTGTATCAATTTATAATTATGCCAGATCACATGGCAGGGGGGAAACAAGAACAACAAACAACAGACGGATGTAATTTCTGCTTAAATTCCCCATGCAAATTACAAATTCATGTCAAGTTAGACTGTGGTTTCTTCACAAAGCACACCATCCAGATGGAATCACAACAGCACAGCAAAAATTGAGACACATCTTTGTCAGTTTAAAAGCAAAGTAACCAAATATCTTTCAAACAACACTCAGATCTGTTTTATATTTTCCTATTTGATCCTTATGCCTACTTTTTGGTATTAATTCTGAATATGAGTACTAGGGACAACACTGAAATACAGACTTTTTGGAAAAAGATGAGAAGTGGATAAGACAATTTCACGTGTTGCTGACAATTCTAAGACCATAGGATGGAGCTGATTTTCCAAGATGGAAATGAGTGTTCTTTTCAAAAGCTACAGAGGTGACACACTTCTCAGGAGCAGCATGCATCAGGCACAAAACATCTGCCTTGTCCCTTCCAGCTCTTCTAAAATGTACTTTTGTAAATGAGAAGCATCTCTTTCCTTTGCTATGTATTCCAGAATATTTCATGCTAGTTTAATTTTGCTGACCACCAGAGTACCCATGGTAAATCCGGGGTCCGTAATACTTGCTAAACTGCATTCTGTCACCTCCCTGAATCTGAAAACGCAAACTCCTATGTTTCTCTTCCAAATAAGAGAGCTGAGCTATCTCTATAATGTAGAAGTATAAAGGAGACTACATTATGCATGGGTAGTTAAACACGGTTCTTAGTACTGTTAAACAAGTTAGTGGGAAATAATTGACCATTCTTCAATTAGCCACAAAACCAAAACCACTCTGACCACTCTATTGAAGATGAAAATTGATTTAGTCTTGTTCGTCACAATGAGGTTCAAAGTGAAATTTTCACATATTTGTTCTGTTAGGCTGTTTACTGCTAAACATTTATTTTAGGAACTTACTGCTTTCTTTTAAGTCTGCTTGCCTACTATCATACAGCAGGTGACTTCTTAAACGCATTCTTACTCATCTCGTATCTTTGTCTCAGACATACCAACCATCATTGAGAGTAAATACTACTACAGTAGGGTACAGGATAAAAGATAAATACTTAAGCTTAGTTATGCAGATACAGGATACATTTTATGGGGAAAAAGATACATATTCCAAAGATTTATCTCCAAAAAAGTTTTATGCAACTGTCCTTTATGTCTTGCTGTACTTTGAAAATGCCGTTGTTCACAGATGGATCAGATGTGATAATATACAACATTTTAACCCTGATAACCACTCACAGAGTTTGCCTCATCAGAAATCAAGCATTTAAAATATTCCAGATCCCATAAAACTAATAACTGACACAGAGTATTTTAGATTAGACACCATTAAAATAAGATTGCAAAGACTTTTCTTTGTATTATTTCATGTTTTACATTGTAAAATATTATGAGAAAATGCAATGAAGCAGAAATATGTAAGCCAAACAAAATTTATTTATATTACCAACACGTGGAGCATTCCTCATTCATCCTCAGAAAGCTAGCTATGCTTGGAAGCTATGGCAGCTATCCTCATGAAATATCTGTTTCAGACGTTTTGTGATGTTAAGTCAAATGGAACATGTGTATGTCTGTACACGTCACATTATGTTAAGTATAAAATGAAGTTTACATTTATGATAGAAGACAGAAAGCATACTCTCAGGCAGAACTGGAATCACTATTTCCAGTCAGATATTAAGCTGAACATTCTGACAAAAATAATGAGTAGATCACAGAACTATAGAGAAAAGGGCTGTCAAGGAAATCATCTGAAGACATTACCTACCTTGTGCAACTGGTAGTATTGTTCAGCACCTACTCCTCCTTGTTCTTCTCCTGTCCATAGCACCATGCGCAGAGTTCTTTTTGGACGAAGTCCTAAAATATAATTTTAAATGTCGTTTTTAGTACTAAATGTTTACTTGAACATTTGTCTGCATTTGTCTCCATCTCCCAGCTGCAGAAAAGCCTGTTTCCATTCAGTCACGTCTAACTTCAACAAATACTATCTACTTCTAGTGTGGGTTTTGTTGTCCACAGTACTTTGGGCTTGTTTTTGGGAAGGACTGGGGTGAAAGAAGAGAGACCATGAGAGAAAGGGGTAGTTTGTTGTGGTGCTGCTACCAGGCCTCTGATGCAGTAGCAGAGGAAGAGCAAACCTGGGGGACACAACGTAGGTGTCTGCAAAACATAACATAAAATAACTACCTTGATAGATTCTTGATATATATGCTGCCATTCTCGTGGTCTGCAGTAACTGATGCGTGTATGCTTTCAGCAGATCCAAATGCAATTTTCATGAGAATTAATATTTTTCTTGTCATGCTTAATTTATTACAATTAATTGGAAATGAGCTACTCGATTTTCATGAGAAATGTTTCCCCTTTCCAGGAACTGAGAGGCACTACAGTATTATTTTGCTTTTTATCAGACCAATGAAAAGAGACAATCTGTACTCTGGAATCTGAAATACAACTGCCTGCTGAGTGCACGCAAAGATTTTTAAAACATGGCAAACACAAAGCCACTCTGTATTTTGTTACAATAGCTCAGTAAGAAAGATAAGTTCTCAGATATATTTTGAAACTGTTTCTGCTATGGCACATCCAAACAGATAGATGTTGTTGCCCTTTATTTATTTGATTGATTGTACTCATAAACAAATACATCTGAGACATCAAATCTGAGAGCACTGAAGAGCAAGCAGACCAAGAATAAACAGTGCTTTCTGTACAGTGCAAAGCTAATTATGTTTCAGCAAAAATAACCTCCTCAAAACTATTAGAAAGAAAATAAGCCAGATAGGAGAATATAACAAACACTAAAGCATAAATGACCCCACACACTTCTGTGCTGAGGAGAAATAATATCAGTATCACTGTCAAAACTGAATTAATTTCCTAGCTGAAATGGATGAAGTCTACAAATAGACCTGACCTTCATTATTTTTTTTCCTCAACCCAAAGAAAACCAACCAAAGGTTTCCTTCTAGAAATCACGTTAGCAATCCTAATAACTGAAGACAGAGTGTAAAAGTTATATTCAAAATCTGAAAAAAACACCACCTTGGCTTGTCCATTATTCCATAATGAAAGAAGCACCAAGAATAGAATCAAGGGATTAAAAAGTGTATTTTCTAAATGTTGACCTGCTGTCTGTAAACAGACAGGTCATCAGCTCTCATTACTTTAAAAACAGCTCTCCCCCCTTCCCCCCTCCTCCATCCCAGTGGATTTCCTGCTCTTCTCCTAAATCATTACAGCACAGGATTAGCCTCCTTCGCATTTCAAATCAGCCAGATGGCCAATGAGAGAAAATTAAGATACTAAAATAGCAATCATGTTGATGTTAGGAAGATTTTAGACACAAAATAACCACAAATGTGTCAGTGGCTTGCTGCAAGAGGTGGCTCTTTATTTGCAGTTTTGACAGTGAATGAAGGTGCCAGCTGTTTGTCCTAGCACAGAACACAAAGCACTCAAGCTCAGCCTCCAGCCCACCACACCAAGGCTGTGCAAGTGGCTTGGGTAGGAGATATTTGAGGCAGGGGAGCAGCATCTCCTGCCTCCTCCCAGCCATGGGAGATGAAATGCTGCTAGTCTGAAAGTAAAGGTGCTTCTGACTGCCACTGCTGTCCAACAGGGGACTCGGACCAGGGGTGAGAGATGTCTGTTGATGTTCAGCCCCTGGCTGCTCTCTCATTCTCTGCCAGAGTTTGAGAAGGTCTCAGCTCACTTACATGGAAGAAGTTTGAGGTCCATGCAGCCCCTTTGTAACCGGTCAATGCATCTTTCTATTAAAATGGAGGGGAGAAAAAGGCCTGCTGAGCTTTGCAGTTTCTGTGAACAGATTCACTTGTGTGTTCTACTGAAATTAAATAGGAAATCTTTAAAAGAAGAAGAAGAAAAAAAAAAACTCACAAAGGCTAGAGGCATTTATTTTAAAAACAAAACAAAGTATACAGAAGAAAATCTAATTTCCTCATTATCTCAAAGTGATAAGAATTTATCTACCTGTTATTGAAATCACAGCTATTCTGACCAAAGTACATCAAATAAATCCAATACTCACAAGTAAAATTGCCAAGAATATTCTGAATGCATGCCTTTATTAAAAATATGAACTATTATACTTAAGCTACAACTTTTTTTTTTTTTTTAATTAAAATTACCAATTTTGGTTTGTTTCTTAAAATCTACTGGTTCCTAAGGAACAAAACACCGTCACAAAATCTTGCATATCACAGCCCAAATGTGTACTGAAAAGACATGATAAAATAACAGGTGGGCTAGAAAACTACGCTCAGTGATGAGTTTCTCATGTGGAGGGATGTGTAGCAAAATTTAAAATTAAGGAAAACTGTTTCAAAATAAAACAGTGCCTCCCCCTTTTGAAATATTACATATTCTAAAGCAAAGGAGAGAATATATGTTTTTGTTGTTGTTGTTGTTGTTGTTTTCTTTTTTCCAATTTACCCAGAATATTTAAATACTTAGATTGTTTTGCAAAAGTGCAATAGGTTATAACTGTATTCACTGGTGCATCAGTGCAAGGATCCTACTGTGCCCTTCCTGGGTCACTCAGATCTGAAATTAAGTAATTCGAGTGGAAGTTGCAGAGCTCAACACCTACTCAAAACCACCCAACCCCTACAGCTTCCATGCTATTGCAGCATCCCAATAAAAAGGATAGCAGGGATTTTACAGGACGGTAAAATTCAAAAGGTGATAGTTGGTACTCAGATTATTCTTTCTAAACTCAAATAACTAAGACCAAAACCAACACAACTATAGATCTTCCTCCATCTACAGAATAATTTACAGATCTACATATTTCCAATATTTAAAACAAAATGAGGCAATTTTTATTTTCCTCTACATTACCCTTAACTGAGAAACGTAGTCATACTACAGCACAAAGGTGCATTTTACTGATCACCCTCTTCACTCCTGTGGTTTATCCCAGGTGAAAGATACACTATGATGCACCTGGGCTCCCAAGTTACAGGATGAAATGCAAACATTTATACCAGGCTACTTCTGCATTATACACCCTCAGTGCTGTAGTAGCTGCTTGCGTTTTCACTGTCTCCAGGTGCTGTACTTCACGATTGCTTGACCACTTCCGAAATACTTTGATGCAGCTCCTAATGATTCGATATTCTGTTTCTTTTAAATTATGCTAAAGTGCTCAGACTTGCAGATGTCAGCAGCAAGCTTAGGTTAGCCAAAAAACCAAATGCTTGAGAAAAAACAGATTTGTAATTGTACTAGAAAAGAGGTATTAACTAAGAAGTCTGACGTCAACTGTCAACTACAATAAAGTACTTTGCCAAAAGCCTTTCTTTCATACTTTACATGAGGTAATTACCAGCAAGTAACACATGGAAGTGTGTTTATATATGTGTGTACACATGTATGTACATATATACATGTGTGTACATGTATATATACACACATTTTACATTAATTTTAAATCTAAAATGGGTATTTTCAAGGCACGATAGTGTTTACTTAATCCACATATGTTCGTACAACGGTGGATGATCTCCCTGTGATAAGGCACTTACCAGAACACTATGCAAAACTTGTATTTTATATCCTGCACATCTTGCTCCTGCTTGAGAGATTCCCACACAGCAAAATTGAAATGTATCGTCTGGTATAAGCATATACAAATTATGATAATCTGTCACATATTATGTAAAAAATAAATAAATGTGCTCCACCCTTAAGATAGCACATAAACCACGAGGAAGAACTTGAATTGTGTCTTTTTAAATCAAAATAAAGATCAGTATTGTAAATACTGAATTTCCTTTAGTAAATATTTTTCCACTTTATAAACATAAATTCTTACTGATGGGGAAGATTAAGTACAAAGACACGGTGTTTTCTAAGAAGACAGCGAATGATTGCTAATCAGAATTCTTCAAGAGAAGTCCTCATGTTGTAATACTGATCATCTTTTGAAAACATAGTGAAACAAAGGATTTTTTTACTCTGCAAACCAAGACACTGGCATCACCCGCAAACAAATCAAATAGCTGTTCAGCTTACAAGAAGCATACTAGCACACTGCAAATGGACGTGCATTGTCCTGGAGTGCCTCAGGCCCAGCACCGCCAGCTGGGCGAGGGAAGGGGTTGTCCTGCTCTGCTCTGTGCTGGTGCAGCCTCACCTCGGGCACTGTGTGCAGTTTGGGGAGTCACAATATAAGGACATAAATCTATTAGGGAGTGGCCACAGAGGGCTACAGAGATGGTGAAGGGTCTAAAGGGGAAGATGTATGAGGAGCGGCTGAGGTCCCTTGGTTTGCTCAGCCCAGCGCAGAGCAGGCTGAGGGGAGGCCTCATGGCGGCCTGCAGCTCCCTCACGAGGGGAGCGGAGGGGCAGGCGCTGAGCTCTGCTCTCTGGGGACAGCGAGATCCGACCCGAGGGAACGGCATGGAGCTGGGACAGGGGAGGCTCAGGCTGGGGGTTAGGGAAAGGTTCTTCACCCTTCACTGTGGTCACAGCACTGAGCTGACAGAGTTCAAGAAGCATTTGGACAACGATCTCAGAGACATGCCTGATTTTTGTGTGCTTCTGTGCAGACCCAAGAGTTGGACTCAATGATCCTTGTGGGTCCTATATACTATGATTCTATGTTACTAGACTAACAGGTAAAACATTTTTAACTTGCATTTACACAGTATTCAGTGATAAAATACACATGCTGCAATTAGGATATGCCTGTACATAGGAAAGCAGGCTATGCCTGTATATGCACGCCTACACTATCTTTTTGTTTTGAATTTCTGTAGCCTATTCGCATTTCTTCGATATATGAGCCGCATTTATTCCCTACCCCTAATGACTTTTAAGGCAATTTGTAATAAGTTGCATTACCTGAAGAAAGGAGAAGCTCCTCAGCAGTATAAAGATGGGACTGAAGCTCATCTGTATACAGTAAAAAGGAAAATGACTGTAACCCCCCCATGCCCTCTGGAACTATGAAAACCATTAGGTATTTTAGGGCTTTGCCAGTTTCACCCTCCCCAAACCACACATAAATAGCCCAACAAAGTCTTGAATTGAGCCACAAAGTAGAACAAATTGCACTACCCGATCGCTTGGTCAGATACTGCCTAAGATGCTGATATATTCGCTTCAGGAGGTTCTGTGGAGAGGTATATACAGATATATCAACCCCAAAACTATCCCACTGGTGTATCTAACATCATGAACATATTTTTCTGCATTATTAGCTGTTGCCCAAAATTTCTTTAAAAGGGTATATATACAAAAGGATATATATACAAAAAGGACTAAGATACACGACACAATGAACACAGGCAGTCTGAGTTTCTCCCATGCTATGCTTCCTGCTTTCTCCGTTCTCTCTCCTGCTATGTCTTCTTTGTTGCACATTTAACATGGAAATTTCCCAAGCCTCTTGTGACTTTACTGGCAGCCTTCAGAAAAAAAAAAAAAAAAAAAAGCAATTTCTGGTGCATATTTTAGGGTCAAATTAGCTGTATCAATACACATCCTTAATTGCTCTGTTTTGCTTACAACACACTAGCAGTCCCTTTATGCATCATTAAAATTCTCTCCAATCTAGTAATGCTCTGTTAATTTTTTTTAATACGGCCAAATATTCAGAGGATTTTCCATTTTCTTTTAGATTTGATCTGCTAAAGTGTTTCAACCATTAACAGATTGGGAAACAGGCAATTTTCTGAAATTTCCAGAATCTCAGCAAATGCTTTATTTTCTGGTTTAATTAAACTGCTGGGCTTCATGGCAAGTTACATATTTTAGCTCTCATTGCATTCTCATTACACTGCCTATTTTATACACCACTGATACTTTTAGTTTTAATTTTCCTTATTCCATTCTAGTCCTCAAATGAACTATCAAATAAGGTCACTTTCACCAAGCCATGGTAACTTTTTAAGCTGGTTTTCTTTCTAATGGATTGTACACAGTTTTGGTGCTGCAGTCTTATTTTCCATAGAATTTCCACAGTAGGAGTCCACACTTGCTCTGCAGTTTTGGCCTCTGCTATGTATGTAGCCTAAGGTCCCAATAAACTGAGAATGCACAAATTCCTAACATTTGCTACCCATCACTATTTCTTATCTGACAGAGGTCTGATAACTTGAAAAAGAAGACAGGAATAATTGAATATTCCCAAGTATTTTAGAGACAATCACCTAATTTCTGTATTCTGTGCAATGGGTAAGACCTGTTGTAGAGAAAACTCTCTTTATCTTCACATCCTGTTTCTCCGGCTAATTTCAAAGACTATAAGTAAAGCTACATTTTATGAAATGTAAGTGATAATGCAATTAATTCAGGATGTCCAGACTTTTTCTCTGAATAGGAAGAAGTTTTCATTTTAAAACAGAACGATTTGTGCTTTCATTCTGTTATTAGAAAAACAACCTTCCCGGATTAAGAGGGCTAATATCGCTCTTTGTGCTGAAAAGTGTTTGTCTAATTAGACATTACATTAAAAAATTCTAGTTAGGCGTTTCATTAAAAAAGTTTTTTTCTTCAAAATTGAGTGAAAAACAATGATTTAACAGAGAAAATCTTAATGCTATCAAAGTTATAAGCTTTGACAAGACAAAGCTCACTTACAAAAAATGTTAGTATTATGTAAACCATGACTATGATATATTTGCAATTCTCTAGTGAGCATGAAGTTAAAGAAGGGCAACAGCTTTTTGCTTGAGAATCTGCCTTTGTATTCTTGATAAAAAAAAAAAAAAGTGTACTGTAATCTACTTGATTTTTCTTTGTTATGCACATTTTGCTGGTAGTACTGAAGACAAGATGTTGGTCAGATAGGATGCTGCCAAGTGAATAAATCAGTCTGTCTTAAAGTTCTGCAGTAAAGAAAAATGACGTCTCCCAGGCCTTGGAGAAAGCCAGGCTGTCTGACAGGTACACGGGTCAGCTGGAGAAGAGATGTGGAATCACAAGACAAAAAAGACAGAAAATGGGCAGGACACTGGAAAGTAGGAAATGAGACAAGCCAAGCCAGACAGTGCCTGGAGGTAAGGGCCAGTAGCTCCACCACGTCTGATGCCCGTGAAGGGCTCAGATGTTGTGCTTTGGGTGGGAAGAGGACACAGCTGGCACAATCACAGAATAGGAGAAGCTTTATGGACAGGCCTCTGAAAAGAGGGGGAGTGGAAACTGCAAGGCAAGCAGCATATAAGGCTGGACTCATATCTGGGAAGGACTGGGTTTTACAGAGCTAGAGGAGCAGGCAAGCAGCATTAATTAAATCTGGGATTAATCAAAGCATTTTTTTTTTCTGTTTTTGGGAGAGTGTAGGCTTATGACAGAATAGAAAGGGTGGATTTACATAAGAATAAAGGTGAGAAACATGAGAAGTTTTAGGTAGATTTATTTTAAGAAAGTGATGCAATATCCAAGAGGAAATGTTAAGGAAGGAGCTGTATATGCAAGACTAGAGGGGAAAGCTGCAAATGATTTGCAAGTCTAGTAACTAAAAATAACACATATTAAGCCTTCTAACAGGGGAGATGGGGAGAAGAGGGTGCCATAGCCTGGAGCCCCATACATTGTGCTGCAGTTGGGTGAGGTGGCAGAGCTGCTGCAGCAAGCGTTCACCAGGTGCCTGCCTCAGAGCCACCAACCTGCATGGCTCGTACAGTTTGGAAGAGGAGAAATGTGCTCTCCTGTACTTGGGGTTCTTGGGATTTTGAAACAAACAACCAATTAGTGTAGTGTCATTAAGTCAATATAAGTCATGTCTAACAACAATAACAAAAAAAATCCAGTATTTGCCTTTTTACAAGCAGAACAGGAAAGCAGAGCACTCTTCCAATCCCTACGCTGCTGCCATTTCTTCCGCATCCCATTAAAAAGGACACCCTGAAAATGTACCATCTCCCTTTTTAGGAAAAAACTCCCTCCTGAAAGGTATTCAGAGATCTCATAAAATTCTTGTGGAGCTAAAAAGGCAATGCAGGCCCCTCTCCCTCTCTCTCTCTGGTGTTACAAGCATACAATGTGTTTTGACCTTTTCTGTGTTGTGGCTCTACCATCGGTTCTGCTGTCCCTCTGTTTGTACTGGCAAAAGCCCAAATCTGTTACAGCATCTACACTGTGCTGATGATTCAGAAGATGCACCAACCACACTTGTCTCACCATATGGAAAAATATACACCTTAAACAAACAAACGAACAAACAAGAAAACCTGACAGCAAGGACAAGATGACTCTGATTTCATCCAGAAAGGATTTCAGTATTGCACCATGCCAGCTGAGTTACAGATTTGGACAAAAAAAATCACAATAGCTTCTGTCACCTGGTTTTTAAGATTTTCACAGATAAATAAAGCACATTTTAAAACTTGAATTTCCTGGCTAAATGACAGCTTGCAGGGTAGCAGCAGTACACAGGACATAGGGCAACATGGTTAAGGAGGGCTGTAAACTTAAACTTACTGCTCAATTAACAACTTTATATGTCTGCAGCCACCCCCCCCCCGCTATGTCAACTCAGTATGGAAATTGAAGATTTAAATATCTGCTAAATATGCATTCAGCTGTTTGTTGAAATTAAAGTTTAAATGTAGTTGTAGTGTAACAGCATACACATATATTTCACATCAAGTACCTTTAAAAGATTTGCAAAACATGAAAATCAGAATAAAATGCACAACTTTGGGGAAGTGGAAAGAATGTAAGAACAAGGAGTTACCATCAGGGATATTTAATCAAAAAAAAAAAAAAAAAAAAAGCCTACTATAAAAGCAGCCATTTAGTGATGTTTCACAACGTATCTCCTAGACAGCAAACAACTACACCACCAGAGCTACAGGAAATTCCAAAACACGTTCAACAAAATTTGTATAAAGTAAGTTAAAATTGCAGTTATATGACTTCAATTAAACTAGCAGAAAAGGAATGACTCCAATATTTTTTTTAATAAAATGTATCTTTAGTGCTCATATATTAGCCAGTGAATTTAGAATCGAGAAGTGTAACTTCGTACAGACTACATTGAACTGAATAGAAATCTGTCTTATGGTTTTGGAGTCACATTAGTCATGGGTATAATTCAGAAGAGAGTTAGAAGTTCTGTTTAAAATAAGTTTTAACTTGGAAAAAACTGCCTAATCAACGCCTTATGAGTTACATAAAATATAATTCAGGTCGCACCTTGAAATCCTTACGTGTGTTGTTTTAAAAACATTTAGTTTTCTACGCCTTTATGCTAGGAAATAGAAATTTGCTTGTACCAGATCCATGTCTTCATCTACAGGGAAGTCAGCTCAGGAAACTCCCATTTCCTTCTAACACTGGTAAAGAGAGGAAGAGGGGGAAGTATGCACTGAACCTATCATCATAAATTTCTCCCTTTCTTGAGTGCATACAGATCATAGTCTAGGAATGTAGGAAGGCTATGTAAAAGGTGTGATGGCTGGGATTAGACTTTGTCAACAACAACCCTTCCTTCATCAGGCTGCTATAGCAGCAATGGCATCGTGCATCCTGCCCTAGCCTGCAGAAGAGGAAAATGTGCCTGGTTCATCTATTTGACTCCTGGTATTCGCTGTCTCTGGCAGTTCCCCATAGCAAATATTTTTTATATGGAAGAACCAGGGTTCCCAGAAGCACTCGGAGGCCCAGTCCTAGCAGGAGACTTCCTGGTCTCATGTGCCATGCAGACATGACGGGACATGAGCTCAGAGCACATGAGACAACACCAGAAGCAGGGAAATGTTCACTCTGTGCCACAAACCATCATTACAGCTGTCTTTGGAATGCAGGTGCCTTTCATGAAGTCTCTGCCAGCTACTTCAACATGGGCAAGATCTTAGTGATAACTCACACGTTTCTGTTCAAGTAGCTGAGGTGAAAGAGGGTACATTTGTGATTTGGCAAATTCACAGCACAGTCAGTTGATTTCTTCTGAGGATGCACCAGGTAAACACACGACTGGGCAGCAGTGGGTGGACATAGGTGCACATCTGGGTTTCAGAGAACAACACAAGCTGACAAGCGAAGGAGTACTGAGACCCAAACACAGCCATGTAAAGGCAGAAAGCACATTTCTAAAATAAGGAGAGAGAGTCTCTGCATACGTTGCTGAAAGAAACACGGGATGCGATCAAAAGACTATTTGATCCCTCCCCTGTTAGCAGAGGTGAGACTGAAAATAAGCTAGACTGTAGTGTCAAGTAGCAGATCTAATCAGCTTCTCTTCTCAGTAGAAAAAAAAAAGCATTGAAATTTGGCTCCATCTGTTTCAATTAAAAACAGACACAACAGATAAATTATCTGAAGTTTTTTTAGAAGAAAGCAGTAAAATTCATCAATTAAAATCAACTGCATCTCTAACTCCAGTGGGCTCTCTACTGCATTTAAGGGGCATAAAATGTTATGTTTGGAAACCACCATACAATCACCTGCTAAATGCTTTTCACCATTACCCTCGTTATTCAGTTCCCCAAGCTTCCTTTTAAGGATAAAAGTCCTGTGTTTATAGAGGAGAAGGTGGCTTTGCCGGAGAGCTTCACCACGTGTTCCCCAGGGAGGGCACCTGCGGCCTCAGGTGGGAATTGCCTACCTGGGCCAAGCGGTGCAGGAACACAGGAGCAAAGATTAGGAACAAAGAGAAAGCGACGGCTAGAGCTCTGAAATCGCTGGATACATGCCACCTGCTTCCTGCTCAAAAATACCATCAGCAAGTATTAGTTCTGAGCAAGGCCACCATGGCAGCAGAAGGCTTGAAATGGTGAGAGAACAGAAATTCTTTACAGAAACAGGCAGTCACCATCTGCAGTGGGACTGAGGGTAACAGGCTGTCAGTGCCACCTGTAGAGCTAAGGTAAAATATGGCATCAAGATAATTCTTGGGGTAATTTTATGGGAACTTTCTGTGAATAGCTGTTTAACTAGTCTTTCACCTCACTTGGAAAGGCAACTTCTTTTGTAGATCTCATGTGACACAGGGACAAGAAAACTTGTGTTTCAAATGACACCAGACTCTACCATCAAAATGCTGAGGCAAATGGCATTGGCTATCTCCAAAGAAACATTTTTTGCATGTGAACTAAGAAATGTAAAATTGGAGAATTAAAAATCCAACCTGAAAACAGGATGGGATTGAGGTTTCGATTCTGTGATTAGTAACAGAGTTGTTCTGCAAAACGAGAAAACCCCTACTTGCTTGTGTGCTGTTTCTCCTACAACTTCCAAATAACCTCTCACCACATCACAGCTGGAGGAATACACTGTGGATTACATCTGTTTAAAGACAGGAACCCCTCAGCTGCTTCTCCCCCAAATACCCGCTAAATTTCCCCCCAAAATACTTGCACAACAGTAGCAGTATTTGCTTCTATCCCACAGAATTTGCAGGCAGAGGCAAAAGAAAAAAGACCTGCTGCTTACTCCAAAGCTACATGTGTGCTGATTAAACAGGCATTTGTCATCATTCAAAAAAGGATAAAAGCGGAGTTTCTTCCTGCCTTTTCCTCAGCTGGGATAGAAAGGCACTCATCCATCTCTCCTCAATCACTCATTTGCAAAGAACATATCAGAACTTCATATTCTAAATATTTCTATGCCTCTATCAAATTTAGTTAGAATTGATCAAAAGGTTAAAAACTGAGGAGGGCTGGGGAAAGCGGCAGCTGACAGACACAGCTGCAGGCAAACTGCAGCACAGTTGCACAAGCTTACTGCCTCGCAAACCTTGTCTGCAGTATTGAAGGGCAATTTTTCAAGCATCAGAAGTCCTCAGATAATCGTAACAGCCACAGCCCCACTGATGGAAAGGGAGTTTTCCAGTTCAGACCAGCTAAGGCGCCTTGGTGCCTTTAAAGATGTCTCTATTCCCATAAAAAAAAAAGGAATAAAGAGCACCAACTGGCTGAAACTTCAATCTTTCTTCACATAAACAACTTCTGTGGAAATGCCTCCAGTTCTTTGTTTTTTAAGCAAATTAACCACGAAGTAGCTTGCCAGTGTTCTTACCAATCAGTGGCATATATAAGCTTCAAGAGTGCTACGAAAAAAAAAGTACATATTTTCCTTTCCTTTGTGTTTCATTAAACTTCAACGTTAACTGGAGGAAAAGACCCATTTGGATACCATTAGTCAGAACGGCCACCAGTTGGTGAATGTTTCTGAGTTTGGCTTCCAGCAAAGCAAGCAGTGGGCAGAGCACAGCGTGGCCCTACAGCAGGCAGCAATTGATATGGGTGCACTGTGTGAAATGCTTCTGTTCACTCAGGTCAGGAGATACCTACAAGCTGTGCTGGTACCCACATTGCACGGGCCAGTGCAGACATTTATCAGTACAAAGCTTTTTTTTTGTTTGTTTGGTTTTTCTTTCTAGAGTGAAGCTGCAAATACAGTACAGAAATGTGGGGTTCAGTTTCTGCATTGGGTGGCTGTGGAATAGCAACTTAGAGCAAGATTCACCTTGCTGAATGGTAATTCATCTAAAAGTAGGCATTTACTTTGAATTTGCTGCCTGTGTTTTCTCTCTGGAAAAGGAGGAGAGACAAAGGCACCTCCAGAAGAGGCTCGTTCTCATCATCTTGGAGCGGAAGATGCAGAACAACTTGCCCCCAGAAGATGTTTCTTCATCTGACCCAAGGCTGACTCCTTTTGTCTCAAAAAGAAGCAACATCCACATGAAATCAAAGAGTGAAATGGAAAACTAAAATACTACCAAAAGCAGTAGGTTCCATTTTTTCCCTCAAAAAAGTTGAAGTGTTGAAGCCTCTGTGTGAAGCTACTTGAGACTGTGCTACTGTTGTTTGTTCTCACAGTGAACATCCAGTTCAGTGTTACAGTGTCTGGAAATCTACAAAAACACCATTAAGAAGAAAAAAAAAGATATGAATATAGCACAGAAGCTGTCAGCTCAATTAAAGAAAAATAAAAGCCAACACTGAAGATTTAGAAAATATAAAGCTTAACACACTCAGTACTTGATTTATTTAGAAATAAAAGTAAAAGCTGTTAAATACTTTTAACCAGAGCAAGAAAATAAACTTCATCACTTAAAATATAATTATTTAAGCAATAATTTTAATGATTTTAAAATGAATTTAATGTATTTGGTCCTATGCGAACAGCTACTAAATGGTTTGGGGATGGGTTATGTTGAAAGAACAGAATACTATTCATACTACAATCCTTCTTCAAGTAATGCATAGAATTACCAAAATCCTAATTACCAGGCATAACTTGTGTCCACTTGCCATGCCCGAGGGTCACAGTGATATCATGATGAAGTGCTATCAGATCACCTCTGAAAAAACTTGCTCAAGTAGCGTAGTGGTATCGGTACCTTGCTTTTAGGGAGCCAATGGGCTACAGCAGACATGGAAGCAGAAGTCCTCACTACACGTAATAGAAGCTTTATATTGTAAAATTTCTATTTCAGAATGTTCACTTCAGCTTTCAGATCATGTATCTGTATTTCTCAGATCAGTTATGCAACACACAGACGCGGATTTCATGGCTACACAATGCGCCATGACTTTAAGAGTCCCAGTAAACAGCCAAAAATTCGACAAGCGCATCAGACAAGTCCATTTAGTTGGCTTATTCCCTCACCACGCATGGACTGACAATAACTTTATTGGGGTCCAGAAGGATATGAAGCCAAGCCTCCACAGTTCAAGAGACAATGATTAAAAGTAGCACACGCTGAAAATACAGTTTATGGAATTGGTTTTAGATAAAGCTGATCAATTAACTTCTCACACAATTTGTACATCAGTCACTTTGCTGTCATTTTTTTTTTTTGGTCAGATTTCATATGCATCATAAGATAAAAAATCTGCACTAACCAATCTGCTATGGAAGATGAAAGGCGCTATCCCATGTGGCTACCTACAGGTTAGATTGGATGACCCAGATATTCTCTCCCAGTTGTATGTTCCTGCAGAACACTGGTATAACAAGAAGAGCTTGACACAACAGCTAGCCAGAACAGAGGGCATCAGCAAAGGCTCGGATATTTCCCAGCTGAGGAAACAGCATTTCACCACAGGTTGTACAGCAAACACACAAGCTACCACTAGAGGAAACCAAATATTTGAACAAGCAGAGACTGATGCATTTCATTCATGCCTGAAAGGAAAGTCAGTGAATAAGAATTATACAATGCCACCACGAATTTGCCCTTAAGAGACACAAAACAGTTTGTTCTGAATAGAATAGAATCAGCAAATACAGACACAATTTTTCTTCCTGGAGGTGGAGGGAGCATAGGCAATTTTCCAAGAATCATAAAAAAAAAAGATTTAAAAACACTAAAAGAAAGAGTAGGCCTGGTTTCTTCTGTAGAAGAATCCTTTTTAGTTCACTTTTTAAAGAACAAAAATTAAAACCCGCGCATTTTGTTTTCAGTCACATACTGATATGCCAGTTATTCTGAGACTGGAAAAATGAGAGATAAGGGGCTCAAATAATGTGAAATAAAGAAACAGCAATACACAAAGATGTCTGATGTTCATCACTGCACTATGAGAGTGGCTAATCTCATAACTGCGCTTGTCTACAAAGAGCTCTTCAAGAAACACTGAGATTGTTCAAGTGCACAAATCCTTCTGATTAGAAGCAGGAAAGGCTAGTTTCTTATTTAAACTCTGCCAGAGCCAAGAGCAGGAACAGCAGCTGATTTTATTTTTTAAAGGAATACTTAGAGCATTCCTATTGACCACAGGTTACAGTTCTGGAAAAAAGGAATGATGAGGAAAAATAGATTCCATCTGATGAAAGCATCCATGGATATCAACGCAACAATTTAAGAAGTCTGTTTTGATCTAGTTTTGAGGGGTGTAGTGACAAAAGCCCATATGGAAGTAAAAATAGAAAAAAAACTACAGATCAAGGAGTAAGACTGGAATCCGCACTTCAGAGATCAGAAATCACATAGCATACCAAGAACAGCAGGACGCCAGACCAAATTTTGAGAGGCTAGGTGTATGGAGAACACAGGCACATGAATTGGATGTTTCGTTCATGAGTAATTTAAATACAGTGCCATTTAGGTCAATGTCTAGATGATTTCTGGCAGCAGTACCCGACTGTAGACCACAGTCTGGGAGATGCTGGGCATGAACTGCATTGCCACGGCTGACCATGGAGCCCTTTTACAGTGTCTGTGCCACACTCACCCTCCAGCCTGTGAGGAACTACAACATCACACTACTTGATGAGACAAAATGTTTTGACAGGACACTGTGGTTAAGTTAAATTTGACTGAACTTTATCCTTGCGGTGATGAGACTTAAGTATGAGCCTCCTCTGTCCTGGATTAACTTGCCAAGGAAATCAGCTGTAACGGTCCAAAAACAAAGCCCAAGAACACAGCAACATAAAGAAGCACAAATGATTGGGAAATCAGCCCTAAAATACAAACCTAAGAGCCCATCAGCTTGACGGCCTAGCTGTATCTACCAGCATTTGGTGGAACAAGCCTAGGCAGGATATAAATTTATTTAGGGAGAACATTCAAGGAGAATGGACTCTTGAATATGAATTTCTGTTAAGTTTAGACTCAGTTTTGATGATTATCTCTACATGTAGGTGAAAAAAAAAGAAGTCAAGAGGCAGCATCATGGTCTGGATCCAGTCACAGATGCATGTTCTCGAGAGAGATGTAGATGAGAAGCTATCAAGAGTGAGGAAAGAGTGTGTGAATTAAATTAACTGAGCAGCCACTGGAAAAGCAACTTGTAACATAGGAAAATATTTAGGAATGTGCTCAAACACAGTGCTACTCAAAAAGCAGAGAAAAATATGAGAAGGCTGATATTAATGTGATTTCATGTAGATTCATCATCTTTAATAGGAAGAAATTCATTAAGAAAAATTAAAAGGTTGACTTCTTTCTATGTTACCTAGTTACTATATCTTACACTGTGCTTTCATTCTCTGATAATGGTGACCATGCAGGCTTAAAGTACGTACTAGACCATTGACTGATGTGTTGCTTTTGGATGACCCCGTGATGAGAGAAGGGGTTTAACAGACAAACTTGCAAAATATTTATACTAAGTATGAATATTTGTTCTCAGAGGAATGGATAAAATAGAAAATCCAGTTTAGACAACACACAAAATGTTCTGGAAATGAAATGCATTAAAAATATTTTAAATTAAATATTTACCCAGATCCTTAATGAGTGATAATGCTTCCCATGATATAAATGCTCCACCACCATCATCCATAGCTCCCTGCCCAACATCCCAGCTGTCCAGATGTCCACTGACCAATACAATCTGGAAAAGCAATTATGAGAAAACATATCTATATGAAAACAGTACATCAGAAAAGTTCAGCATTCATGTATATAATGATTTTGTCATAAATTTGACTTTTTAGTTCAAAACAGAAGGAAAAAAAACATTCACATAAAACTAAAACATTGTTCTCTAGTCACTAAACGTAAATCTGAGATGGCCAAATGCATCCTACTGCCTCAAACCACTGCCTAAATCAAACTGGGTAAGCTGTGAGGTAATTTTAAATGAAGAGTTTTGTGTTGTACATTAATAAAGTCCATATTTTCCAGGACTACCATATTGCAGAATGGGGAAAATTTCTTTCGCATTCCAGCTGTGAACTGTTTAAGCCCTTAAGTATGAAATTTGATTAGCCCTATTTCTAGGTGCATATGTAAGAAATACGAACATAGAGGGAAGTGTTCCCAGACAGAGGTTGTTGCTTTATTATATAATCATGGCTCCTACCACGGAGGACCTCTAATTTATTACTGGATCCCCTATGTGCTACAACTATGACAAGGTATTTTATAGTTCCATTAGTCATAAAGCAATTTTAAATTAAAAACTACACGGTAGCAAGTCCAAGATGGTATTTCTGCGAAGAGAGTTTTGTGACTACAGTAGATGATAGCACTGCATGTGTCTCCAAGAGTTCCACTTGGAACTCTTTGAAATGTTGACACGCAGAATCACACCAATACCAGAACTCACAGAGTCATAGAATGATAGAATGTCTTGAGTTGGAACGGACCCACAATAACCATCAAGTCCAACTCCTGGCTCCACACAGGACCACCCAAAATTCAGACCACATGGCTGAGAGCGTTATCCACATGCTTCTTGAACTCCAGCAGTCTCGGTGCCATGACCAGTTCCCTGGGGAGCCTGTCCCAGTGCCCGACCACCCTCTGGGTGCAGAACCTTTCCCTAACCCCCAGCCTGACCCTCCCCTGTCCCAGCTCCATGCCGTGTCCTCGGGTCCTGTCGCTGTCCCCAGAGAGCAGAGCTCAGCGCCTGCCCCTCCGCTCCCCTCGTGAGGGAGCTGCAGGCTGCCATGAGGCCTCCCCTCAGCCTGCTCTGTGTGGGCTGAGCAAACCAAGGGACCTCAGCTGCTCCTCATGCATCTTGCCCTCTAGACCCTTCACCATCTCTGTAGCCACTCTTTAATAATTTTATGTCCATATATTGTGGCACCCA
>NC_048894.1:135339450-135632139 GCF_011077185.1 Oxyura jamaicensis | reverse complement strand
AAAAGAAAAGAAAAGAAAAGAAAAGAAAAGAAAAGAAAAGAAAAGAAAAGAAAAGAAAAGAAAAGAAAAGAAAAGAAAAGAAAAGAAAAGAAAAGAAAAAAGGAAAATAAAAGAAAAAAGTAAAAAGAGAAAAGAGAAAAGCAAGGCTTTGAGTGAAAGCATAATTGCAGTATAAAGGATGTTTATTCCCCAACTTAAACGTCGCCATGTGGTTTGTTTAGTTAGAGCAAAAATTGGTTTTAGAAAGATAACTGTTCACTCTCCTGGGAAATGCAACTTGAAGCTGAAGTGAACTGTTAACATCAAGTTTATAAACTCATTGAGAACCAAGTTTACAATAGAAACAATGCCTTGACTTGAGCAGTGAAAGAAGACGGCACTAATGCTGTTCCCTGGCAACAACCTCAACATGAGTGTCTGATAGGGAATTACTCCTCATTTCTGTGAACAACACATATTGCAACAGCAGGAAATTTTGAATCAGAAAAAGGTGGTGTAATCCTGTTTGGGATTACAGACTCCAATCACAAAGCATCTTTACCAACTCCAGTACATTACACCAAAACAGATCAAGGTTCAAGTAGATTGAGAAAGTCAGATAATTTTATGGATGAACTTTTACTTAAATTGACTGAAATGGATACCAAGAGCAATTACATAAATACAACCAATGTACTTCTATGTGAAAGCTTTTGCAGAACTGCTGTTGTTTTTTTTTTTGTTTGTTTGTTTTTTTGTTGTTGTTGTTTTTTAACTATCATGTTTCTGTAGCACCTACTAAAATGAAAGTTTCAGTGATCTGGCTGATAGCTAGCCACAGACATTCTTCAAATAAGACAGTCGCAAAACAACGAAAACACTAACAGTGTGTTTATCTTGGTCTTTAGGGAGATATTTGGGGCAATGAATGCAAATATTTCTGAAATTCATGCTAAGCCACCGTATTATTTAAAACAGTATTATAATTCTATGTTCACGTGGGATAGTAAGAAAGGCAGTTTATGTGAACAAGGAAATACAATTGTTATATTTTTCACATTGCTTTCAAATCTGTTACATGGCTCTCACCTCCAAATCTGCACACAGGCTAATGACTTACATTTGCACAAAACACCCATATAAAAATGTCAGCACATGCCAACAGAATGTAATCACTGCAAAGCAATTTAAGTAAGTACATGTAAGTATAAGTATTTGTTCTAAATATATAGAGAAACCACAAGCATTTGTATAAGACAGCAAAAATACAGCTAAACACATTTGACAAATGAACCAAAAACACATTAAGATAAGATAGTTTATGTGCCACATGACAACTTAAGATTTGGCATTCCTGCAGTGACACAGCTAAAAAAATAAGACCATAGACACAGTCCTGATACAATGCAACAGGGGAAGTGAAACTTTAGGTAACATTTCAAATAGAAGATGAATTATTCTATTTCCATCTGCACTAACATTATGATGACTATTGGTTGCCTTTAAATCATACCCAACATTGCAATCAAGCATACTAAAATGTTTTTAAAATTATATTATATTTTATATATTTATAAAACTATGTCATTTTTTATGTTTTAAAATAAAATCATAAAGAGGAACCACCTGTTCACACTATTCTGCACGTGTCACAGGGTTATCCCTTTAAGCATGATGGTTTTTGCCACTAAAATTAATCTCCCACTTCATATGTATTCACACATGCTCATTCAATACGTCACACAATGACTCCATAAAATGTAGATGAACTAAGTTCTGCTTGGTTAGAAGGTGTTTTAGGAAAAGTCCATTTCACTTCTAGTTAGTCTCTGTAAACTCACTTGTTCCTCTACAGGTACGAAGCAAAGGCTTCTTTCCATGCAACATTAGAGATGATAAATGATAAATGTTTGGAAACATTTTCATTCATGGAATCCAATCCAGAATAATATTTGCATCGGGTTGTAAAAGCCAGCATTCAATGTTATTTCATGCCACTCAGGTAGATAGATGGTAATGGAAGAGTAATGAAGCCATCATTCATCTTTGCCCTTCATGGGTGAAGACTTCATGGAGAGAGGTTTATGTCCTAGGACCTTTAATAAAGTAGGACCTTTAACAAACATCTTTAGCCAAGCCACATTCAAACCCCAACTGCCTGTATGCCTGAAGTTCAAACTAAAACTGTGAAGCAGTCTACACTGTAACTCAAGTTCTTTTCAACTGCTTGTCCACATTTTCAGCCAAATATGGCCAACATTTACTTGTTTGCTCAGGCAAAGTCTATGGCGTTCCAACCCAGTTGATAAAGTACCTGGAAACTCATGGAAAGCATTTCTTTTTTTTTTTTGGTGGTTCTTTCTTCTTCAGTTTGCTTCTAAATAGGACCATCTTTAGCTCTGTGCAGCACAATAAGGCCTTACACTATTTGACTGGGTATTTTATCGGCAGGAATCACCTCCTTTCAGTGCATGGGGTATTTGTACAATACATACCCTATACATACGAACACCACATATTGTTGATCTGTGTTTGGGCTAAAATTAGTGGAAGACAGAAGTCAGTTAATAATTAGGATCCTCAATTCAATCCAATCATAAATTGCCTATAAATTCTCTCATTCCCCAGACATTTGTTAGTTTTCACACACAAACATTCTCTCACTTCACCATTTTCTATTTTCCCCAGACTAAAACAAAATTTCTGACACTAAGTAAACCATGACTTAAAAATTCTTAATCCCAACTTCTCAGACAGAGGAATCCACTATGTAATATAGTCCTGTGCTCCTAAGTATAGGGAGTACATCTTGAGTAATCTGCCCGTTTGGACAGTATAACAACTATGAACTGCCAGATGGCTTCAGTTTATAAGAACCTGAAGATTTTCTTCATTTCACTGTGTTAACAACAGAGAGAGAACAAGGGAAAAGAGGAAGACAGCGTATCACATACCTAAGTAATGGACAAATAAAACAGCTGGCAGTCCTAAATTTCAGCCCATCGTGGTTACCTTGCCTTCAAAACTATGATTAAACAAAGTCTTCACAAATACTAATTTGCAAACTGAAGCAGTAAATCTGGCATGGCTCTCAGTTCTAGAATGTATTAGCATCATCTATCGAAATACTTTCAAATGCGGTCTGGAAAATGGCAAGACCAAGCAGTGTGTTTTTCTACAGCTTACCCACATAGCAAAACTAGTTCGACTATCCACAGCCACTTCCCTCTTTCAAAGTAATTCATAGTCTGCAGACTGCATTCTATTCTGCATTTTTGGAAAGAAAAAAAAATCTGTCATCTTAATGGAATAAAATTTTGGTGTGTAATTAGGTCTTTTACCCTGATCCATTCTCTTAACTACTCAACCCCAAACCTCAACTCATCCCTTCAAATCATGCAGCAAAACAAATGACAAATTAAAGAATTATCTACCATTCCTGCTTGGTACTTCATGTCCAGGCAGAATCACATTCCTTTACACGAGCCAACATTCCTTAAGTTTTAAAATATTTATGATAGATATTTATTTGTATCATCCAGTAACATTCTGTAAATCAGTCTGTTGTCTTTTCCATCAAAGGCCTTCCTAAATCTAAACAAATCAGCACTTTTAATCCTATCTGCTTAAAAGGCTGCAGCAAATTTGTCTGGCTTGATCTTCCCATCTGGAATCCAACTCAGCTCTTCCAAAACAGAGACACTGCAGCCACTAGAAGGAAACTTCTCAAGCACAGCATAATAACAATAACTATTTAAATAGCATTTGCAGGGACACTGAATTTGTTATCAATACTGCAATTATTTCAAACTCTGCATGGGAGGAAAACAAAACTGCGAAAGCAGAGTGCCCATCAGCAACATAGCACTATATGGCACAGAATGAGAATTAGATTTACATGTGAGGTTAGATATATAAATACATAATATGAATATTTTTGAATATAAACCCTATTTTAAAAAGTGTAGCTCATTACTACCAGAAATATCCAGTTATGTTTAAACAGAAGTCTATTCTTTCATGTGTAATTTCATCAACTTAAGAGCTAAATTCAAACATGTAACTGTATCAGAGATGTTCAGCTAAAAAAAACAAAAACAAAAACAAAAACAAACAAACAAACAAACAAAAACACTTGATAAAAAGTCTTTGTGAAAGTTTACCCTGACCATTTTCTAAATAATTGTTTGGGGCTACAAATATGTGAAAAAAGATTTGTGAGTTTCAGTACTTGCCTTTTAAGAAAACACTAACTGCCTCCAGTTAAACTGCAATTGGATTAAATCATGCTCTAAATGTAAATCAGGAACATTACCACATTTAGTGGATTTTATTTAGTGTATATATTTCTTCAAATTAGTTTTTAGCTTTGGTGTCCAACTAATATGACTTCACTGTACATCTCCTTTTATTAGATTTCATGCACATTAGGAATGGCTTTCAAATAATCAGTCTTGCTGTCTCAACTAATTTACAGTCCTAAAGATGCAGTGAAGTTCAGAAAGAAAAAAAAAAAAGATTAAAACAAAAACTGTCTTTTCTACTTAATAGGCAGCGTAGTAAGTCTTAACTTCCAGGTTTCTGATTAAATGATAGATCTGCACATGAAACAGAAGTGACTCACTTAGTCACACAAGAATCAAACCCTATTATTGGTAAAAAGCTGATTAACCTTCAAAGAGCCTGTGTGTCAGAATATACAGTAAACTCTTTAAAGCTGAATCAGTATTTTGCAAAAGCGGTTGAAAATAAAGTGTACTCAGAAAGTATTGCAACAAAATCTTCCTGTTTGAAGTCAATCTCAAAACCACTGAGTAGTGAAATAGCATGGGCTGATAGCATTTATGAAGTATAGGATGGTGAAGGAGAAAATTTGTCTGAAAATAAGTTATTACTGATAAGGGAACTGTAGTAAAGGTAGAAAGACACACAAACTACATGAATATTCAAAAGATAACCAAGTATTGAAATGATTACCATTTTCTTATTAGATGTTGGATTTTTAGACCTAGCATTTCCTTATTTAAGTTCCTTAGAATATTTTATTTTTTATTTCCTATTTGCCACACTGCAACGTTTCAGAAATAATGCTGTTCTTCAAAATGCTGTTTCAAAAATAAGGATTGCAATTTATACATCTCAGTCCACATCTTAGAGGTTTTAAGAGTAAAAATCATACCAATAATGACATCTAAACAAATTAGCTATCACTGGAATATCACTTACACTTGCATAAAGATGATGATGTAGTCATGTTTACGGATCAAAGATTAGCAAAGAATCTCTACAAATGCCCCTATATCAAAGCTTAAAATGTCCGACCTAATGTGCAGAGAATAACAATCATTTTCCGCATTTACCAATGGAAGACTTCCCTTACATATGTAGCAGATGATTTATGTAGGAAGAAATTATTTTATAATCTAGAGTCTGCATTTATATATTTTTCACTTTAGGGAAATATATAATTCCACCACATTACTACGGATATAGCAACATTCACAAATGCTATAGCTTTTAAATTTCTTTCATCGGATATTTAAATTAATTTCACCTAAAATAAACACTCATGATGCCTCGTGTTCATTGAAGTATTAACCTAAACCCTATGCTAAAACCATATGCTGCACCCTGTGGTACTATGCACTGCTGGAAAGCATCACTTCTGAAACTGTAGTTTTCTCTGCAAAACGTTACAAAGCTATTTTCCTTTCCTCTTCAAAACAATAAAGACCCCTTAAGGCAGACCCCATGCCCCACTGTCACTGCCTTAGAGCATTTGGATGACCCATAATGTCCTGAAAGCCATCCTCAGTAGCTAGCTCTGAACTGTCCTGAAGAAAGTACGTTTCATTTTACAAATTCCCAATATTGCTGTTGGAAGCAAGTCAAATAAATCCTTATATGGTCATAATAATATCAGAGGACTACAAGACATGAGGCTATAAAACATAACATTTATGTCCCAGTGCCAGACATTTGGAATCAGAGCACACTCGAGGTTGGAAGGGACCTCCGGGTGCTCATCTACTTCCACACCATGCTTACGGCAGAGTCAACTTGAGCATGATTGTACTGTCCAGATGACTTCTGAAATTCTCCAAAGATGGATTTTCCACAACTTCTCTGGACAAACTTTTTCAATGTTTGCTATTAGGAAAATATTTTTTCTAACACCTATTTTAACACAAGCTTTTTTAAAATGTGCCCTACTGAGCCCTCACTGCAGCATTCAGGAGCTAAATTGGGATTCAAATGTTGTTAGCTCACAGGCCTACCTCCTAATTTTACATCTCTAGAAACTTTTACTTAATTCATCACCGCCAGCTGAACACAATGAAAATGAATTTTTTGCCTTTTACCACACTATTGTCCTTCACCATTAGGATCAGTTCTTCCAAAATGGTCTCAATCCCACTTCTACAGCCATAAAGATCTATCAGAAGTGACAATGGTCATTTTTGCTCCTGGTTCTCTAGTAGAGGTGGCTTCACACCTTCCTGCTGCGATGGTTAAAACCTTCTGCTGTCAGCATTAAGTATTTCCTCGGTCACAGATTCACAGGCCTACACTCAGAGCTGTAACTACAGCCACAAATGAGCTTCTTATGATGCTCTCCTCTTACTCCACAAGTCCACACTTAGGCCAGGCTCCTGCCATTTCTTCCTTGGCTACTTAAAGGATTTCATTGTGAAGTATACTAAAACACCCAATTAGTCCTTCATTTGATTACTGTAACCCTTTCTTATCTCTCTACGGCTTATCCTACATTTCTGGCAGCTGCACAAGTTTCCTCAGCATTTTGCTAGCTGAGATTATCTTTACATGGGTCATTTTTTTAAAGATTGTTATTCCTTACTATATTTATTAAATATGTACGTACCATTTTTATTTCTCTCTCCTATGCATACACTGCTTCTCTAAAATAGGGGAAAAACTTTTCAGTGCAGCACTAACCTGATGCATTTCCAGAAGGGCAGCAGCTGTGGGAGGGTTGGAAGTTACGGAGGAGTGGTAAGGGACACAGTAACCCACACTGCCCGGGGAGCAGGCAGAGGAACAGAGGGGAACATGGAGAAGGCTGAGGTACTCAGGGCTTTCTTTACCCCAGTCTCTACTGGTAAGATCAGCATTCAGGAATTCCAGATTACTGAGAAACATGGGAAAGTCTGGAGTGAGGAATATGTACCCTCCTCAGTGCAGGAGGATTGAGTTAGGAAAATTTAAAACACATTAGATATACACAAGTCCATAGGTCCTGATGGGCAACTCTCTGAAACGTCATGGCGACCAGTGAGGCTTCTGAGAAATGGAAGAAAGAGAATGTAACGCCTTTCTCAGAAATGGGGGATCTAGATTTCTATAGACAATCTGATGAAGTATGAATTAGCTATAAGGACAGTAAGGTGGGCTGAAAAGTAGCTGTACTGCTGGGTCAGAGGGTTGTGACCAGTGTCACAAAAGCCAGGTGGAGGCCTGTCACTAGTGCTGTGCCCCAGGCATCGATACTGGGTCCAACCACGTTAAACATCTCCATTAATGACCTGGGAGATAAGACAAAACACCCCCACAGCAAGTTCACCGATGATACAGCACTGGGAGGAGCAGCTGATAAATCAGAGAGCCGTGCTGCCATTCGGAGGAGCCTTGACAGGCTGGAGAATTCGGCCCACAGGAGCCTCATGAAGTTTAGCAAGCAGAAATGTGAAATTCAGCATCTGGGAAGGAAAAACTCCCGTGTACAAAGGCAGGCAGCTGACCTGCTGGAAACAGCTTGGCGGAGAAGGACTTGAGCCAGCAGTGTGGCCTTTCTGTATGCAACTGCATCAGGTCAAAGAAGGTGATGCTTCCACTCAGCAAGTGTGTTTGTGGAGTCCACTGACAGAACAAGGGGCAACAAGCACACACTTAAACAAAAGACAATCCATTTGAAAATAACAACAACAAAAAAAAAACATCTTTTTTCTAATAAGATTTGTAAAACACTGAAACCACTACCCAGAGAGGCTGTGAGGGAATCTCCATCCTTTGAGATATGCAAAACACAAGCCCTAAAAAACCTGCTCTTACTGACCTGGCTTTGAGCATGGGGTTGGACTACATGATCTCCAGAGATCTCCCTATTTTATTTTTTATTATAACATTGATTCCAGAATTAGTAATTCTCATTTTCTTGTGGCACTATAAATAATTCACATTTATTTTGGCTCTGAAAATTTCATTAAAGAGACCAAGAAGCAGAACACAACTTGGAAATCAATTCTACCAAACTCAAGTATGTCCTTCAGTATCCAGACAGCTGAAGTACAATTGCAATCTTCAATATAGTGTTTTACTGGCACAAGAAGAAAAGACCTTTCTTCTACTTAGGGTAGTCAGAATCATGGTAAAAACTTAAAGTTGGTACGAAATCCATTTCAGGGAATTATTTGCAATTTTCGTCTAACACTTTTATGAACTGATGCAAGAACCCTTAGAAACAAATCATTATTTGGCTTGCAACATCAAACTGTCTTTATCTTATACTGATCCTGAAAGAATTGCTTTACATATTGTATGAGACATGTCTTCAAAGTCTCAACATCATTTCCAGATTACAATTCTTCTTTCAGCAACTACAGTCCCTTTGGTTTCTTTTATTTTCAGAAAATTAAAACAGTACTTCTTCTGAGATAGAATGCAGACTTAGAAAACCATGAATTTCTCAACTCTAAATTCAAATTAGTTAATTATATTGTATTGATCTCTTTATCAGTAAAATGGGACTAAACAACTGTGTATTATGTAGAGATTCAGAGATGATTAGCATTTATTCCTATTTTAATGAGCATGTTCACAGAAAGTACTAAAAAAATCCCTGCGTTATAGTACTGGAAATTATTGGAGCTGTTCCTACTTACACAAATGAAAACTCAGTCCACAATTTCTAGTATCTGTCTACAACTCCAGCAAATCAGAAGTCATATTCACAGAGATACAGATACGTACTTGCAAATAACACTGGCATTTATTTCCCTACTTGATTCCTATTACTGTACTTCAAAAACCATGACTTTTGATACAAAGTGATAGCTCACCCTTCATATTCATCTGTCCACAATATTTTGTTTATACACTATCATGAAACTTACAGTATGTTTGGCAAAAGTTTTCACCAAGACGGAGAATACGTTGATTTATCAAGCTCAACTTCTGGAAAATAACAGATCAGACAACAGCTGTCAGGATAATTCCCAGGGTGGAATTTCTGCTGAAAATTAGACGAGTTCCACTTTATTACTAGAACCAGTAATGCAACGGCTCTGGAATTCATTTGGAGTGCAGGGGACTTCAGAAAACCTGGTGCAAAGTGCAGCTGCAGCAAAACAGGAGAAGACAGAGGCAGCACACACTTCAACAGGTTTGGCAGACCACAAGGCTGGGAAGTGTTTCAAGTCCAAGAGTCATCTGGGCACTTCATGGCTATTGCCTATTGCCATCTTTTATCATATGCATATACCAGGCACAAAACTCTGCTTCCCTTGCACAGAAGATAACAGCAGATGGACAAGTCATGGCTCTGGAAAAACCCTGGAGAAAGGTGGAAAGCAACTCAACTGTAGTAACAGAAAGGGACGAGGTATGTAAGCCTCTTGTCCTGCCTCATTCCAAAATCATGACGTAAATACCACAGGCTGGGATATCAAAAAGGGGAGATTATCTTAAGAACTGGTCCAGCTTGTATGAAACATCCGTGCATTCACTGGAAGGGACTCATCCTGAACGTGGGAGAGGTGTCTTCGTGGCCACACTTGGGAATCGTGCTGAGACACGCGTTGCATATGGGTCTCCATCTCCTCCCTTTCAAGTGCCTTGGGAATGGCTGCAGGTTGGTATCATCTTGACATTTTTCACCAGCACAAATTTCTGTATGTCCTGCACATAGCATGGGAAACTTGCTGAATTTGTGAACAAGTTGGCAGTATGATTTTTTCCCCGTGTTCAGCTACAGAGGGGAAATCCGAAAGAAAAGGACCAGAAACAGCAACAAGGTCCAGGTTATACTGAAGGGTTTGTGTGATGTGGGTTTTTGTCTACTTGGACTTATCATCAAATTTATGTCCCTAGGTCTCTCCAAATCTGTCTGTGCTAACTAATACTCCCTGTCACTTCAGCTTGCACTTGAATTCCTGACCTTCATCTGAAAGGTTTGGTGTCTCATTGCCAATGCTATCCCCCTGCAGTTTCTCTTCCTGTGGCTGCAGGTTGAAATACTTTATTTACTTAACTGTCCCTGTAGCCCCCAATTTCACACATGATAGAGAAATGTAAGCTCATAGAAATTCTGACATCTTTATAGCACTGGTTAACCAGCTGACAAGCTCTGCTGAGCGCTATTAGATATCAGTCTTCAATCACCTCCAAAATATGCATTGAAAAGACCCTACATTCACTCAGTCTCCACAACCCTCATGCTGAACTGCAATAAAGATGGTTGATTTTTTTAATGAAACATTGTGTCGTACTAAAATTATTATTGCTGTACTATTTGTACTTCATTTCATATCTGTTTGTCTGGAGATGAATTTAATTTCTCCTTCAGGCGATGTTCTCGGAGGCTCCTATTCTAATTTTATTAGTTTTTATACCTTTAGCTTTCAAAATTAAACACAATGGTTATCACAGTAGTACACAAAACTGATGTTATGTCCCAGATTAGCAAGTCTGAAAGGCATGTTTAGCTAAGATTATATCAGGACTGTACCTGTTTAAATATTTTAATGGTTGAGTGTTCAAAGAAACTAATTCTAGCCTTTAAATAAAGCTCTAACGTGATGGCACACAGAGAATTAGGGGCATGAGGAACAAGATTCTCTTAATGCATCAGCTCCAGTCCTTGTGAAGTAGCTGCATTAGAAAATCTGTTCATATGTTTATCATTACAGTGCATTCAGCAATTTTTATCCCCATGCTAGTGGGTTTAATAACACAACAATTTCAGAATAACTGATAGGAATCTGTAAGCTCTCTCTAAACTATTCTCCCACTGATGTCTTATAAAATTTACTACTGACTTCCCAAGCCATTCTTGGATGCTTTGCTCCTGTTGAAAGAAGAAAAGATGCTTGAAGGATGGCCAGCATTTCTTATCTCCTCCACTTTCTCCTCAAGAGACTTAAACCTTTACGCAGGCAGTTCCCTTTCTGTTTACACATGGCAGGGACAGACAGCAGGGAATGTGAGCAACTGGTTGGTTCAAAGGTGGTAACACTGGAGGACAGTGAAATTATGGCTTTTACAAACGCCGACGACAAAATAAGGTCAGGACAAGCAGGAAACTTGATCTTTTACTAGACTGGTCTTCTAGCAAGCATTTACTTGGAGTTTGCATGTAACAAATGAAACATGACGCAAATTGTTCTATTACTAAGATCAAAAAAGGCAAAACCACTCTGCTGATGGGCTGCTGCTCCTGTCATACTGAAATGCCTCAGCATGACAGGATGGCTTACTTGAACAACAGGTGTCAAAGACACTTGCTTGGAGAAAGCTGCTCCAAAGTACAGCTCCCCTGCAATGCACTTATCCCCAAAACATGCGAGCTGCATGCTCATTTTCTGAAACCCCTACATTCACATAACCCACAGTGTATTTGCAGATCTCACCCTGGTAAATTCCTTTCCAGCTGCAGGACATCTGATACTAACAGTGCTACCATAATTATACCATTATAACTGTAACTGAGACACGCTTAAGAAAAAAAGACCCAGAACTTAAGTATTTCTAGGGCTTTGCTTACAAATTTTGCAATCCAACAAGCAACCTTAGTGTTACTTTCTATCCCACAACTGATACAGAGCTATTCTACATTCCCCAGTAAACATGTTTTTCTACAAAAGCTAATTTTTTTTTTCTTTAAAAAGACACTGCTGAAGAAGTTGGCAGAAATGGTGAAGAAGTCAAATGAGGTACAAAGAAAGCTGCAGATAAAAAGTTTCTGCAATTCTGTAGAAAGGGTTGACTCAAATACAAGTATGTCATCAGAACTGCCCACGACACTCGTTGCCAATACCATAAAATTAGTATAGGTTTGAGGGGAAGAAATTTATGTAAATTGCTCTTTGGGAACAGATCCCGGCAACTCATGTATTAGTGGCTGTGTCATAATGTTGTTTGCTCCGAGAATGTCACCAGTGAAGACAATTGAATATGAGAAGTTCAGGAAATGCACACAAACATATACAAAAAATGTGCTAGACTGCCTCAACTGTGATCTATCTGTGTCTGTTGAGCTATAGCAGATTCCTGTAGTCAGGAAATCTCTCCAAATTACCCCCATGAAACACTGAGAACCGGGACCAGGTTGTAAATGTATTGTAGGAAAAGATTTTAAGTGGTTATAAGGGACCTAGGTTTCCTCCGGGAATAAGGATAAAGCGCAATAAAAGCTCAGGGTACCTCTTAAGCAGTAACATTTTAAGTAGTAACAAGAGTTGTGCCAATGATTCTGCAGCTCAAGGTTGTTTTGGTGTCCCCACACCCCACCTTCACCACGGCTGCTCTAACAGTGGCTGGAGTCCTTCCTTCACCCACTCTCCAGACTATTTTGATTAGCAGTTGCATCCCTGTTCTCACAGTGGTTTTCGAGAGCAAGAAAAACTTTTCCCGCTTGTAACTAAAAGCTCCCTCCGTGTCTCCCCATCCTGACATGATTTCTCTTACAGATGTAAGTGGTCAGCCAGCTTTGGTGTGTAACTGTGGCTACCAAACCAGAAAGAAACGACTTTGTTTTCCTCAAGATGTTTCTCTCCTCTCCCACTGCCCTGACTTGGGCTGAATCAGAGCAGCCTTATCTGAAAGGAAGGAAAACAAGCACTGATAGTAAGGACAGAGGGGAGAGGGTAACCTCCACTCAGCAACCAGAGATGGTGAAAATGAGACTTTGCGTTCCTGGAAAGCTACTTTATTGTCCCATTTCATTATTTTCTGCTGCCTCTCCAATATTCAACCTCAATTTCCTCTCAACTACTTCAGCCAGTAGAGTCTATTTATTGACAGTTTGACCACCGTGGAGGAAGCAGAGAAGAAAACCAGAAAACACTTCATAAAGCACCATACATCTTCAGTACTTCATAAAGGACCATATACCTTCAGATATGATGTGTGTATGCACTCTAACCAGAACGTGGAACATTTCAAGTACCCCTAAATGCCCCACAAGTTATTAAATTTTTAGTTTTCAGAATCTAATCTCAGATCATCAAAGACTTAAATCAACAACAGTTTATATGTAAAATGAGATGCACATGTTTTTCAATACGAGAAAATGCAGGCAGGCACAAAACACAATGGAGTGTTACAAGATTAAAGTGCGCTCCCTGTGACATTTGTAGCAAATTCCTTTTCTGAAGTAACACTGTGGAACCTAGAATTAGACCAAAACCAGAGAAGTACATTTTCTTATACTTGAGGGGAAATACTGATGGTTAGATTATCTAGGCCAGCAATAACAATGTGTTAAAATAAAACAGAGAATCTGCCTTTAATGCTTCTGTTTTCTGTTATCACAGTGTTTGTTTTCCCCCAAATCCAGGACCTCATACACAGTTTTTCATAAACCCACATCTTACTGGATATTAAATCATATTTCTTGTCTCCAGCCTAGTATTAAATATTTGTAAAGGCATTTTCCTTGTGTCAACCAGCCATAGCAAGAAAAAAGTGCTTCTCCAGGATTCCCAATAGAAAGGAAATAACTGCCAAGTATATAGCTATTTCATCAGAAGTGTGGAGCAGCGAACATATGACCACTGGTTGAAATTCCAGGGAACATGTAATTGTTCTTGTTTGTTTGTTTACATATAGGAGACAAAAGACCTCTTGAATACAAATGCTTTTAATCCAGACAACACACGATGTCAGAGACATCCTAAGAGATTAATATATGGGCTAAAAATACTTTACTCCCAATTCTTCCCTCCACAGGATCTACAGAGCCTGGACTGTATTCTAAGTTTTTTTTTTAAATTATTTCATTTCATTCCATCCCAGAACGCATCACAGCATTTGAATAACTTCCCTGGTGTTAGTGATGTGTACAGCATCCATGCATATGCCCTCCTTCTACCCATCGCAGTGGGAAATCTCCTGTTGATGAAAAAGCTCGGTTTGCATACGCCACGCTCTGATCTGAAGCAATGTAAAAGATGTGTGCTTTATATCTGCAATGGATGGTTATTGGCTTTGGTGCAGTTTGGATGCTCCCTGCATGTACAGACAACGTGCTTATGTCTCTCCAAATGAAGATGTCTACCACAACAAGCTTTTGCCAGAGAAAGTTGTGAGTCTCTGCAGAGCATGACTGATATTTTGAACTTAAAGCAATAGTCTGTGGGAAGCGGGTTAGTAAACAGAGAACATGATTTTCTCCTTTTGTCTGCAAGGGTCCCATTTTACTAATTACATTGTAATTTAAAATAAATATATATATATTTAGTGTATAAAATTGCTGTTTTCAGTGTCAAGGGCTTTGGCAGAGCACCCTTTATAAATGGAAGTGCTAGCGAGGCTTATTAGTTGGCACATGTTAACCACATGTACATAGGAGCCATTCATTGTGTGCGCTTGCTGGTTGGGTCTGAAGTTTGTCCTCTCAGTGCTTGCTGAAGAACTATCCTACACTGTCTGGAGCAACTGAACACTTGCCACACACCTGAATTGTTCAATAGATGTAATGGTAAATAACATCTCCTACACAACATTTTGACAGATTAAAAAAATCGACAAATGAAACAAAACAAACACGACAGAAGCAGAGGAGAGTGCTATCAGATTACAGAATTAAAATTCTATTAAAAGAAGTTCAATAAAATAAAACATATTTCTCTGGACTAGCATGGCAGAGGATGAGAGCCACTTATTTTTTATGAAACGAGATGCAAAAGACAACTACTGGATAATGCATTGAGGACATCAGTGCAAGTATGAACACGTCAACAGAGCAGGAAAGCAGAGAAGGGCATAGATCTTTTCTCGTGGCTTTTATATCTATGAAGGATAAGGAAACTCTGACCCTGTGTGAAAGCCTTTGAAGCTGAATGTAAGCCCTCTCTACACCAGCCAAGAAACAATTTGTTCAATCATGTCTAAACACTTACAACTAACAGTTTAAATATAGTTTTGATTAGTCTTGCTGCAGCCATCTGAACCCAGCCACGTTTAGAGTATTTATAATTTCTCTTGGTTTACATAACATACTCCATGCACTGATGTCCCATGTAAATAGCCAGCTATTAAAACCCACGTCCAGCAAACGGACTGCCCTCCGGGAGTGATACTTCTTACCAGATAGTCAATTCATCTCGTTTTTCCGTGAAATGCTTAGATGTAAATGCAGCTACATCCCATTCTATCTCCATGTTGGACAAATTCACTTTAAAACAATTGAGTTGGAGCTGCTTTCACGTAGCTCAGCAAAATACATCCAGTTCGGTCAAGTCACTGTATGCACTGACATAAAATGTAAAATTCCTTGCCTTGAGAGTTAAGATTCTACTACACAAGAAGCTTCTGAAAAAAAGCCCTAAAAACAGGTCACCAAAATGCGTATTAGGAGAAGATGGATTTTTTTCAGAAGGTGGATGACATTATATCCAGAGAGCTGCTGAAAGAGTCCAGGCTAATTTCAATTTCTATCAGAACAAAAGAGATCAAAGGACGGGATGAGCAAGAGGAAAACATCTTAACGACATACTGTGAATACCAAAGCAGCATCAAAGATGTACAAGGCTGCAAGTGCAAGGCCAGCAGAAGTTCAGCCAATTCCAAAAGTCTGTTATAAAGACAACTACAATGGAGAGTCTTCACCCAACAGCTGTGTAATTTCTGTCACTGCTACCTTTGACTCATTCACTGCCTGCTACATGGATGGGGAATTATCAAACAAAGGTCACCAGTCTTCTGCAGGCTGCACATACAGCTACTTTAGAAGCTCCTTTGTTTTTCCTTTTCGCTTTTCTTCCAGACTTTCCAGGTCATAGAAACAATCCTGAATTAAATACAAAAATAAAATAAAATTTTAAAAAAGCCACCTTCCTCATTTGTTCTAACTGATATCCTTCCGTCACGTTCACTGACTGAACATAAGCCAAAAAACAACAAAGGAAATGAAAAAGGGAAATTCAGCTTTGAACTCAATTCACAAATCCAAGGCTGGGGGTTTGGATATGACAGACCACAGCCCAGTAGCCCTTTGTCCTCTTTGGAGCTGGGGTATCCAAAGGCCTCTCCAGTGAGAAGACAGATGAGGAAAGCTCAGCTCAGCTGCTTACTCATTCAGATGTGGGATTTGTTTTGCTTTTTTAAGTAGAAGTTTGTTTGATAGAACAGTGAAACTAACAAAAACAGACTGAAAATTATACACAGATGAGGCATAATGTGACAGCAAACTTGTCTTCTTTTCAGTGTTTTGCAGTACTTGAAACATTTAAAACATGAAACTTTGGGAGCTAACCAATCAGCCATTCTGTAGACACCTAAACCACTCTCTAAGGAAGCTTTTCATGGTATTTCATCTAAATTTTCCCTTCTTAGTTTATCTCAAGCAATTATTCATGCTGTATGCAGACATTTTGTCCTCCTCCCCCACCAACCCACTCATTTCTGGAATATGTAATTACCCTGCAGTCATTCTCTCCTGTCATTCCCCATCCTGTGCCTACCTTCTGTGTTCTTTCCAGAGTTCCTTTAAAGTACCCGATATTATTCCTTTGCAGGGCTTAAAACTGAATGCTAAAGATGGACTTCCAGATGAACTCACATCTAACGTACCTAAACTGCAAGAAACCCCTACAACTGCGTTACTTAGTGGTGTGACAGCCCCACAAAGTTCGTTCCAGCCTCTCCATGTTAAGCTGGGGAAAAAGGGATTAAAAGCGGGTTAGCTGGGAGTTCTTGACAATATTAATCGTAGAAAGGGTTGAAAAAAATACTGCATACATAGGATTTAAATCTAGGTGTGACCATCAGGAACAAAATAACTGGAAAGGAGAGTTTGTGAGAGCCAGAGGCAGCCAACTGACGGACACCTCTAGGACCTGTAAGAGCCTGCAAGAAATGCTTGCTATTAGAACAGCTTATGGTTTCAGTGGAGCTGAATAGTTAAAGAGACTCTCCAATTTCTTATCTGCCTTTATTTGTTCTTCTTTCTGTGTCAGGATTTCAAAAGCTTGGGTGTCCTCTCTCTCGGCATCTTGTGAAGTATTTTTTGTTTTAATTCCTTGTGCACATACTGCGATTCACACCTCTGTCCATCCTCTTTCTCTGCCTCCCCTTTGTGACCTCTTTTTTCCTGGCATTCTTAATTCCTCAGTTAAACATGACCGAGTAAAAGGATTTCTCTTTCTACTGCCCAACCATGTCACTCCCCATGCCTCAAAATCCTCTTAGCGAATTTAATCCCCCTGCTTCACCCACTTCTGTTAAACAGCTTTCTGTAGTTGCTCTGAACTTTTGGAACTTTTATTTCAAAATCTGTACTTCTAAACTTTTACAAAGCAGTATTTTAATTGCTTCCTATGTGCCATCTACTTAACTCACCCCTACATTCAACTGTAAAATCTTTGGGAGAGTAATTACCCTGCTGTTCTGCTTAAACATCCGGAAAACTTGGGATACTGTGGACACAGCCACAGCTACCTGAATTTAGCAAAATAGAAGGCAACCAAGCTATTATTTGAAGGGCAATCAAATTATTATTTGATCTAGATGAAAACACCACTCAGTCTCATTTACATGTTTAGCAGGTACTAAATATTCCCACAGAGGGTGACATCATGTGGCTAACTGTACCTGGGCTGCAAGATGTGGATATCTGATCCCAGTTTTCAGTGCCTGCGAAATTCCACCATTGTACAAGCGCAAGACAGTAGCTTTTCAGCAACAGACTTCATTGAAAGCAATTAACCCACTTCACTCATTCCTCTAGAACATCCACTCAGCGTCAGTCTATGGGTCTTTCTGTTAAGAAACTCCGTGACCTGAATGTAAAAACCTCGAAGAATCCCATAGAGCACGCAGTCAGTGCTCTGCCCCAGCCGCAGTCAGTGTGCCAGAAGACACAAGAGAACAGCAGAGGTGGGCAGGTGCTACCGCACCCATCGCTCGGCGTGTGGGACATTTAATGGCACTGGTTAAATTGCAGCTAACTTGCATCCCCCTAAATAAAACAGAGACTTGCCCAAGTCAACAGGACCCCTTTCAGAATAACAAAGAAACAACAAAAAAAACTTTTTCCCAAAGAAAGAATGTAAGTGCCTGACCCAGAGTTTTTCTTTTCCTCCCCACACTTGATTTTGAAGCCATATGGGTGCAAAGATTTAAGCAGTTATTACTACGTACTGAACTTACAGTCTATCTATACACATTTATCATACCAAATAGGTGAATAATGCAGCGCTAAACCTCACCTACTAGCACCGTTCAAAACATTTTCTGTTTCAATAAAAATATGCATGAGCTATGAAATATTCATCACCAAATGAATTTCCAAAAGAAACAACTTTGAATGGATTAAAATGGTAATTTCACACAGATACGGTTACCACTTATTTCTAGATTCAGAGGGCATCCATCGCATCTTTAAAGCTGCTTTTTCCCATCCTTCAGCATCCTTCCTTCAGCACTGCTGTTGGGTAAGTACCTCATTTTCAAATGTATTCTCAGAAATATTTTACCTTATCTAGTAAAGCTACGTTAAGTGTATTAAACTATTCTGAGTCCTACAGGACTCAAAGAATCAATATTTTCCAACTATTAACACTGCAATTTAACTGAAGAGTGTCAAAAAGCAATCCACGAATATCAGTCACGCAGATTTCCTTATTTGCATGCCAAATACGTTCATTGCATGTGCAACTGTTCTGGTATTGTGATAAAATGCTAGAGACACCTACATGCCTTATCTCCTGAAATCTCTCTACCAAAGGCTATACGGTGACTGTTCTCATAAATTTCACTTGCAGCCTATTTAACTAGTCCTATCCAACTTTTCTGAAGTTCATAATCAAAGAATAACTTGTGAAGCTCAGCAACAAGAGTTCTGAGCTAGTACCATTAACTATTTCAGCACAATTTTTAACATATTTTTATGATGTTGAAAGCAACAGTTCCTTCCTATTCTATTTCTTTAAGTCTCCTAGACAGTTTCACGAGCACATCCTGCTGGAAATAGTCCCAGGATGAGTAGTAGTTTCTCCAGCAGTCATTTGTAATTATTTGATAACAAAAGAAAAAAAATAATCTAAAGTTATATCTCATCGCGGTTCCTTTCAAATGCTCAGAAAACTGAAGAACAAAAAAAGTTTTCTTTTTCCCCTAAAATAATTTTGCTTCTCCCGCTTCGTATCACGGTCATCTGCATTTCTGTCACTTTGTTTCTAATTCTTTATAAACAATTTATAGAAGCAGAGAAATTCCCATGATCAGATTGTTAGATATAGGTACAATCTTTTGTCCCCTGCTTAATCACTGTATTATACAAACCATACCCCTCTCACCCAATTTTTAAAGCGTGATTGTTGTCCATTAGAACATGTAACAGAAAGCATCCAGTATGGTTCAGATGATAAAGTCCCTGCATGGAGGACACAGTGAAAGCTAAGCCAGATTCTTCTGCCTGTTTTTTGCTTATAAAAATATCACACTTAATTAAGGGGCTTTTTTTAATTTTCTGACTGAGCATAATATTGGCAAAAACAAATCAGGCACCAGTCAAAACAAATAATCCCTTTGATTTACTCCTCTGACTACTCTAGCTGGTAGAGTGTAATTCATTCTTGAAAGAATTTCAGTCCCCAAATCCCATACTGTGAGCGGCTTTCAGCCCCAGGAACAAAGTGAAGTGGGCTCTGTTTTTAACTGGGAGGCTCAGTGATGTGGAGAACTTTGGCAGGGCTACAAAGGACCGGCAGAATGGAGGCAGTCTAAACAGATACGGCTGTTTGGTTTCTCTTCCGGAACTGCTGAACACAGAAGGAAACTGTATGAACCATGTTTGCTTGCTCGAAATATCACAAAAAAAGCACAGTTCATGATTAAGTCCACTTTCTGCTGACAAAAACGTGCCGTCCCTCAAAAAAAAAACAAACCAACCCTAAACAACAAGCGTGTACATGAAAAAATCTCTGTGTGACAAATGTTAAGCATTCTGTGCATACAAAGGAGCTTTAGCTGGGATTGCTAAAAGCTTAGAGGAAACGTGATCAACACAAACAACACAAAGCAAGTCAGGAAATTAAAAAGCAGAATGCCTCTGCTCAGCTGCAGCACAGGGGCCGAAGAACAATTCTGCATTAGGCACTTACTTAGGAGTCCTAAATGCTTGGCCTACATGCTAGTCTGAGAAACTTCACGTTTTATTTCTGGGTGGGGAAATAAATATGGATGTAAAGGCACGTTAAAACCAGTCTTCCAGTACTGGTGGAAGCACACCTCCATCACGGAGTTATCGGCCTGCTGCTTCCTGAGCGCCTACCTGAATCCTCCCAGCTTCACGGAGATGCTGGCAGAGCCGCGGGCTTTTCTGAACCACACCTGGAGCAGGGCTGGGGCTGGGTGCATCTCCACGTGGCCTTCTTCTCCTCTCTGTTCGGCTTCACAGAGCTCAGGTTCAGCTTCACTAAGCTGATCCTGCAGGCTTGCTGTCACAGCATGGCGGGGTGTGCGAGCGCATACTAAGGCAACGTCAGTACTAAAACTGTGTTGAAATAGAAGGGCACGTATTTCTTCAGCAGAATCACCTGTGGCATCTTAATAAATCTAGGGCTCTATGAAGGTTCAAATTCTGCGTGATATCCTAACTCTACCCCTCCTAAACCACAGCAAAATGATTTATTCCATAAAAAGGGTACATTAGCCTGTCAAGTATAGAAAGCACCATTCAAAATATTTAATTTCACTGTAAAACCCTTTTTTGTTGTTGTTGTTGTCTGATTTTGTTAGTAATTCAGTTACAGCAAAAGTGATTCCCTCCGAGTTACTAACCCAGTAATTTATTAATCATTCTGTCTAGCCTGGTAACTGCTGCACAGAATGCACTAAATAAAAGTCACAAAGTCTTTTTTTCCCTTGAGCAATTTTCCCTGGATACACAGCAATCCATTTGCAGCGCACAGAAATTAGCTAGTGAAAGGATTATAACAATTGCTTTTATCTTAAGAAGAGTTATAGTTCCTGAGTGCAATGTCACATATGCTTTCGAGCAAGACAGTAAATCAGAAGTACCAAACCTGCTTTCAGTTGTACTATTTTTCGGCCACGTAAGACAAAGCAAAAAGCCAAAAACAGTGCCACGGGTTTCAAAAGATGTCTCTATGCAGTTAAAAACTGAGTGTATGTTCAGTTCCCAGCTGAAAATACACTGTATGGGTAAACAGTGGTAGAGGTAAGGGAGCAAATATATGCCCCAACAAACAGAATCTGTTTGATTCAGTCACTGCACGTTGTCCTCTGCACTGCCTCTTCAATAAACAGCTTTATGAGCCTTTATCAAAAGAGAGTTTGCAGATATAATTTTGGTTATTAGATATAATTTTAAAAATCTCTACTAAGAAGCTCAGCTGGGTTAGAATTGCAAGAAAAAGTGAGTTGCTTTACTTCTTGTTTTTTTTGTGTGCTCTGGTCCATTCCCAGCTCTGACAACATTCACTGGATATCTTCCTGATTAGATCGCCAAAAGCAACGTAACTCCAAACCCAAGTATGTCAGATCTTTATTATTTGTGTGCTGTCACACCCAGAAACAAAGCATCTTACACAGCAAAAATTTCTCACAAAATTTTCCAACTCTCCTTGGAATGAGCAGAGTAACCGAACAAAAAGTATTCCTGCCTCGGTGCAGAACGTGCGTTTCCAGCCAAAGACTTCTCTCAAAGCTCTGCAAGCCAGGCTGTACAACACAAAACTTCCAGCAACCAAAAAGGGGACTCAGCACATATGGCATTAATTTATTTATTTTTAATAAAAATAAACTTAGAATACATTTGCCTTGGTACTTAAGGTCCCCCTCAACATTGTACCAACACATTCCCATGAAAACAAAAATAGAAATCTCTTTCTCCTAGCCCTCTTCCTGAGACTGTAAGGGAAGAAATATAACTCCATTCACTCAGAGACATACTTAGTTGGGACAAGGAGCATGCAAGCAGAAAGGGAATGTTACAATCCTAATAAATGGATATGAAATCTGATCTTCTTCTCAAAAGCATCCACTTCATCTATTTTCAGTTCCCTTGGCAGTTATCTCCTACTTATCCAATGGTTGACAACCTAACTGTAGAGGTTTTGAAGAATGTATTTAAAAATGGACTGTGGAGCCATGTAGAGCATTAAAATCAAGGTACTAGCATCAGATCTCGATTCTTTATTTGCTAATGAACTACTGCAGTCAGCAGAAGACTGAAATGGGAGCTCAGCATGCACACTACTGCTATTTGGGTATTTGCTCTGTCTTGGAGAAGCTGCTTAATTTCCTGTTAAAAAGAAAAATACAGATCATCATGAGTCATGGATCTGGCCTACTGCATCTTTTAGCAAACTAAGTGCAAGCCAGTGTATACTAGCAGCATGAATATTTGGGCATCCAGGAGGACTACAAAATCCAAGAGAATCCCCAGGCAAAGGAATGACTTCACCCGAGGGCAGAACTTGAATGCTTGGACCAGGGAGTTGGGTTTCTTTTACCTGATGGGTCATGGGCATGAATCCTCACAGGGACAGCTCCTCTGGACCGTGTATCACCACGGCATACATTCTCTGCAGGGGGGAATTCAAATGCCATGCTATTCCCCAGTGATTTTCTGTTTCCAAGTGCCTGATCAGTCCAGACACAAGTGGCAGGAAGAAGGCAATGCCTTCCTCAAATGCTTTTGCAGACCAGATGCAAACTGAGGAAACTTCAACCAGTATTTCATTTTGGGTTTCTTACCATCAGTTTGCCTACCAGACAACCTGCTGGGTGGAGGCCCTAAAATTTTGGTACAAATTTTCATGGAATTGGTGCCTCTTTTATCAGGTAGAACCACCTATTCCCAAAACCTGATCTTCCCTGGTATTTAAGACATACTTATTATCTAAATCAAGGGACTAAGATCTAATACTGGGTCCATCCTTAGCTGTTTTTTTTTTTTTTAGAATAGTTAGTTTAAAATATCTTTATTCATAGCTTTAGCATCAGAGTACATCCTGGCCATCTATTAATTGCTATAATCAGCACGTGTTAAACACCCACTGCCAGTGAATCATTCTGCAGGATGAATATCTGTCCCATAGTATTTGTCCTTTAATTTATTACAAAGGGAGAAAAACTTGTATCGGAATCTCTTCCTCTAGAAACTTTTGTTTACTTTTGCTGGGGAAACAGCGTTTGCAGATGTACGTGATGCAGTATTTCCATGGAAGAGAAAGAGAGATCAAAGGAAGCTGCCTTCCTCTGGAACAGAAGGCCAGTGAAAGTCCTTATTTCCTGAGGAATTTAATTCTACAGTCTTGGACCACCTTTGAGAAATAATGACTCCTACACCAGCTTTGTCAGAATGTGGTCCATAATACCAGAGGAGCACAATACACATTTAGTTTACAGTCTTCATCCTGTATTTTTAGATACCACAGGCCCACAAAATGGAACATCAGTAGAGAAGGTTCCTTACCTTGAATCTGACTAAATCAAATTTACCAAACAGTAGTACCAGATCTGCAGAATTTCTTTTGTTCCCATCAGAACTATGTTCTGTCAAGTTCACCTTTATCTAGCCACTCTTCATTCATGAACTGACCCCATCTAAGCATGAGATCAACATGATCTTGGTCCTACTGCTACAGCAATATGTGTTAAGGAAGAAAGAATATGCAGACTTTGTGTCATCCCCTTATTATTATGCTGGAGTCCACGTTGTCTTAACAATTCACCCCACAATTCCCTGAGGTTGTTAAAAAGTAGGAAAGGGGAGCTGAATAGTGAGAGCTTCATCACTACTTATATGGGCTGAATCAGGAACAAACTGGCACATTTTAGCAGAGAACTTAGGAAGACATAAACGTTGTCTCCCTCTTAAATATTATCATTGCAACAAAGGTGGACATGACAATGCCAGTTCCAGAACATTAAAATCTATCAGGTGAGCTTACAGTAGTAGCCTTTGAGTACTCTCTCCATGACTTTGCTTGGGACTGAGAAGTTCCGTAGAAAGTGGCAGCTGGCACATTCAGTTTCTTTGGGGTTTAATGCTTAAGCACCTGAACAAGAAACTATTCTCTGAATATTTCTGTCTTGCACTTCATAATTAACCACTTCCCATAAACCAGAACTGAGGTAACGATGTTGGGTAGGAGAGGCAACTCTCCAGGTCAGCTCAAACTCCAAGAGCAATTACTTCACATTTGTAACCGAAACAAATGTGCCTCACATGACTAGCACCACACGGATTACATCAAGTGGCCAAGTGAAGAGGAAAAATCTCTTTAGAAACAATCAATGGCAAGCCCCAGCCTCCTACTGCCTTCAGTTTTCCCTGGGATTTGCCCCTGCAGGATGAGAACTCCCCAGCACAAAGCAGCAGCGCTGGGGAAGCCGCATCCATCGCACATGTGAGCACTCAGCAGGGTGACGGCAGAGCGGGCTTAAACAACCACAGAAGTACATCAAATTGACAGAAAAACACAGAATGAGTATTTCAATACAGCTTTTCCACACTATGTATTCATTCAAAAACGTGCTCCCAGCACATGACATGACAGCCTATTCAGAGCTGAGCCACGGAGCTGCAAGTCACAGCCTTCAGACCTGCACGCCACTTCCTTCCACCTCCCTCAACTGCAGCCTGCTATGAGCCGGCTCATTTCATCGACCACCGAAAGGGTTTCAATCATTTGCCACTTTGCAGGCCACAGTGGATCTCTTGCTGCAGCACAGCTAAAGAAAATGATCCCTGTACTTAATTTCAAACAAATGGGAGAAGGAGGAAAGACTATCTGCACCACTTCAAAAAGGGACTGCGGTAATCCAGCTGGCCAGGATTAAGTCCAGGGGAAGGCTGTTGGTTTACGATGGGATGGGAGGGGAAGGGAGCTAGAAATTTGGCATCTCCACCAATGCAGTCTTCATGCTGCAGCTCGTTATCTCTTGTACTGTTCCCAGGGTGAAGATTGTACCAGGTCAAAGATTGAAGCAGTAGGTCACATTGTGGCATCCTCAATTCATTTTCCTTGCTTTAGTAGATTTGTAATAGGCAGGTCACATAGAGAGTGCTTTTTTTTCATCACAGTTAAATATTTTTGTGCCATTCATCATGAATGTGAAAGAGTGACACAATTATTTCATTCCTTTCTCAATTTGAGTCAATTTTGCTTTTTGTGCTATCATTTTTCCTTCATTTTTATTCTCTTAAAAAAGCACAAAAACTGAGTGTAAGAAAACTCTTTAAAAAAGCTCTTATTTCCAGATCTCTTTTGTAATGTTAGAAGAAATTTGTAATAAATGTTATTATTATTACTTTTGTATTGATCTTAGGTATTGATACACACATCCCACCAATTTTTATCTCGATTGCAGAACAAAACCTTTAAATGGGCATGTTTGTTAAAGCTGTAGCAGAAAATCATTTTATATTCTTTTAAAGGCAAAGGTTTGATTAAACCTGAGATGCTGCAGCAAAAATGAAGAGAGCTCTGAAAACACGGAGGTTCTTCACATATGACTGTCTAGAGAGCCTTAGATAAACTGAGGTTTCTTAATTACTAGAATTTAGAATTTACTAGATTTTAGATTTTAATTTGGCTTTAAATAAATTGCACAGTATTACACTGTTTAAGATAAATTATCTGTGTGGATTACTCTAGGATATAGTTTAAAACTGCAGCTCACTCACCAGGGAAGACAGGGACAAAGCTGACTCTCAGTCCACACCACAGGAGGTAGAGTTACTTGATGGGAAAGACACCACATTACCTACTTTCCCTGCACACATACCCCAGGTCAGCGCTGCATCCAAACAGCGAAGTGCTGTCTTTATTCATGGCAGTTCATAATAGTCCCTTGGTCTCTGGTTCCGCTTGGTTCTACATCCTAGCTTTAAGTTGGTATTAGCAATTATAATCCACATTACAGCTAAATATGTGGTTTCAGATAAATGAAAGGGGAAAAGGACCAGTTCTCTGCTTCAAAGATTAATCAACAGATTTTAAAGTGCTCAAGGAAGCAAAATGAAGTTATTGAAAACACACTATTATCTTTTTTACCACCCTGAGAGAAGAAAACCTTATCTATTCCTAAGATAAAAATGTAAACAAAAATGCAATTATAGACAAAAAAAAAGATTCTTTAAAAACACACAAAAATTATTTACAGCAGTTAAAACATCTTCAATACCACTGGATCCAAGCAGTTAAAGTTACTGCAATTAGCTGCTCTCTGTTCAACTTCTTGGTGGCTTTGAAAGATCATCTTAATTAAATGTATTAAATGATTCTCTGTTAAGCAGGGAAACGTTTTGTTGGGATTTCTTGTTTTTCCTTTAGACATACATTTTCCCTAACTGGGTAACAGAACTGAATTTTCTTCGTGCTTTCAACACGAACTTGCAGCGAGTGATTTGACAGACAGGAAAAACATGTATTTTACCATCTACATAGAATCACAGAATCACAGAATAGTCTAGGTTGGAAGAGACCTCCAAGATCACCGAGTCCAATCTCTGACCTAACGCTAACAAATCTTCCACTAAACCACGTCCCTAAGCTCTACATCTAAACGTCTTTTAAAGACCTCCAGGGAAATTATTATATGTCTAAAATATTAGACATATTATTGTCTGGATCTTAAATCACTAGCATTCATGCTTTATGATATTGCACAATCCTATGCTTACAGGTCACTAAAACAGCTTTAAGTGTGCTGCACAGACAATTAGAAAAACAAAGCCTTTGCAGCAGTTACAGCATGCCCAGCGATCAGAGGCTCTCTCGGCAGCTTTAGGCACTCCCATGGACTGTCTCAGTGCCTCCACCTGTCTCTGTGCAAACACCTTCTCCAACTGCCACCTTTCAACCCCTCAATCTGTGGATCTGCCTACAACATGCTTGCTCACGTGGCAGGACGTGCGTTTCCAAGAAAAGCTGGGTGTCATCTCCTTACTTCTGTGTCGCAAGTTTTACCACGCCTGCTGAGCCTCACAACTGTTCTCAGCGAATATGGCAAGGACCCTGTATGAGCCACCCTATCAGGCACACACTGTACACTCAATTTCTTCATCCTAAAGACAAGTAGATCACATTTCATTCTGCTGAGTATTTATTATTCCTACTAATTTGTCAAGATTCTTCTGAATTGTTGTTCTGTCCTCCAGCTTATGTAGTACTTTATCTTTATGACCCTGGCAATACTTGCAGTCGCCATCTTCCTTCCCTCATGCTGCTCCAGCCATCACCAGATTTGGAAGCTCGCACTGAAGTGTGACCGAGAACATCCCCTCGTTTCTTAATTCACAGGAAAACCTGATACAGATAAATGGAAATGCAAGTAATTTGAGTGTTAGCCATTGCTGACTTTCTGCAACAAATAATCTCAACCATTCTGAACGGCCTGTTGGTTATTCTACAGGGATGAGGAGCGTTGTTATGCTGCTCTTGGGTGTGCAACAAAGTCCACATATAAAGAATATAAAGCATTATATATTTTAATACAATGTAGAACATTATCATTACCAAATGTGTTGAAATTTAACCAACCCATCAAAGCCAGTTTATTTATATTTCTTAACACTTAACTGCATCTCTTTCCTGAAATTCAGCATTTAAATATGTCTAGGCAATTTTAAATTAAACTACCAAATTAATCAATGAAAAACTAGACGCACCATACTTGGTGGGTAAGGGTACAATCCAATTATCCTGTCTAACTTATTTGAAGGTTGGAAACTCTAATGAATGAGAAAAAAACCTTCAGACTCAGGCTTGCTATAAATAGGCTTATTAACTATAGGCTATTTATATGCACAGCGTAACAGCTGCAGACTTCCAGAAAGACTTGCTGAGCAACTTGCAGAATGTGTTAAGATACAGTCAAATAAAGTATCATCTGAGCATTAATTCCAGTTAAGTGAATAGATAGATCCCTGGAGGACTGATAGATCCCTGGATGGATAGATCCCTGGAGCATATAAGCTGAGGTTAGTGGACTTGAGGCAGAAGCAGAGAACATAGATCCAAGACATCTAAATCTCTGACTTCAGGTTTGCAATGCCAAGAAACAAAATCACACACGCCAGCAGACCACAAGCTGTAGTGTCTGCTTGTAAGATAAGACAGAGAGGAACATTCTTGTCAACAGTTCAAGATCTTGTTTTCCCTTTCCTTCACAATGAGTAACGTGATCTCAGGTCCTCTTCCTGATTATTTGAAAGGGGAAGAGCAATGAGGACATCACGTTTTAGAGCTCAGCAATCACTCTGTTGGCAAGAAGCTGGATGACAGATATTTCCCATTTGGAATGATAGAACATGCTCTACTCTGCTGAGCAGCACACCACAGAAGAAGGTGTCCTGAAACTGTCGTATATATAGCTTACAGCAACAAATTCCATTAGAGTGAAGGAATACTGTTTCATGAAATACCTTCTCTCACAAGCAGTACATTAAACTTGGCACGCATAAAGGATGAGAAAAGCCTTTGTCCAACTAACATCAGTGAAAGCACAAACTAAGCACAATGATCATTAGACCAGGCACACGATTAAAACATAAAGCCCAGAATATTAAACAATACAGAAGTCCTGAGACAGCATTAACATCCCTCCCTGCTAAAATATTTAAAACACAAGTAAAATTCTACTTTATTTGCTTGCTTCTCTGCACTCAAGGAAAAAAACACTGATTCGACGCAATTTCTAGATCAGTACAGTTTACAGACTATTGATTCATCTTACATCATGGTATTATTCCACTCTCCACCCTATATACAGTAATTTAAATGTGAATAGATGAAACGAGATTTGGGGTGGGGGTGGGGGTGAAATAGTTTATACCAAGACATTATACACTGGTCTTGAGACTAACATTTCACAAAGAGGTCCTAAATTCCAACACTGCAATAGATATCAGATGTCAAGGGACTGTGCAGCTATTAGAAGAACGAGCATTTTTGTTTATTTTTGTTCAAATTTGTAAATCAGCCTATGGAATAAATGACAGAATAAAAACTAATGGGGAAACCAAATGCACACTGTGAGAAACATACTTTTCAGCATGTCTAAAGACGTAAACCTAAAAAACCTGTAGGACAAATATTTTTTCTGTTTAAGGCACTTTAACAGGCCCTTTGCTTTTATTCCTTTGCAACTTCAGTAAAAAAGTGTAATCTGAGTACTGGAAACACCCAGAATTTGTATGCTAAAGGTGAATATCTAACCATGAATAACATTCCTGAAAAAAAAAAAAAGAAAAAAGAAACCTAAGTAAAGATACCAAAAATATATATATATTTGATTTTGATTTTTGTATTTGAAAAAGTGTGGTACTTATTTTGATGTTTTTTAATTAATTCATATGTTTACGCTTCCATTTCCAGTTTGCGCTTTGTCATTGTAGGATCTCAGTCCTAAACACAGAAAGCAGTTAACTTTTCTGACTAGTATGATTGAAAGGAGTCAGAATTCCAGAGTGGCTGAGGCCGGCCGGTCCCTCTGGAGCCACCTGGTGCCACCCGTGCCCAAGCAGGAACACCCAGAGCAGGGTGCCCAGCACCACGTCCAGGCGGCTTCAAGGAGGAGACCCCACAGCCTCTGGGCAGCCTGTGCCAGGGCTCCGTCACCCGCACAGCACAGAAGGGCTCCTGGTGCTCAGGGGGAGCCTCCTGGGGGCCAGGTTGTGCCCAGGGCCTCCTGTCCTGGCACTGGGCACCACTGCACACAGCCTGGCTCCGTCCTCCCTGCACCCTCCCCTCAGGGATTTACAGACAGTGATGAGACCCCCAAGCCTCCTCTCCTCCAGGCTGCAGGAGGTCCCAGCTCTCAGCCTCTCCTCAAAGGAGAGCTGCTCCAGGCCCTTCATCATCTTCATGGTCCTTCATTGGACTCTCTGCTATGTCCATGTCCCTCTTGTACAGGTGTATTGGGTTTATGTGGCAAAGTTTTGGTAGTGGGGTGCTGCAGGGGTGGTCTCTGTGAGAAGAGCCCCATGTTAGATAAGGGCCAGTTTCAGCCAGCTCCTAAGGGACCCGCTGCTGCCCAGAGCTGAGCCAATAAGCAATGTTGTTTGTGCCTCTGGGAGAGCAGATTTTAGAATGGGAAAAACCCTGCTGTGCAACAGCAGCTGGGAGAGAGGAGTGAGAAGCAGCCCTGCAGCCCCCCAGGTCATTGCAGGAGGAGGGCAGGAGGTGCTCCAGGCACACAGCAGCAGTTCCCCTGTGGCCTGTGGAGAGGCCCCTGGTGAAGCAGGCTGTCCCCCTGCAGCCCATGGGTCCCCCATGGAGCAGATCTCCACGCTGCAGCCCATGGAGGAGCCCCCGCAGGAGCAGGCCCCGGGCCGGAGCTGCAGCCCGTGGAGAGGAGCCCACGCAGGAGCAGGGGGTCTGGGGGGAGCTGCCGCCCGTGGGGGACCCGTGCTGGAGCAGTTTGCTCCTGGGGGATGGACCCCATGGGACGGAGCCGTGTGGGAGCAGTGCTTGAAGAGCTGCTGCCTGTGGGCAGCCCCCGCAGGCTCAGTTCGGGAAGGACGGCATCCCGTGGGAGGGACCCCACAGGGAGCAGGGGCAGAGAGGGACCGTGAGGGAGCAGCGGAGACGAAGCCTCAGAGACTGACTGCAGCACCCATTCCATGAACTCCAGCATCTCATAGTCACTGCAGCCAAGGCTGCCTTTGACCTACACACTTCCAGCAAGCCCCTTATTGTTGGTGAGAATCAAGTCCAGCAGAGCACCTCTTCTCATTGTTTCCTCTGTTACTTGGAGAAGAAAGTTATCAGCAGTGTTTATGTCATTATGACATTGCTTATGTCTAGATTATGTTGTCTCTCCAACAGATATCCATGTGGTTGAAGTCCCTCACGAGGACCAGGACCTGCAAACATAAAGCTGCTCCTATCTGTCAACCATGTAAATCAGAAATTTGTTGAAAATTTTCTTCTACCTGTTAAAATGAGTTAGAATTATATTTGCTCTCAATGAAATTCTAGATAACTTGCATATTACTTCATGATATATTGTTGGTATAAGTACCGATAGTAACTGAGAAACTCTATAAACAAAACTTGTTCTTTGACATAATTAAGATTTTATGCCAGCCTTACAAAATCTTTAATGTTTCATACACAATCAGTTTGAATAAACCTTACTGGTATAATGTGTGTTACTGTTTATTTTGCTTTGACAAACCACAATAAATGATTTTGCATTGTTGTGCCTACAATGTACAATAAAGCAACAGTGGCAAAGTGGAAAGCCTTTAACATCTTAGAAGCCGAAAATACTCTTTTTAGGTGATGAAACTGTGTAAAGAACTGTATAACAATGGTTTAAGATAATAAGAATGAATGAGTTTTGAAGTACATGGTAGTGAGGCAAACCAAGGAGTTGAATCAAATTCTCTTAAAGAGCACAGCAACTGTGGTCAGCTCACCATTTTCACCATCTCTACTTCTTGTTCCCATAAAGTGGAAATGTGAAGCATGAAATCCTAATAAAACAATTCACAGTATGTGAAGTCTACCCACAGTGCTTCAGCTAGTTCAACGTTTCTCAGCAATACCGGTATCTGTGACCATTAAAACTATGAACCCTACTACATAACTGAGTAATCATTTCTCTCAGCTGCTGCGATCACACATTGCTTGCCATAACACCTCTACTGTTGAACCACTTTGGTCAACATTTCAGTGTGACTGACCAAATTCTTTCCCACTTTCACCTCAGCCCCAGCCTGATCATTTTAGATTTCACTGCTTTTAGTGTTTCCCCTCTACTCCAATGAAAATGCTAGCTCCATCAACCAGATCTTCCTCCACATTGGTACCATGTGTTGGAACCTCTGAATCTACACTGAACAGATCATCCAACCCACATGTTCTTAGACATGCAGTTTTCCATTAGACATGCATGGAAAACATTCAAATTTTTTAGCACTGTGTTCATCTCCTGGACTGCAGACTCACTAGGACATGAAACTGTCTTGGTAGTAACTTCTCTTGTACAAGGTCTAGCACACCGTCTGCACCTAACAAATAAAAGCATATTACTACAGCTATTTGACTACTACTGGAGTGAACAGATGTTTTTACACTAATCCTTGACACCTGGCACTAGCATTTCTGGCACCTACTTATTCATAATGAAAAGTACAATACAATTTCTTTCCTCCTTCCTCCTCAATATTGTGTTTTTTTTAACTTCATGCCTCAGGCCAGTACTACATCTGCCAAATCCAGGACTACCCTTTAGATACTCTTGTGTATTAGAATGCAAGAAGGATCCAGTATAATTTTAGAAGATAACTTTTTCAATGTGGAAAAGAAAAAAAAAAAAGAAGTTTTCACAATCATTCTCTAAACCTTGCACGTATTTGTAAATTATTACTGAAATAAAATCCCATAGTAATTCTTCAAACTGCTGTGTGGGAGTAGAGACAAAAGAATGGGTAAGAGGAAAACAATATTACAGTGTATCTGCTTACACTGGTATCATCAAAAGGACTACAAAACTGTGTGCTTAGATAAATTTGCTAGCCCACAGAACAAGCAACCTAAATGCTACATTTTAATTTCTAGTGTCACAACTTTGTAGGTTGCAGTTGAGGAAGCAGAGTAGCTAAAACCCAAGCTCAGATTACTGCACAGAGTGAAGGCCTGACAAGGAGTTTTGGGCAGCATTCAGTTCGTCCAGACTCCAACTGACTCTGGTGAAGAAGGCCACCAAGATGTCCTCATCCCTGGTCACTGTAACACTGGCACTGCAGGAACCTAGACCATAATGAGGTGTCTGCCAGAAGGTTGACTCAGCCCATTTTAAGAAGGTCCTGGTCCCACTGGACACTGGCATTGAAGGCAACTAAAGCTAACATATTGTTCCTTCAGGGAGGTGATCGTTCCCCTGGACTCAGCTCTGGTGAGGCTGCACCCCGAGTACTGTGTTCAGTTTTGGACCTCTCACTACAAGAAGGACATCGAGGCCCTGGAATGTGTCTAGGGGAAGGCTATGAAGCTGGTGAGGGGCCTGGAGCACAAGTCCTGTGAGGAGTGGCTGAGGAAACTGGGGTTGTTCAGTCTGGAGAAGAGGAGGCTCAGGGGAGGCCTTATTGCTCTCTACAACTGCCTGAAAGGAAGGTGTGGGGAGCTGGGGGTCGGCCTCTTCTTGTGGATAACTAGTGATAGGACTAGAGGGAATGGGCTCAGGTTGTGTCAGGGGAGGTTCAGGTTGGAAATGAGGAGACATTTCTTCTCAGAAAGAGCAGTCAGGCATTGGGACAGGTTGCCCAGGGAGGTGGTGGAGTCACCGTCCCTGGGGATGTTCAAGGAAAGGTTGGACGTGGTGCTTGGGGACATGGTTCAGTGGGTGACATTGGTGGTAGGGGAATGGTTGGACCAGGTGATCTTGGAGGTCTTTTCCAACCTTAATGATTCTGTGATTCTAAGACCTTTCAAAGATCAACAATGATGGCTGACCAGGCCCTTTTCCCTATTCTCAGCTCCCTGTTTATAGATATGGTCTAGTCATTTTGGTAACATCTGCACATTACAAAGGTCACATGACACTGGTGCATGTAAACCGATGCCTTCCAGCAAAACTATCATAATAATATTTTTTTAAAAAGTAAGCCACTTTGAATCTTTCATCCACATAAGCACATTCATTTGTTCCACTGATATTTCACACACAGTCTAAGCAGTCTAATCTTTCTTGACCACTGCCCCTTAACAACATCAGTCGTGTCCACACAAATCACCTGTAAGATGTATTTGTTGCACACACAGATATTGAGGTTTCTAAAAAAAAAAGCCTACTTAAATGCTTACTGCTCATTCAGAATCAGAAGAAAAACTACTGCCAAATTCTCCCCAGAAGAATTAATTGCTTTTAGTTAGCTCTTGAGTTTTAAATGGGCAATTCAAGTTTTAGAAGATTTGGCAAGCTCTATACACCACAAAATTTAGCATGCATTTTAGACTTACAATTTTGCAGGCCTTCCGGCAGACTGAACAAAGAAAACTTTTGAAAAATGGTGAGGTTACAAAGAAAAGTCTTCCTCCATATCAGTTTCACATTAATTTACCTGTTTTAACTATGAAAAGACCTCTGTTTAAGAACAAGTGATGGCAGTATTGCCACTCCTGCAAGGCACACCATAAGAACTATCCCACAAATAACAGCACAAAGTCCTATTACTAATAAAACATGCACACAAACGCACATAGGGCACTATTTCTTTTAGCAAATATTGACCCAAAATTTTCAAAGAAAATATAACATTTCCTAACAATGCCAATGTTCCTTCTTCACCCTTTCTCTGATTTCTTTTTCACCGTTTCTCTTTCATCTTCTTTCCCCTCATTATGCTATCATGAAGTAATGGGCTGGCACTCTGAAAAACCCAATCTCCATAATCATCTCTTGAATTCTGAGGGTAACTGTGACAAGCATCAACTTACAGTCACACAAGACAGCCTCACAGAAGTGCACTTAGAAACCCTTCAACATTTTGGAATGAACAGCAAAACAATCCACATGGAGAAAATGTGATAATGGAGCCATAATGTGATGGCACAAGGCTCTGAAAACATCTCTGCTCCAAACTCCATTGTATGCATGGTTTAGTCTGAGCATAGGGATATCTGGAAGCCACATCAAAGGGCTAATGGATAGACATTTTGTTAACATGTGTAGAACTGATGCCAGGCCATAAAACAACATTATACTGAGTATTACACATCTTCAGAGAAGCCTTTTTTTCCTGGTGGTTTTTTTTTTTTTTTTTTCATTTTTTCTTTTTGGGGCAAGGGGGGCGGGGAAGAGGTCTACAAATTATTTCTTTCCTTATGTGCATGAATGCCTAACAGACTCAGAAGCCTGGACATTTTTCATGTTCTCTTGTTCCCTGGAGTTTTGCCCAGTATCATAAATTCCAAGAGAGGGCTGATTTTTGAAGTAGGGAAAGGAAGAAGAATGAAAAAGTAAATAAGCTGCTATTTCCTTTGTAGAACAGATTCGGTTCCACCAATTGCAAATTGGTTAAAAAAAATCACAATCTTTTACCTTAGCATCTCTCTTTCTCAGGTCACTCTTAGGACTTCTACTTTCAAAGTGTTGTCCAAACTTGGCTCAGAGCACATTCTTTTATCCCCGTGGCATTCAAAATAGAGTCACTTTTCAAATGGTACTTTTTGTAGATATGGCACTCCATAAAAACAGGAGGCAAAAAAGCAGTGCAGAATTCCTGGAACAGCTATTCAGGATTCTAAAAAGCCACTCATAAGCCCCCCTTTTTGTGCTCTACGGTATTTATGCTAGATCACAGAATAATGAACACCCATTAAAGGTATGTACTTTGTAGGGCGCTTAGGAAACAGTTTTCCCATCACTTAGTAACTGCAAGATAAGTAAAACAGCGCTGCACACCAAGAAATATGCAGTACAGAAAGATACTGAACGTCAGGATTATAGATGAGTTATATCTTTATCCACTTTGATACCTTTGCAGTTAATCAAATATTTTGTGGTTCTGTGTTTGGCACGTTAGGTACATTGAAGCCAGACTAACAAGAAACAGCCACTATTTATATCATTTCCCCAGAGATGGGAACGGTTGCTTCTGCACTTTAAGACCAATCGTGTTACATCTGTACTAAACTGAAAAGACAAACATGTTTTACTGCCAGCTCTGCCTGAATTTCAAATGAAAACCACACTAGTTAACTTGTGAATTTCTCAGTCAGCCAGTCTCCAGTGTCAGCTTACACAGTTTATACGAAACATCTCACCAGTACACAATGCAGTACAAAAGGATGCTACCAGCATTGTCCCAGGTTCAACAATGTGCTTCAAAAACTCCTTTCCCAAAACAAAACTCAGGAACTGACTGCACATGTATCTCCTCTGCAATAGCCTGGAACTGAGGAGGCTCTGCTACCATATTTTTTCTTTTCACAAACTCTTTGGCTCAACTCTCAGGAGTCATACAGGCTGAAATATGTTAAGTCCCACAACCCACAGGTTTTCCACTCTTGCTGCTGTCCTAAACACCGTGAGAATGTGATTCCAAGCTCAGGAAGGTTGCCAGGGCATCAAGTCATAGCATGTTTGTTCTCACTCTTTCGAACTACTTGTATGTAGAAAAGCTTGATCTTGAATTCATTATCTCATGGGCACAGCCTCACCTCCTTTGGGCATTTAAAGGGATTCAGGCTTCAGCGGGCACTGAACAAGCACCTCAGGAGTGACAGTGAGGACGCTGGATGTCTCTGCTCAGAACATGAAGTCATGCCCACTGTGACTTATGGGTGCTGTCTGGGGAAAGCAGCACTTTCCTGACTTAGAAAGGATAATATAAGGAGAAATAGAAGAGACACTGATGAGATGGGGGACTTTACTGGCAGCGTGATAAAGTGCACTTTTACTCTTCAGATTTTTATACACCACTTAAAAGCTTGGTAGTGCAAAGTTGCAGCTTATGGTAGGTTTCAAAGTACATTTATCTCAGTTGGAGCAACTGATGCTGAAGCACTTGTTTACTGCTACTGGCTGGCCATGTTGGAATGGAGCAATTGATACTGAAGCATTTGTTTACTGCTACTGGCTGGCCAAACAGAAAGGATATATCAGAGCAGAAACCTGAAGCACCTCTGGGTTAACTGTTCAGCCGACTGTTATTGGGAGCAGAGTTTCCTCAGAAAGCAACAGGACACCTGCACTCAAGTCACATCAATTGTTTTTGAAGATGCACACAGTCACACAGTCCTGAGAGCTTGATGCTTCCACAAAGCAGTAATTATATTTCTTTTATTAAGTTATTCAGAAACATAGATGTATTAAAGTTAAGCACAGGAGCCTAAACAGAGGTCTGCAAGTTCAACAATTCCACCAGTTGTCATGATAACAAACATTTCTTGCAGCAGCAAAAAAAAAAAAAAGGCACTTATTACAAAAGTTTAAGAACACTAAGCCTAAAATACAGTAAATTTGTAGGAAAACATGTCAAAAGTATTTCAACTTTATTTTCTGTTTTCACTAACATTTTCCTAGTTTTACACCACTCCCTCCCCCCTCCATTGTCAAATGCAAGATGTTAAAAAACACAAAAAACACTTGGAAAAAATGACTTAAAAAGGAGACACCAAACTGGTCATGCTGCAAGAGTGGTCAAATAATAACAACAATCAACTCCGCTTGCAACAGATCGAATTTGCAGACAATTCTGGTTTCAGTTCTCGATGATTACATTTAATAAACAAGCTAAGATCTCACAGGAAGAATTAATGAATTATTTATAACCCAGGCAGTATATTAACTTCTAGTCACTACATAGACAAGTACAAACATTCCTAACGTGCAGTCACATCTAGAACTGTGTCACTTCTCACCAGACTTCATCAGCATTCCACGGTGACCCTCGTTTTCAATTACGTTCCAGTTTTTTTAAACTTATAATTAGCTGTGATATCTGTGATCATGTTTCACAGACTTGCAGCCTAATTTTCAACTCTCTGACTTCAGACTTTTGTAATAGCTATTTCACCCACTGCTCATTTCTCACCTCGAGTTCAGAGATCCAGATTTGCTTTTGTTTCAGTTCAAACCTTAAATTGAAATTTTGGCCCATGGAAACAGAACCTTTCTCTTCCACTGGACTTGAAATGCACTTCCAAACACTTTGGTATAAAAGACATTGTAAGAGTTTGGGTCTGCAGTGCATTTTATTGCCTGAAAAGTTAGATGGTTCCAATTTTTAATGGAGTAACAAAGTGGAATTAGTGTGCTGAAGCATCCATTAAGGTTCCAAGAGGAACTGAGTACTATAAAAAAACTAAACATTCACTTGTTTTATTTTTCTGTTTCTTGGTTACTTTTTCAAAGTGTGTACACTACCACTCCCATTAACATCAGCAGGGGGCTTGTAAATAAGTCTTTACCCAGTGTTTCAAAAACCTGAGCTTCTCAGAATGAGAAGTGAAGCGATCACCATCCATTTCATTACTTAAAGAAACAGAGTCAGATAGCAAAGGGAGAATAAAGTCCATGCAAGCATGTTGTAGCATACTTGAAGGTTACTTTTGGACACTTTATAATCTGAGTCAAAATGCCGTAATTTTGAAATCCACCAAACATAATTTAGGGAAGATAGCATGTTAGCTGATCAGAGGCATTACTAAAACTTCAGATGACATATAATTAAATTAGCTGTTCCCTATTTTAAAAGTTTGGGCACTGTCTTTAACTCAGTCCACGTGTTTCATAAGGCTAAACCAATCAACCACAAACGATCATTACTTTTTTCCTTGCCCAGCGATCAAGCTGCTGAAATTGTGCATTTGTGCTACCACTGAGGATTTTGAGACCTCACAAGCCAAAGCCACAGAATTTCTATTTCAGAACAGGTAAACCCTTGTAAGAGCTACGGCTGGTTTAAAGGACGGAGACAGTCATTCTCATTTTCCATTGAAGTTAGAAAACTACAATGTTTACAAAAAAGAATCATGGCTCAGTAGATGTACTTTAGCAGCAATCCCTGGTGCTGTTGTGAGTGAGGTTGCATCAGCATTTTCATGATATACCACACTGCCAGAAAATTCATTCTGTCTTCTGTGCTGACATAGAAGACCACATACTAGAACAAATCCTCCAGCACAACAAATTTAGTTTGTATGATTTGGGGCCAAGAAATTGGAAGAAAAGAGAAAGCAAGAAGAAAGTCTTAAAATTGGAACGAGCAATTTAGGATCAACCGATGTTCAAACAGAACGTGTAGCTACTTTTTAGTGTTGACAGTTTATTGCTCCAACCTGACACACATGCAATTCCAGCTAAATGCAGCAATGGTCTGCATAAGAAAACAAAATATTTTTTTTTTTAAAAAGTTAAACTGACATTCTGTATTCACTTTTACAGTTGAAGAAAAACTCGGGCAAACAATTTTATTTCCAGACAGCAGAATCTGGCTTATTTGGCTGATAAAGAATCTGCTTGCAGATTATAAACAGAACAACACGCAAACTCAGAGCAAAAATCCTTATGGCAACCATAACTTTCTTTTAGTTATTTAGAATAATAAATGTATCGTTGCAGTGCTAGGATTTCTCTTCTGCTTCCATACATGCTCTGTGGCATCTGTGCAGATGGCACTAGTTAATGCGAGCTTTAAGCTACGGAAACAACGTAGGAGGTTAAATTGTGTACAATTTAGTTGAATTTCCTGTTCTTAGAATACAATCATTCTCACAAGTCTTGTAAAATAGTACGTCAGCACATCCTAGTACATCAGGACTGAGCCTGGTTGTTTCAAATCTGCTACCTGGAAAAGAATGAAATGTTGAGATATCTGAAATGAAGAAGAATAGGTGACTAAACGGTGCTCATTTCTTAAGAAGTTGTGTTCTCTGGGTTTGTTGCATATTTTTTAAGAGCGAAAGAATTTTCTTCTCATATATTCTCACTCACCTGCTCTGGGTACTTGCTTCCAACTATTTCTGCCACAGTGTTGAAAGAAGGAGAATCTGGATAGGTCCTGGCCCCCATCTTCAGGTACACAACAACCTTAGTGCCCCGCAAAGACATCCGTGACATCATTTCAGCATCTTCCACAGAGATGCAAGCAGTGGGAATCCGGGGTACACCAGACAGGTAATTCTGCCACCCAGTATGTGGGCTACAGAAAAGAAAAGGAAAAATACAGTGTTAACAACTTAACTTGTAAGTTATTATCATCACTACAGAAATACTAAAAAACATACTTTCACTGCCACCCCTGGCATATCATCAAAAGGAATACAGTTATTACATGAAAATAAATCTTTTATAAAACACGTGAATTGTTTTTATACTAATCAGTATATCTGACTGTCACCATTCTGTATGCCTGGAAAATTACTCTGTGTCAGCACTATTTAGATCAGTATTATGCTTTGACACTACAATAGTCAGTCCTCTGATAGCACACTTCCTTTGCTGCTTCATCAGGAAGAAAAAACAACAGAAAGTCAGTAAGTGAGCAGAAGTAAGTGTAAGAAGTGCATTTTTTTTTCCTATGGCAAGTAATGAATTTAAAGTTCACTACTTCATTTATTTCAGTATCAGACTGGCTATGTGAAACACCCCTATTTTGAAGAGCACCGATATGACAGACTTCAGAAAAAATAAGACAGTGAGACCATAAACAAAATGCACGTTTCCTCATTCTCTACACGCTTGAGACTCCAACCACTGTTGATGAAATAAATGAAATCAAAAAGAAAAATCAGTAAACTTTAAACAACTTATGTATAAATGAAGTAAAACGTGCACCACTAGACAAAAAGGCCTCAGTCTCTTCAGTATAGGAATAGCTGTGCCTTGTGGAGATTAAATTTGAAATCAAAATATAAAAAATAAAGGGAAAAAAAAAAGGAAAAGAAAAAAGTTAACTGACAAGTTCCTTAGCAAGTTCCTCCAAGTTTGTTTGTTTTGTTTTTCACACTTAGCCATTATTTACTTATTTCTTACTTTCTGGTGCCTGGGTTGATATCTTTAAATCTGCAGAAGAACTGTATGCAAGGAAAAAAAAAAAAAGAAAGAAAGAAAGAAATCAGGATGTAGATGTATGCCCAAATTCCCGATATTAAACCATTCATTTCCTTCACTTCCCTGTCATAAACTGAGACCACCACCACTCCTTGCTTCAGAGACTGTGATGAGGACAGAGTCCAGGAACACCTGAGAACCATTCTGGTAGCACAGGAATGACCTGAGATGGACTGGGGTACAATGACGTGTCCTAAATCCTGAAGTAAGCTTAGAAGTGCACGTTGAAATATTAAGGCGAAGCTCTGCACGAGCAGCTATTCAGTATTGGCCATCCTCTGCACTGAAATTTGAAGCTGAAGCATCGCACCTGTGACCAGATTTCTCTCCCTTTATTTCAGGTCTAGTTTGTAATTCTCATTTTTCAGACGCTACTCAGGAAAGGCATTTCCAATATACATAAAATACACAGTCACGTAAAGGCCTCAGTACTCTTATGAATATATCATTTATCTCTAAAATACATTTACTAAATAGCAACTTCATCAATGATATGTCTGTGAATGAAGTTTCCAAAGGAAATCTCTATAGCTAAACCCTATCTTTACCTACAGAGGAGGGCTAGTTGAAGCTTTCAAGCCAAATTACAGACATTATTCACATTAGCTCTTCCCATGTATTAATTATATGTTATCCAGATATTAATTATATGTTATCCATATATTAATCACAGAATGACTGAGGCTGGCAGGGACCTCTGGAGGCCATCTGGTCCCACCACCTGCTCAAGCAGGGACACCCAGAGCTGCTTGCCCAATATGTGACAATCTTCACCTATGAACCTCCTTACAGAAGCAGACACATAATTTAACAGAATTAGACATTTATTTATTTATTTATTTATTTTACAGAAGTAGACGTATTTCTTCATATTTAAACAAACAAAAGAAAAAAAAATCTATGATTTTTTAAATCTTCTAATCTGGAAAAAATATGTAACGTATTCCTGGAGGAGATGTGTGGAGAGATCCACTTCCTAAGATTAACTGGTTAGATAAAAACTGGGAGAGATTACTCAGTTCTAGTTGTTTAGAAGAATAAATCCTTCTCCTCTCAACAATATTAAGACATACTGTAATCAGTAACACAACCAGCAAAGCAGATATACAAAAACATTTATTTGAACAGAAAATACTAAAAATCATGTACCGAGCTTCCATGGGAGCTGCTTCAGAGTGTGGACAGATCTCTTTATTAGGTGGAAACAGTTTAAGAAGTTATTGCTCCTTGCTGTTTATGGCTGAACCTCTTAGGAAGGCTGGAGCCTCTCTGCCTCATCAGCTGTGCAGATGGGGTGACCAGAAGCTCAATAATCAAAAAATAATCAAGCTTCCACAGCCTCCAGACAAACATCAAGGTAGGCAGAATCTCTTGTGCCATGTAATCCTTCCTGAGCTGGATGCACTCACACGTACTTACAAGTTCAGATCTTACATACTTTTTTCTTTCCCTTTGCCCCTGTAACAGTCCGCAGCCTCAGTTTTTAAGCTACAGCATTTTGCTGCATACGTTTTGTATTTCTTTGAGTGCTTGGGGATATACACAGAATGTAAACCAGTAGACTTTCCAAAAACAAACATAAAACAAACAACACGCTGGGAAAAAAACACACCCCATGATTTGACAATTTTATGTATTAATGTTCAGAAAACCCCTACATTTCAACAACTGTGCAGAAACAAGCAGTTTCCACTCATTTGAAATGAACCCATTCACCTGTGTCTTCTGGCAAGATAATGGCTCAGTACTAACATGTTGTGGAACTGCTGAACTGCAGTAATTCAGGTTTTATTACCACTTATTGATTTCGTTCCTCCCGTTATTTCCCAGATGCTCAACAAAAGAGCCCCCTAAAACGGTTGCTCCAATGTAAGGAGCAATTACATTTCTTTCAGGTGCTCGGTCCCAGTGCTCCACAGCAACTGTGAATAAAGCTTCTGACAACTTCTGGAGATGCGTGCATGCTAACATAACTCAAATGAATGGACATCTGCGGGTAGAGAGTTTATTTTAGCTAGCACAAAAATTAAACCTTGAAGACAGCTGGTAGCCTTGTCGTTTTTATGCTGGAACCACTATGCCAAGATGACTACGGTAAACCCAAGTACCCAAGTTATGAGATTTTGCCACAGGCAGGTAGAGCCAGCAACTGTTCAGATGGTACCAGGATCTGAAGGCAATGAATGATCATCCAAGTGACTGTTACTAAATGGAGAATAGAGTCAGCATTACCACTACAGTATCACAGGACCATATATTCCTGCCAGAAGACCAATTCATGTACTCTGATCCTAAGAAACATCCATGGCAGAGACTGAGCATCTTGGGATATACCTGATTAAAGCCTACATGCATGCAAAACACACCATGTGTCCAGTATATCTCATATTAAATTGCTTAATAAAGTGTCAAAGTGTATACTAAGCAGAGTAAATTACAGCCCTTTTATGCAGAGATAACCAAAAACTTAACAGCTGCTGACCAAATGGCAAGACTTGAGCAAGAACTAGCCAAACAAACTAGAAAAGAAATGAGACCCTGTGTGTAGAAAGATGAAGATGGACAGAAGCAGTCCTGCATCTGGCTCAGAACAGAGCAAAGAGTTTGGGAGAGAGAATTCGGATAGTGGTAGACAAGGAAGGTTTCTTAAAACTGTGTCTAAACAAATATGACGGTGGATATTCTTTCTAAAGAAAAAGGATTTTACAAAAAAAAAATCAGACTTGCACTTTCCATTCCATGTCCCCTTGAAAAAGAAAAGAAAGAAAAGCCCCATAGAGAACCAGCTTGAAAGGGGGGTCACAAAGCAAACCTGACTCAGGACCATCATTGGTCTTTGCAACGTTTGTACCTGTGTGCAGGCACCGCGCACCTTCAATGTCTCCTACACACCTGGGGGAGATGCCAGCCTCTGGTGCTTCAAAAGTACACTGTCCTGATGTTGTCATCATTTTGGAAAACATTAAGGGTAATTACATCTCATAATATTTAACATACCCATACTCTAATACCACAGTTCAGTGTTCACTAGTGGAGAGGGGGCTGGGCTTTTACATCCTTTTTTATTTTATTTTTTAACAAAAGCGCCTGTTCTTCAGATTTTAGGTCTACTGGATTACCTCATCTCCGTGTTTAAACTGTTTAAAGAAATTGAACACACTGAGCTAGATTCATTCCTTATAAACCTGTTCATGGTAATAAAAAGTCATCATCATTCGGTCTTGACATTCCTATTCAACAGCTGTCAAGATTCAGATAAATAAAGCTGTTGGGTTTTGCTTCTGATAAACACTTGGATTTCACATCTTGGAAAGTATTTCAGAGAAGTATCACAGTACGAGTAACAACAGCAGAGGAGAGGCTCCCACAAATAAAACATTCTCTCTGCTCGAGGTGCATGTCAAGTAAGCAGTACAAAACAGATGTGGTTCGCATCCTACAGGAAAGTGCAAAGGAAGGATAAGAACAGTCAAGAGGCTGCTAGCTAATTAGTGTCTCATCCAAGTAAAATAATCAAATGTGGAGACACTAAAAGCTGTTGATGAAAGGATGTGCTGCTGGTGTCAGGTCAGTTCTAACTATTTTTTTTGCTGTGGTAGCTGACCTTGCATTGTTCATTATTTTGTTCCTTGCCTACCAACCCTTATCACCGAGATAAGCTAAAATGCCTACGGACAAATAAACTGAAGAACCAGTGCTTCAAGCTAAACTGGATTCTCTGATAGAAAACACATCTCGAGCTGAAGCCTCAGGTGAAGACAACTTTTTTCCTAAAGGGAAAAGCAGGCATGGCATTACAAGAACTCTCACATGATTCTAAAACAAATAAACAAAAAACTTCTAATACAAAAGCTTACAAAGATCTATTCCAGCCATCAAGTGCATACACACACATGCCTCCCAGTGCACAAATCGTCACACTAACCCTGTACAGAAATTTAGGTCTGGGAAATACAAAATCTAGGTTGTCTGACTAGCTTCGTTTATGCCCTTATACTAACAGTGAGCATAAGTTTGACTGAGTTGTGAAATTCCAATCACATACAGGACCATGGATTTTCTTCAGGTCCCGTGAACACCTGTAAACTCTACATTTATATTAGGTCAGCTATTTCATTATTGACCAAAATCAGAAAATGCTTCCTTAAATCGTCCTACAACTGCATTAATCCCTAGCTTACCCATAACAAGATAGCAGCCTTAACTGATCGTAATACGACTGCGTCCTCCTCCTCCGTTGGCTCCCCCTCACAAACAAAGCTTTGCATTTTAAAGGAACGATGGAACATCCTGTAGCAAAACAGATGGGAAACCGTACACTTCCATCTCACGCTCAGCTATGGAGAGCAGCTAATCGTGACTGCCTCACTGCAGTATCTTTCTCTTTATCAACAGCAGCATGGCAAAAGCTGAACTACACTCAAGCATTTTCCAGCACCATGAACTACACAGCAGCAGAGGCCTTACAAAACAAAGCATGTCCTTGTGCACACTCAGACTGTGTACATTCTTCCAAGAGCCTCACCATTATCTGGATAGAGAGGCCAAAATGTCCTAAACGGTAACAGAATTAGTCAAAATGTCAAAAGTGTTATTAATCTTCTGAGACGAATTAGGTTTTTAAAAATAAAATGAAGACTATTCCCCATTTACAGCCACTTGGCAAAATATGAAAGAAATAACTGAGTTTAATTTTGTGTTTCTGTCATCATTTGTCCCAAATCTTCTCTTGCTTTGTTTGCTTTTTGTATTGGCTTTGTAGGATTTCATTTGTTGGTTTACTGCAAGCTGAAATAATAGCAGGACTGTTAAATTGAAAACAAAATACGAATACACAAAGAAAATTCAGAGAAACTAAGAAGCAATAAATAGTATAATCTTGTACAACTATGGAAGGTAATATAGCTGTCTGCTACCAGGGATGAAATATTTGGAGTCTAGTTATATAAACTCTTCCAGATTACTTGCACCCACCTTTAATTGGTGTAGCAGAAGTGTAACAGAGTGTACAAGAGACTGCAGAGACCATTGGCCTTACCAAGAAAAACTCCCTTTGAAAAAGACGACAGCGTCGCTCCGTTACCATATGGACTCCATTTAAATCAACATTTGGAAAACTGCATCTAATCAGTACTAGGCATTCATTAAAATTAAGCTTTACCAAATAAGCATAATAGCTTTGACATAATTATATATGCGCTAGGCTGCAGAGTGCAACTAACACGTATATGTTTGTATTGCATTATAATATTCAGTACACATACGCCATGGGAATGCTCCAAAAACCACTAAAGTTTTTAAAAAATAGCACGGATTAGATATGGTTTGTCAAACAAGAAGCAGAGAGCAACTGTTAATGGTAAAATGATCAAATGAAGCAAATCCAATGAATTCCATCCCAGGACTGTAAGACTGAAAGAGGAACAGCCTGCACGACCCTTTCCAAACTTCAGTATAAAGTGGAGGCTTTTATCAGCTGCTCTTCAACCGAAAAAGACACTTTCTGCATCTTAAAGGCATTAGGCTGACTCTCCAGCAGCTGACGATACCTTGAGGGAACAGAAGTCACACACCTGTTTGGCCTTCTCGTGCTCAACACGACCGACCGACCTCCTTCCTCCCGTGTTTACAGCCCTGCCTCGTGGGACCACAGCTGCCTGCCGCACGCTACCATAGGTATGCTAGAGCAGGGCTCATGGAGGGGACGCCAATGACAATCCTCATCGCCAGCAGCTGCAAGACTTCTGGCTTCATGGGGTTTCTTTTTATTTTTTCTTCTTGAACTCCTGGCTCCTCAGCCTTGAGCGGAATCCCTATTTATATCTTCAGTGACCCCACAAGCACCGGAGCCTAGTAAGCACACAGGACAGACTAAAAAACCTCACTGCCAACAGATGTCTTTTATACCTACGGGAAGGATGTAAATAAATCCAAACACACACAAAAAATGTGTTTCTTTATTTGGGAAGCAGAGAATCAAAGAGGCTCCACGGGGCTAGCAATACATAAGCAAACTATGGCCGCCCAGCTGTCTAGAATACTTCTCTGGCCTTCATACCTTCTCCACTTAATGTCGTTCATTATTACCGGTAATGAATGCTCACAATAAAATTACCGTGCACAAACAGGTGTGAAGCAGCATCCCAGCTTTCAGGGAAGGGCCAAGTACCGTATCGGTGTTGCCAGGTCTCTGCTTCGTTGCAGTGAGGAAGAGGGAAGGTCAAGGCTTCCCACACTCAGGCACTACGAAGCGACACTGGCAACTTGCACTTCCCCTGGCACGGACTGCAGCGCGTTAGGGAAGGTAAGGGGAGGCTCCTCACCCTTCTGAACGGTGGTCATGGTAAAGGGTGGCACACAGCCAACAGCCTTCAGTGAACTGAAGGGAAAGGGTAGGGAAGGAGGATACTGGTCTTACCCACAATGAAACTTCCTCCTTTTAATCAGATAATTGCAGAAGAAAATAGAGGAGAGTCAGGGGAGACTTTCAAAATCAAAGATGAGCTTTTCTTCCTCCCTTTCTCCTCTACACCTCACATCCCTTAGAGCAGTATACTCTTCAAGCAATGTCCTCCATAGGACAAATGAAATATCTTACACAGAGATGTACTTAGGAATGGCGTTTCTCTGCAATAGGCTGGTGCTGCAACACAAAGTCACATGGAGATATGATTTTACAGTTTGAAGAATAAGGCTTTAAGGGTCACTAGGAATACAAGGGCAGTCTAGGAAAAAAACACAAGACAGGAACGCGAATGACAGAGGGGGGAAAAGCCCCTGAAGACTGCAGAAGAAAGAACTGTATCTTAGCACCAAAGGCAAACACTTAGAGGGATGAAAGGGGAGAGCTTTTAACTGTAAAAACTAGACAGTAGAAGAACTTTAGTATTATCTCCATAGATAGTACAGAAGTAAATCCCAGGAGTGAAATACAAGAGAGAAAATAGAGAAATCTAGTGATCTTTTTGTTGTTTATGGGGTTTTCACTGAAAATCAGTGGCAAAGTTTCCATGAAATTCAATAGCAGGGAAAAACAAAAAAAAAAAAGAACAACAACACCAACAAAAATACAGGCTTTAAAATCTGACTGCTTGAAGGGATATGAAAAGAAAGAGCAAAGGACCTGACTGGATGCAGTCTCAAGCAGTAAGCAAACCAAAAGCCACCACAAGACACTCATTGAGCCCCTTTATTTTCTGAAGAAAACTGAAACTCTGAAACATCTTCACTACACAAATGCTTTTCTTACTCCCACAGATTTCATTTCTGTAGAATAGTGAACTCCTTTTTGATGTTCCATTTAACAAGAAATAAAATCCAATACATTCTGTGTTCAAGTGGAAAACAAAAATGAGGGCGAGAGAACAAAAAATATTTTAGTGAAAATAGTACAGAGGGGACACCACTTACTTTCTCCTAAGTGAGAGGTTTGAGTAGTTCCACATGAAAGCAACTACTCTAGCATCACCTGATCTTTGTATTTGCCTATGCAGTTCATACATTATACAGTGGCATTCATGAAACATAAAACGAAATGTAAATGTTTGAGGTTACTTTAGCCACTAGTGTGCACTGATTTGACAAATAAAACAGTGTGTTTTTATTTTCAAAACTCAGGCAAGTCTGCCTGTCACTGCGTAGTTATAATCTGAATTTGTCAGTCTCAAGCTTGAAATCCACTGTAAGAAGAAAAGTCCCTTTCAGCAACAGAACATATTTTTTAAGCTTGCTACAACATTATAATAACTCCTCAAAATTAGTCCGAACACTGAGCAGCATGGCAAAATGTCATGCCAAGCATGAGCACTCTTTCCCCAGCTGTATTTTTTGACTGCAGCAGATTCTCCTGAAAGCTTCATCATCTAAATCAGATGAAATACAAAATCCCCCGGTAGGTCCGTATTACCCCTGAACAGCTTCTCCTCCTGCAATTAGTGCTATGCCTGGTAGATGAAGAGCGTCAGGCTGAAAGAAATTTTTCCAGTGCAAAGCATAGTAGGGAGAAGGACTGAATCAGTTCTGGGATCTTCCCAGGCTGCCGGTCTCCTTGGGAGTGTCCAGGAGAATACCCAGCACACAGAGGCTGCTACCAGAAAATAAATGCAGGGGTTTCCCAAGAAAATGGTTAAGTCTTAAGAAGTCATTTTCCTTCCTCAAAAAGAAAAGAGAAGCAGCTGTCAAACAGCAACACTTCCTCTCTTGCTGTTTGGTTTTGAATATCAAGTTTATCATGTTCTTCAATATATTCTACTTATTCATGCTATTTTGCTTATTATTTGAGCATTTGTTCTCTGTTTAATCCTGGATATATGATGATTCCTTCATCATCTGCCTAAGGTGAGAGAAAAGATTATTCTCCACTCTGCTTTTGTATTTTATGGATCTCTTTATGACCTAATTAAGAGTGCCCATCAGAGTCTCTGTTGGAAGAGGGGCTGCCTGAAACAATACAATTTTCTTTCCATTTCATTAGTTCATCCAGGTTGCTAACAAAAATGGTTTTGGATAAAAGGTAGCAGGCTGGAGGCTTTGGTAGGTAGGTCCAACAATAATCATGACTTTGACAGTCTGTAAGTAAATTTAAATGTGCACACACTTTTGGGTCCTAGTCAAGAGATGTGAGAGCAGCAACAGCTGTGTCAGAAGAATCGTGGAGAAGGTCCACAAAGGACCACAAAGATGATATGGAGCCTGGAGTATCTCCCCTGTGAGGAAAGGCTGAGAGACCTGGGTCTGTTCAGCCTTGAGAAGACTGAGGGGGGATCTCATCAATGTTTATAAATACCTGAAGTGTGGGAGACAGTGGGATTTGGCCAACCTCTTTTCAGTGGTTTGTGGGGACAGGACAAGGGGCAATGGCCACAAAATGGAGCCCAGGAAGTTCCACACCAACATGCAAAAGAACTTCTTCACAGTGAGGGTGACGGAGCACTGGGACAGGCTGGGAGGTTGTGGAGTCTCCTTCTCTGGAGATATTCAAGGCCCATCTGGACGCCTACCTGGGCAGCCTGCTCTAGGGAACCTGCTTTGGCAGGGGGGTTGGACCCGATGATCTCTCAAGGTCCCTTCCAACCCCTGCAATTCTGTGATTCTGTGAAGGTGAATTGGACTTAGGAACATTACGAGATTCCAGACTTCCCAAAAAGTGACAGCTGCAGCTCTCCCTGCTCACCTCCGATAGCTACAGGAGCAGGGGAGCTCTCAATGGGGGCCGTGGGCTTCTTCCTCCCCGATCTGTCCTGGGTGTCACTTCTGTTCAGGCAGCCTCCACAAGGAAGGGCATGCAGCAAGTCACCTGCATTCACGTACACATACACACACCACGCACCACGTACGGCCTTAAAGCTCAGCCTATGAAAAGGCTGAAGCCCACCTTGTACAGGGCTGCAGAACAATAACTCAGCGACAAGTGGGAATTTTCTTCCTGGTGTTGAAATGTCAAATAGGAATAACCTTTAGCTCCTACAGAACATTATGCAGGAAAATTATGTTAGTCATTGCTCATGGTTACTGTTAACACTGAGACCACATACATAACTTTATAAATAGAAAATCTGTTAAAAACCGTATCTATTCAGAAAGAAGGGTAGCATACAATTTTAGAGGCAGAACTGTTTTTTTACAACCTAGTACATAGAGTGTGAATTCAGTTTCAGCTGTCAAGTAAAAAGTTGTTTCTGTAAAATACTCTGTACTATACTTATATAAGCATAGTGGAGTTACTTAAATTATTCACTGGAAACGGTATTTTTATCAAACCTAGCTTGTCTATAAACAAACACTGAATGCTACAGAACCACTCTGAATGTGTGCAGTTCATAACTATTCATCACGTAGTTTAAAGCAGTTGTTCTCTAAGTGCAGCCGAAAGATAAGCTGAAGCTAGCAAAGCCTTTGTACCCAGCCCCACAACTGGGTTTTTAATACTTATCTACGTGAACATAAAGGTTCACTGACTTGCAGGTGAATCTTATGATGATCCCATACACTGATTAATAACAGCATTAACAAAACTCCTGGTTTAACAGCACAGTGCTCGATCCATGACTTTACCACTGAGCTGTTCACCTGCAATGAGCAGTCGATGGCTGACATGATCCATGGCACATCACGCAGTGCCATGTCTCGCCGCCTCAAAACCAGAGCTCTGAACCTACTGAATGGCCTGGTAGCAAAGATGCCAATAAAACATTTTCTTTCCTGGAAATTCCTGTTTTGACAACACTGAATCATTTGTGTGAGATGGACCCATCTGGCAGCATCCTTCTGAAATCCCGATGGCCAGGCTGGGTTAACCTTGCCAGCTCCTGAGCTCTGCTCCCTGCTAGCTCCTGTCAAGTCTTTCTGAAAAACTTGGGTGGAGGTGGAAAACAGCATATCTGTGGTTAGAATTTCTCGGCCAAAAAGAAACTTCCACTAAAAACCCCTTCAAGTCCCACAGATGCTTTCACTAATATCCCCCCCGTTTCCAAAACACATCAAACTGGTCTGAGGGCTCTGAAATACCATCACGTTTTCTTTACTCAGCTAGATTTACGTAACAGCAATAGCATCCTCTTTCTAATATCTTCAGCTTAGACAGATATACAGCCAAACCCATCACTTGATGAGCTGACATACTTCAAATTGCTCTATTATTATTATTTTCTTTTAAATGTATGACCAATTTTATTAGCTGTTTCAATTTAGACACCTTATGGGGAAGACTCTCAGAGGAACGAATGGCATTTTCCTTTCCTTTCTCTGGAAACTTTGAAGGGTGAGCGTTACCTCAATGTCTTTGATGCTTCACGATGCTGTTCTCCAGTTCCTTGTCACCTTTTCCCACTTGCCTGGATTCTGCCACCTTTTCTTTAACTCCTGAGTCTAACAGTAAGTAACTTCAAAATATCAGATGAATAAAAGGTACTGCTCTAAATGGGAAAGGGTTAAAAGAACCAGTGCTGAGTGTTACTGAGAAGTACCATACAAAGATTTACCATGATAGAAGCCTAATTTTAGGTTCTGAAAAACATTTGTTTCTAAAATCATAAATTGCAGCTGCACTTATTATTCCAAGTAGCTCTGCTAAGTTTTCTCATGGGTACGCCCATTCACATCACGTTTCTGGCAACACTTGTATATTAGAATTCTCTCAGACACTGCAGCATACAACTCCTGTTTTCCTCAATTTTCAGCATTGTAAAGTAAATAAAGTAAGAGAGAGAAAACACAAGCAGTTCCGTGGAGTTACATACAGCCTTGGATGACCTCTCAGATGAACCCAGCACACCAGCATACAGGATTCCAGGTGCTGGCTGCATTTAGACAGCGCTGAATCTCTGCTCGAGCTCTCTGGGCTTGAGCATAAACTTAGTTCCCTCTAACATCCTTTCTGGAAGTACAGACTATGTACTCGAGCTGCCTGGTCCCCTCAAACTCTTTCTGGCTCTCCCATGCCTCCCCAGCAGTAACTGCAGCCTTCTCAGAGCTTGAAACTGGGAGCCCTGGAAGTTGTTTCCTTCTTTAGAGACTGCAAGAGGAGATACTGAGAGAGAGACAAAGACCCTCCTCAAAGGACCACAGTCTACTCCCTGAAAAGGAGCAAGCAATACACAGGCTATAGAACAACTATTAAAGCCTTCCCTACATCCCTCCTGTAAGTTCACTTTTTCCAAATCTCAGACTTCTGGCGTAATCACGTTCAAATCCCAGGACCTAATTTCTCATCTTCACGTTCTTCTTGGTAATAAAGAGCTGTTACCTAGAAAAAGCCTTGTACTTTTATGAAATTCCAGCTCCTTCACACCATTTCCAGAGGCTTCAAGTCTCTCATGGCGAGTTGTTACTGAATTGAACTCAAAATCCAAATGCTTTGAGCTACAGTCAACCAACTGCTTTTAAGTATTTACATTTGAAAATAAAGTATTCAAAATAATGACCTGGTGTCTCTGCCATTTGCCTCCTGCCAGACTCTTCCAACACATGTCTGCTAAGGCAACCTGGAATCTCAACCCAGCAGAGGTTAACAATCACACACTCCATATTTTATTTCTTAATAAAATCCCATGGTTGTATAGTGCATTAATTAGCATAAGTAGCCACCTGCTGTTACGGCATGATAGGACTGTAACTGGTTTTGGTGCAGGCAAATTACAGCAGAATTTATTGTTGACTACCTAATCACAGTTTAGCAAAGTCAACTTATAATGATGTCTTTTTCAGCAAACAACGTACAATGTTACACGACATTGACACTCCAAAAATATTGCCTCTGCTTGAAAACAGGGAAACCAAGAAATAGCAGTGAGCTTCTCGAGATCCCAGGGGAACCCAAGGGCAGAATCCCTGGTTGAAATTAATTCATGTGATTATTCTCCCCTGTCTGACACAAGTTTATTTTGTTGTCCTGTGCACAAATGTCTAGAATCAGATGGTGCAATGGTTTCAAATGTTTCTTACTGAGGTGTATTTTGACTCCACAGTCACCAGCTTACAAATGTGATGATATCCAAATAGAAATAGTAAATCAAAAATTTTGTGGATCCTCTCTGTTTCTTCTTCTTAGAACAAATACTCTCTTTTTGTGATCACAGTAGACAAAAAAAAACAACAGGAATTGTAGTCTAAGCACAAACCTGCTTAATAGTGAATATAAACATATAAAAGACAACACTCCTTTGTGTCACAGAGTATTTGCAATATTCACGTTAGACAGCCAATGCAGAAATACTGCTGGGGGTGACTAGGAAAACAAGGTATTGGTGAAACAGTTTAGCAGAAGTCACAGACCCTGTTCACCTACCTAGCCAATGACATATGGGAATGATCTATAAATATCAAACCAAAGGTCAGGTTTAAAAAGGAAAGTTGGAAGAGCGCAAAGTTACAGCTTTAGGCTTGCTCCATCCTCCTAAATATAGAAACAGGGTGAGAGAAAGTATAAGGAGCCTGAAGGAGAAGACAAGAGGCAAGTAATCAAAGCTGGCATCACTGGCAGAGCAGAGACAGGAGTTGGCACCGCTCATTTAATAAACCAGATGGAGAAGGATCTTCACCATTTAGCCTTACCCTGCAGGAAGATCAAAGAATTAGTATTTGATGCAACAAGATGGACACGACGAGAGAGGCTCAGGTGACTGACTGGATTTGAAGGGGAAAACAAAGCTGGAGAAAAAGATTAGAGTAATTGAAACGGTTACACTTACAAGACACAAGACACTACTTCTATAGGGAAGAGCCTAGTATTACTGTTGTCTATCAGCAACAGCATATATTTAGAAAATAAATCTAAACAATAACCATGGAATAATTGGCTCTGATTTCCGAAAAACACAAGTCAAAATTTCTCTGCCAGAAAGATGTTTTCATCATACAAACAGGTCTAGCTGATCATACCCAAATGCCTGACACGCATCACACCACAGCTAACGCAGCAGGGTGAGACCATCCTATGTGAAGACAGCATTTAATGAAATAACGCAGAAATATCCTACCATATGGACAAGCCACAAGCACGGCTGTGGGAAGTGGAAGAACCAGCAAAACCAGAGGCCCCCTACCCCTGAAAGACAATGCAAGCATTCTTCCAGAGAGAAATCATGATCTGTTGGAGCAAACAATGCATGTTTGCTCACGTGTTTGAGCAAACAAGGCAAAACAAAACGAGGAATTAGCACTTCCAAATCCCCTGCATACCTGGTGCGTAAAGCAGAGAGATTGTGGAAATTAACAGTTGACTAGCGCGTGAAGTGTATTCAACAAGTGGCACCTCTGCTTGTTTGCTTTTTTGTTTTACAGGACATAAGTAAAAGGTTACACATCAAAATAAAACGTTTTGTTGCATGCATCAAACAGATTTTGAAACAAAAATCTAGCCACAGTCCCACACACGCTTGTGTTCACTTCTGGAAATCGGTAGTAAACCTTGAAAAAAATACTTCAGATGTCCTAGAGCAGACACATCACATTACATAAATATAACATTAATGTATACATAATAAAGCTGTTCTGTAATTTGTAGATATTTTTTAAATATCATTAGATCAAATAGATTTTGAAAAAGGATTTTGAGTAGTATAGGAAGTGGAAGCAATGCTCAGTGGAAAGTACAAATTGGAAAACCAATTACAAGACATGAAAATAACAAAACTGGATATGCAGGCAAATCTATAAACCAGGCATCCATCCAAGCTGTTTTAGACGAAAATCAAAAAGTGAATTGCAGTATATCTTGAAATTAGTGGAGGTAATCCCAGAACACATTAAGAAGCAGCACAGCACAGCCCTTCCCATGACCTTCTTTATTTTTTTGTTGAAAAAGTGAGAGTATTAGGCTAGGGTTCCCCAAATACCAATTATGTACCATTCTGGCACAACTACCCTGGTACTGTTTAATCTATTCCTGTCGTCCAGAGCCATGTGCTCACAAGCTCTGGAGATAACCACTCCAGATAAAGTCCTCAGTGCTATACTTCCAAGTGCTATACTTCCACAGAAAAATCACAGAGAATTATAGTGAAATGAAATGACAGCCCGCACGCTTCTCGCATCTTATCAGCAGCTAAGTGATAAATACACCCCTTGTGAAAATAACTTGTTGGCACCATTTCACTCAGATCCCTTTGGGGAATCCTTACCTGCAGTTTTGACAGGTTTTCTTTTTAACCTCTATATTTACAGTCTCCACATATTGGCGAGAGATTTGTCAGTTTAATCAAGAAAATTGAATAATGTAAGAACGTTAAAACAGGACCTGCGACTGACGGAGCAAGATGTTATGATCATGGTAGGTGGTTCTGAACTTGCTAACAGGGTTTTCATACACACAGATACTCGTACAGGCACAGAGCTGAAGAAAGCCAGAGCTGATTAGGGTTAAAGTAACAGGGAATCACAGAAAAGTGCAAGAAATCCCAGTGCCCAACCCACAGCAAGCACAGCTGTAACTCCCTAAGGTTCACTACAAGAAATCCAAGACTTGGCACTTTTATAAGGTCAACATATTTATATATGTGAACCAGCAATGCAAAGGCAGAATAAAATTGTTCCTTTTTATTTTATTGACTGAAGAATATTTGGAAATCTAACAGTGGGTGTTGAGAGTACCCGAACAGGGCCAGAGTTAGCATTTGTTACTCATGATATGGGTGGCCATCCAGCCATCAACAAAACTTAAGAGAGTGGGTGAAGAATACTACATTGATAAAAGTTTGCTTTGGGAAGCTACTGGTGAGGAACTATGGATTTCAAAAGGACCATTATTCTCAAGGCATCTTTCTGGATAATGAAGCCTATCGACACAGATATCAGCAGTCTTTTACCTGTCTCTGCTGAAGTTACAGGACACTGCTTACACCAGTAGACACTAGATGGATTGAACTCTTCCCTGTTAGAAGAACATATTCCCGAAGAGCAGCAGCAAAAACTAGGTGGAGGTAGAGAAAGCCCTTGTTAGTCTCACCGACATTTTACTGACTTTGTAAGAAAACAAATATGCCTACTGGAAAAAAAAAAGAAAAATAAAAGAAAAAAAAAAAAAGTTACACTGTTCCTAGCAAAAAGATCTTAGGACTTACGAACCATCAACTACAGATTTCTCACCATTGTGAAGTTTCCTGAAATTTGATTCCTTAATCACTGCTCAAACAGCATGAAACCACCCTACAATACAATCACCTCCTAAGCACAGGCTCCTTTTCTCCTAAGGACATCTAAGTTATCTGGCTGACAGCTAGGGTTTGCCCAAAAGAGAGCACAAAGCCTGCACTGCAGAATGCGGTCTGGCATGTTGGCCTTCAGGGAACACAGGAAGCAAAGTAAAAATTAATGAATTGTCAGTCAACAACATACAGAGATGTCCTGGAGGGAAAGCCCCTAAGTGAAGGGCAAGGGAAATAAATCCCACAGCACACCACCAATTCAAACCTCTGAGGGAAACAAGGCTACGTGCACAGTGCTAGGAACATAACTAGAATCTTTCACAGCTTCAGCAGAGACTTACAAAGCATGTTATGTTCTTACTCCCCCTTGCTACACCGCAAACCAGGGTTTTATCCTCGGTTCTTCATCCCTCGGTAGAACAGAAGACAACACTGCTGTATCCTATTACCATAGGATATTGCCCCAGGACAGTCTAATTGCAACGTTTCCTATGAAGAGCTTTTGCTGCTATCCTAATCCGTAAGTGAGAAGTGTTCCCGGATAATCGGTGGCACTTCCCTATTTCTTCTTCGTTCATGCTACAGACTGACTCTTGCTGGGTGTAGCTAAAGCCAGCCTCCCGCTGCCTTTACGTCCTGTGCATTCCTCAAGCCCATGCAAAGCAGACAGAGGACGTTGCCTGCTCACAAGGAGACTATTTTTATAATAGTTCTGCAGCATCAAAAGCGAGCACACTCAGTACTGGGCAGGGGAGAAGCAGGCTCATCAGCCTCCCAACTCCCTCAGAGATCAATTCTAAACTGACCAAGGCTGCCTCCTCCTCCCTGACACAAGAAAATAACTCTTCAACATACACATGCACCACTTCACCTCGTGAGCAACAAATTCACATGCTAGGAAGGAACAAAGCTACCTAAAAAAACAAGGCAATGGTACCTCCAGCTACTCTGCTTCCGCAAGATGTTGGTGAACAAAGAAAGTTTCTTGAGTAAAATAAATGAAGGCGTCATATCCACAAGTAATATATGCAAAGCATTTTCAGTCCTTCCAGTTCTTGTTGGATTTTACATACACGTCGTCATCAAGAAGACACACTTGGCTGCCACGCAGAGAATATCCTTAAGTTCCTTTTCCTGACGTACAGAAAGGCTCCGCTCTGTCCCTGTCCCCTCTCAGAACTGCCATTTGATAATCACGAGTGACATCCCACACCTGGGAAGTGGATCTTGGTATCACAGAAGACATCTCTCTGACCACTACAAACAGTTTCAAGCATTGCACGGATCGTATGACTGTCTTAAAGGTCTCACGAGGTATGTCTGCACAGCCTTTTAGTTTGAATTGACAGACGTGAACCTCCCAGAGTGCCAGTGCTGGATTCCTCCCTAATGAAACTAAACCAGAAGATGCACATCAGTGCACCTGGCATGGCCCGACTGCTAACGCGTACTCAGTCTGAGTTGTTGCACCTAAAATAATAACCCTTTAATTATTCAATTGTAAATTTATTAAATATATATATTATTTTTATTTAATTACATAATCAAATAAAAATCAGTTGTAGAATAAAGATTTGTGTTTAGGAAGATGTCAGTATGATGAGCACTCAGAAGAGCCGAAAAATCAGATAATCAATAAAATATTTTCCCTACTCCCAAGAGAACAAAACACAAGATTATTTCATTAACCAAAAAAACAGGGAAGCAGGTTTACAGATGAATTAAAACATATCCCACTCCAATAGACCTGAGAGCCCAAACCTAGCTTAATTAGAAGCAAAGTGAAATTGAGAGGACTGAGCAGAACTGCAGGAAATTAACCACATGTGCTAACAAACCAAAACCTGGAGTAACTGCAAATTCCTGAACTGACACAGCTCGAGGAGAGGGCACCAAATTTCAGGAGCACCCAGGGTACTGACAGCAAACACACATGAAGCTTGTATGCCTGGCCAGGGATGTTACATGTTGGGTTTTCTCCATCACACATCCTGCAGGCATCAGCCTGGTCCCTGAACGTGGCTAGAGATGCCACCAAGGCCGCACGGTTTCATCATCCCAGAAGATCAGGTAGTTACCAGGACACTAGAGGTAGATCAGAAAATGGGATGGATGAGTGTTGGGGGGACAAAGGGAAGTGAAGCAAAAGCTTACAAGAACGAATTATACAAAAATCCTACTTCTTTTTGTATATATAAAGCAACTTCATTATTTTCCTTTCAGTGGGTGCCAGAGGCAATGAAAACTTTTAGTTAAACTCAAATGCCCAAAAAGCTGAATTTTTCAGTTGAAGAGCCATCTGGATGGCCTGTCTCACTCTACAACAGATGATGTTACTGAAGAAAAAGTGATGGCAAGCCTAACTCCTATTTTGGGCTACCACAGGCTTGCCTGTTTGCAGCGACTGCTTTATTAAATACCTAAAATGAAAGAAAGTTGGTAAACAGGGAGTAGTTAGCCACAGAGCTCCTGAAATTGTTTTATGATGCAGATTAGCTTTTAGAAATTTACAGAGAGGTTAAGATTCTTTGGCTGAACATCCAAATGGTGATCCAGGCCACTTAATGGGCAACAGGAGCAGCTTTCTAGGGCAAAGCGAGTTGTCTCATCTGCCTCACCTCCAGGCTATGACACATGGAAGAGAACAGGGGTCCGCTCAGCTAGAGCACCCCTACACAGAGCTGGAGAGATGCTGAGGGACCCTCCTACAGCTCATGAGCAGGCTGGACTCAGGTCATGCCAACTCTCATATTACCAGAAAACTGCTAACACATGGGTCTTCGCCTAGCGCTGCTCAGGAGGGCTTATGAGCTGAAATTCAATCCCAAAGAGACACAGCAGTGCTCCACCTTCGTGGCGAGGCATGAGGAAGAGAGCAGGACGGGTCATAGGAGGAAAGGTTCCTAAGATGACAGCAAAATTTAAGTGTACTGCCATACATGGTAGAAGGAGGGGTGGAACAGGAGGGAAAGGAGTCTCCTGGGCTCATGGAACAACCAGAAGCGATGGCAACTCAAAGAAAATACACCAGTTTTAAAGGCCAGATGCACCTCCCTGCTAAAATAAAAACAAAAAAAAGGCAAAAGAAAACCTCTCAAAACTACTGTACCAGATTTTAGAAAGCTTGACAGAACAAGTAGAAGACATTGAGTGTCTCTGAGAAGAAGTGCTTACTTTCCTTAGCCCTGGAGTTTGAACAGAAGGAGGAAGCTCTCCTTAGCAGGCAAACTTCGCATCTGGACCCAAAGGCAGCAGACCAAGCATTTGGAAGAGGTGACGTGGTAAGAAGTTGCTGTGCCAGCACGTGAGAGCCAAGAAATGACACACACTCACTGCCAGAGAGATTGAGAAGGGAAAGAATTGTTTACAAAGAATAAAAGAAAAAGCAGGAGATGGAAAGAAAATACAAGACGTATTTCTGAGGGTACAACGTATATACACAAATGGTGTACGCTACAATATCGGGCAAAAGAAAATAAACCAAGTAGGGATAGAAAAATGGGAAATGAGGAGAAAGGAAAAGCAACAGTTTTCAAATTCACATATACTCCACGAAAGAATATTCCAGCCCTAGCATGCTTGCACTTAGTTGTGTCATATGCATCCACTCAAGCTATCTGTGCAACCTCTGCAATAAATCCTGAGCTGCAACATGCCACTCGCGCATTCAGCTTTCATCAGCCACAGCTTTTGAGTAGTCACCAGAGCAGATATTGTGTCCTGGCCACAGGTAGCCTGAAGAAGGGAAGAGAAAGTGAAGGAAATTACTTTTTTTCCAGATGTAAGATGCTGAATTCAGCCCCCCCAAGAAAACCTTTGAGAAGAACTTGACTGAGTTATGTGTCCTTCTTAACAGCCTCCACACTAGGTCAAAGGACTACGTGGCCTATTTTGGCCTTTTTCCCATTGGATTTCTTATTTATAACAGAGACTGCTCTGCAGCATTAAAATATATATGGTAATTGAGCCCTTGGCATTTATGCCTTAGAAGTTTGGGGAACTTTCTGAGCTCTTGAAAAACACTAAATTTTGCTTCTTTCTAGTGCCTTTTAGAAGGGTTATTGTTACAAGACATGTTATGACTTTATCTAATCTGTGGCTCTTGTGGAACAGAAAGATTTTGTTTCAGTCACAGAGTGATAAGAGTACATTCACCACAGGATAAATATTACTGGACCATTTCAACAGCAGAAGGCTACCTCTTGCCTATAAGATGTTCTAAAAACTTAGAGCTAGGAAGCAGAAAAGCAGACTTTGGGCTAGTTAATTAGAATCACATTTTTAACCACACTTTGTAAATTTAATATTTTTGCCATAAGAATGTCTGCTACAAACCGAGAAATTCATCCAGTCATTGTATACATCAACAAATATATGTATTACATGCATTAACTTGTACAAGGCCATTAATCACCTAACAGTCACGTTACAAAGCCAAAAAGTCAACATCCTGATTTCTCCAAGAAGCCAAACACCACGGATAATGTTGACTTATTACAATAGCATGTGTTATTGAAGAAGGTTCATTAAAAGTAGGTCTGTCACTCTTTACTCCTAATATCCAGAATTAAGTGTTCTCACCACCAAATTGCCCCCACCGTGGAATTTCTTACTGGGAAGAAGGTCATAAACACACCATCTGCAGGGAGGGCAAGGCAAATCACCTGCCTATTACTATGGCTTTCTCTTAGGTAGAGAAACTCACTCGTAACATGGTATCTATAAAGTAGCAAGAGAACTATTTGACTCAAACCACAGGGGGACAATTCCAGGATCTCTCCTAAGGAGGCACAACAGCTGGACAACATGGTAATACAAACCATGTAACTCCTGTCCTCTCTGCATAGGCCAAGAGAGATGCTCTTGGCAATTTTATTTCTTATTCAATTATCATTTCAGTCCTAAATAAATGAATCCACTCCTGGAAACTCAGCAACAAATCCTCCAAGTCCTTCACTGTCACCAATGAGTTGGCATGAGCCCTAATAGAAACACAGCAGGGAGTTTTCCTGAGTATACTGAAGTTCATTCCTTCTTGCCCTCATTCAGTGTTGGAATGCCTGAGACCCCTGCCAGTTTCCTAGCTTCCATACCTCTGCTACCATACCTTGAAGAAGAATAAGCTGCACACATAACCTCTGCTCTAAAGTTTATTTCATGATCCACAGCTTTTGCCCTTGACAACATGGCAGCTGCTTGCCATCTCTGGAACAAGGAACAGCCAGCCAGCTGCCAGCAAGAGAACACTGATTTAATTCACACTGGAATTTTACCAATTTTGTCTTGTCAGTAAAATTTAATAACCTGCCCTAATAAGCCCAAGATGTTAATCTACTAGAATGTACCTGTTTTTAACCTGCCAATATTTTTTTTTTGTATTGAAAGATCACCTAGAAGTCACACCATAAAGTAGTTCCCAATGTTCCAGCCCACTTCATTTCTTGCAAATAGAATAAGCGACAAGATCTGTCCAAAACAGGTTGCAATCTTCAACATAAATAAAAATAAATAAATAAATCTAATTTTTAAAGACTGTGAAGTTTTGCCTTTTGCTGACCTGAGGGAAGAGGGACAGTGAAGTATCAGGAGGAGAACACTTTCTTCTAATATGTTTCCAGGATGCTTTGGAGAACTGCCGTGTATCAGCTACTCATAAATAGGTGTGCATGTACTCACACAGCCCCCCCAGAGTAAAGGCTCTGGTCAACGAAATAGCAGTAGGCAAACTGCAAGAATGCAAGAGTTTCTTTCACGACACTAAGAAGTCTTTTATCAGCTCTTTACCTTTCATCGCTCACCCTTCTAGCACGCTGTTCCCTCCAGCAATGCAGCATTTGCCATCAATCAATCCAAAAGGCAACAGCACCTTGAACAAGCAGAGCCTGTGACGCTGATGGAGGAGAGGCACCACGTCCAGCAGAGTCCGCCAGCACAGCACATCAGTAGGACAGACAAGGCGGCACACAGACAGTGAACAGGAGACAACACAGGAGGAGGCACAGGAGACAAGAGAATCCATCTTGCCTACAGCAATGCCTGTTTCCTGGTAGAAGCACAACAAACAGATCTGTGCATCACAGAGGGGCAGAAGTGACACACCAGACCTGAATGCTTCCCTTATTATAGGAAAAAGTTGATTAACCAGTTCCTCTCCACACCCAGAAAACCCTGAGTGAAGGTAAATGGAGAAAAGACAGAAAGTACATTTCATGAAAAAATGCTTCCTGGCAGCATCTAAATTCAAAATTGCTTTTGGGAATGACACCTCAGCCCCTAGCCTAGATTAAGGAATGAATACGTAGAAACAAACATACATTTGGCATCCGCTTCTCCTCTCTTTTCATTCAGTTCTGAAATAACTGCAACGCCAGTACCCAGACCTTATAAACAGGCTTGACTACCTTCAGCCTCCACCTCTGCTCCTCAGCTCTGAATTTTCCATTACATGTTAAAATACACTTCCATAAATAGTCTGGCAAACAGCAGATACGAAGAGTAACTTCCAAATGGGCACCTCTGCAGGGCAACAGCAATAAGGGCTGGAAAGAACAGCGTTCAAATCATCTTCTGGTTTTCCGACAATCAACACATTATAGGTTGCAATATGTTTTGATGATACCAAATAAGACTATTTTCAAAAGATAATTTTCCTTCATAAAACTGTATTGAAATATATTCTAGTCTCTGTTCAATACTATTAAATTTAGTAGAAAATTATTAGTATTAGAAAATATATTGTAAACTGCTACATTTGTGGAGCACCAAGAAATACACTAATATAGTTTGGATAGTATCTGAATTCCAAATACTTCATTTCTGAGAAAGTCAGCTTCTTTAGGGGAATATGGAGCACATATTTTTAATGTGTTCCTTCAGGGGAACATGCAGCATATAAAAATGCTATCAAACTACTCTGGCAGCAGAGCTGTCCTCTCCACATGACCAATTCAGTCAGCTGGCATTACTGTACTGCTCAAACTTTCTGAAGCATCACAAACGGTGAGGCTTGCACACTTCTGATACTGCTGGAATGTGAGCACTTACGTCGTCTCACATGGTGGAATCGAGCATGCTTCCAAGTGCCCGTCCCAGCCACGTCCCAGCCCCAGCCTGAACCCAGACCCAAAGCCAGACCACCCCTTCCCAGGACTTCTGTAGAAAACCGAGGAGCACAGATCAAAAAGAAACATGGCATTATCCAAACAGGTCACGATTCCAGTTCATGATGTGGCACACATTTAGGGTCAGGGTCCCTACAGCCAATGACTCCTCTCAGGGTAAAGACCTAACGGGCAGCTGGGGGTGTGGGGACAGATGACCCGCACTGCTCTGATCACACGTATGCCAAACAGATCAATATCACAAAATACAGCACTTCCTACTTTCCTAAACTTGATGCATCTCTTCTATGCTGTCTTACCTAAGAGGTTTTATTGCCACAGCCCTTCAGTTTAGGCAGTCAAGCTTTGTGCCTGATAGGAGAGAAAGCCCCTGCTACTCCTGCCTGCAGTCGTGCAGGCTGGAGCTCAGCCTGCAGCTCACGTTCAGGAGGGAGGGCAGGGAGAAGGCTCTGGCTCATCCATGGCCTTCAGTCCAGCTCTGCGGTCTGAGCCTGTGGGATTTCTCCTCTCAGCCAGCAGACTAGCGTAGGCAAAGCTCACCACAGGCATTAAGCTCACGAAGAAATGCGTCGCAGTTTAAAAATGCTGTGTTAAAAATTGTGTGTAGCCGATGCCTGGACTCTTCTCCACTTTCTTTATATGCCTCAGCTTGTGATTTTCAGCCCAGGTGAGCATTTTAAGTATAAGCTTTCAGAGTCAGAAAATAATCACCAGATAAAATAAGGAACTCTGTTACCAATCAGAGGACTAAAAATGTTTATTTCACTAACGTCAGACTACTGCTTCTTCTACTACAAGTCAGCCTAGTGCTGGGAAAATACCAATACAGTAAAAACTGCACATCTCCATTCCAGCCAAATATATAGACATCACTCCCAGTCTGATCCATATTATCACCACAGACATTTGATTGTGGTTATCTCAGAATATTTATGGTAGCCTCGAGAATGCAGGAAGTTCTTTAAAAAAAAAATCACACAATTTGGATCAGTAACAAAAAATGAAAACATTATGAAAGAATGACAAAGCACAGGGGAAAAGAACTGTTGTGCAGCCAATAGTTTCAAAACCAAACACCCACTCATAACTGGCAACGTTTAAGTTGTAAAGAACAAAAATGCCTGCCCACAAATGACACGTGAACTGAAGGCTGAAAAGAGGAAAATGCTTACCTATCAATAGAGAAAGAAGCAATGGATCTAATGAGGGATGCCACTGCTCCGACTTTCGCAGCTTCCACAGCTCCCTGCGATCTGTACCGCACAGTTTCACCATAACTGACGAAAGGCTGGTTGTAGACGACAATCTTCCCTTTGGCCTCTTGAGCTCTTCTGCGCAGTTCATCAAAAGAGGCTACCACTATGACTTCTGCTGTAATTCCTGAAAGAAAGTATTACAGTGGTGTTACACTGCTTTCCTATAGCTCTCCTAAAAAACATGAGTTGTATAGAAGACAGGAAATCTGAACCACATTCTTAGTGGAAAAGGAAGGCTACATAAAAAGCTTTACTGGGGATTGGTACTAAATATCTGTAACAGCACCTTGAACCAAGTACACATGGTTCTTCAGGTGTTATCTATCAGGCTGGTGTGAAAACATATCTTGAAGGGCAAGAGGGATACATGGAGGGAATTCTGTTCTCTAAATGTGCTTTAATGCCTCACAGCAACCATTTACAGTACAAAAACATTTGCAAAAGCTGCCTATGGGATTAATAAAAAAGATAGTAATCTTTTCATGGAATTGTTTTGATATGTTGCTAAACAACTTAGCTTAACATCAGACAAATGAAAGCACATATTTTTAGGCTGAAACACTTAGAAAATGATTAAGTCCATAAATGAAATGAAATTAGGGCTCTACGGTTTCAAAAAAAATGTTGCAGTATGCCTATATGTATCAAAAAATCTTTGTATTTCATTCAGATGAAAATCACAATTCTACTGCAACTCCCTGGGGGAATCTTCCCAGGAACCTATCTTTCCCAGCTACGATACAGGAACACAGCAGGTACATATGGAAAACTATTCACACATGGTTAGATCCCACCCAGCTGGTTGTTTGTAATAGCTGGAATAGTTTTAAATTGCTACACTATCCTGTTTGGAAAAAAAAAAAAAAAAAAAAAAAAAAAAGGAATTTACACAAATTTACACATAACTAGCTTTTCCCAAAGCCAAAGAACGCTCCTAACTTTTCAGAACATGAATTAAAGAGCTACATTTCACGCCATTTAAGAAGTAATTCGTTAAAATTACCACTAAGCTTAAAATCCAATTTTATTGATTGATTACAGAGATAAGTCGAAACTCCTGAACACTGTGGGCTAGGACTTCTCTTCTAAATATAGCACTAGTAATGGATGCCTGAAATTTTAGTGTTGTACATCTCACCTAGAAGTCACAAAATACGTCAGCAAAACTTAAACTAATAACAAAAGTCTAGTAAGGATTTGTCGAAGAAGTCAAACTATCAGGTTTTAAAAAGAAAATGTTTCTCCTTGAAATTCCTTTTTTTTTTCTTTTTTTGGTATAAGACTTGCAGAGCTTTTCAGTCTTGCATTTAGTACTGTGATACATGAAAAGAACCGTCAGAAAAAAATGGGAAGATCACCTCTCCTGCCATCTGTGTATCCGGCTCATGGCTTCTTTAAGATCAAACTATAGAATACTTCAAAAACTTAAAGAAACTGTTTCACACAAAAAGTCTGGTTTCTTAAGAGTGCACCACTAAGAGGGCATGAGACATCTACTGCTACAAGAAAGGCCAGTGGATTTTAGCTACAGAACTAAGCTAGCGTGAGAGGTGTAAAAATATTAAGCGAATAGCTATTCAGATTCTTAGCTTTATAAAAAGAGGTGCAGAAAGCCAAACCAAGACTCACCTTCGACCCTCAGTTCAAACCTCAGACTCCAGCTGACTAATGAACTAGAGGTTCAACCACCTACCCAAGGAGCATCCCAGTGACGGGATCATTCTGCGTATGGAACCGTGCTATTGGAAATAAAGCCAGGTAGCTGCAAAATTTCATTTTCCACAAGAAAAGTCAAGGTCTCAGTAGGCTGATGCTGCAATCCGCATTTCACAGCAGCTCTCGTAGCAGATGAGAGTCGCTCACCCCAACGCTCCCGTTGGGTTGTGCAGCACGCGCTGGAGGGGCAGACGTCGTGTTCCTGACTGCTTGTCAAGGGAAGCAAGGAGTGTAACTGTTCTTGGCAGTGCTTTACTGCATTAATGAACAAACACCCACTCTGGATGGTTTTTAAAGAATGCCACAGACAGCTAGCAACTATCTATAATCCCTATGAAATGTCACGGACCGGTTCATTTACGGCCCTCCCTAGAAGGCAGACATTAGGAATTCATGCAGGGAGCCTTGTGGGAGCTAAAGCTGAGGAAGAGAGTGCAGAGCTGCAAACTCCAGCCCAGAATCTCTCCTTCTCAGTGTTCCCAAAGCAGCTAAATAAAGCTATCCTTTGACAAAGCAGAACAAAGGGTCTCTCTGCAAGTTTAACTTAAATGGCAGCATGCTATACATAAAGCATCAATTACGGTGCTTTCCATAACAAAACAGAAGTTCACTCTTGTGTAACTCCTGACTAATTCAATGTCTCATTTGCATTTGGGTCCCATTTCATACCATTTCAGTCTCATCTATTAAAGTGACAAGAACAATGTTTGTTTTAAATAAATACATGAACACACACAAACCACCCTAAGACCTCCAGTGGAAAGGCAGAAATGAAAGAAAAAGCCCAACAGCTTCTCTCAAAGGAGAGCGAGTTATTGCTTTTAAAAAAGAGCAGTGCCTCACCTTGCTGAGCCTTTAACCAAACTAGCCAAACTCTTCTCCTAGCATCTCCCATCAATTCAGTGCCTCATGGCTCTGCTTCCCATGTCCAACGCTGTTCTATTCCTTCCTTACTCTTATCAGTACCTGTTCCAGAGCTTGGCTGCGTGCTATTGAACAGAAGTGTCCAGAAAATCCATTTAAGGAAGGAGCTGAACTGCCTGTTTACTTAGGCAAGATACAGAGATTACAACTTGCACTGTCCAAGAGATTAATAACATTTGGTGAATTAGCAAAGTAAAGGGCCCGAAGCCTAGAGGACAGAATTAGGAGCATGGCTTGGCTGACTGTATGAAGCTGAAGCCTGTTTAGTTGTTCTCGCCACGTCAGACAGTATGGATGCTGTTGGGTTGGGCCAGGGAGATGAAGAATCCAGGCAGTACTGTGGCTTTCCTCTCGTTTCTCGCATTAAACAGTGCATTGCACCATGCCGTTTCTGAGAATTAAGGTACAGAAAAAGTGTTAATGGTGGGAACAAGCAGGCAACTGAGAAGAATTGCAACCCTGGACTTCAGTAGGGCCAACTTTGGCCTTTTCAAGCATTTGCTAGGGGAAATCTCATGGGACAAGGTACTTGAAAGACAAGGGGCCCAAGATAGCTGGTTGGCATTCAAGGACTGCTTCTTCCGAGCTCAAGAGCAGAGCATCCCAACAGACATGAAGTCAGGAAAGAGAGCCAGGAGACCTGCATGGTGAAACGGAATTGCCAGGCAAACTCAAGTGGAAGAGGAGTCTACAGATCATGGAAGGAGGGGCTGGCCACCTGGGAGGAATATAAGGCTGTTGTCAGAGGATGTAGGGAGGCAACTAGGAAAGCTAAGGCCTCCTTAGAATTAAACCTTACAAGAGGGGTCAGGGACAACAGGAAGGGCTTCTTCAAATACATTGCGGATAAAACTAACACTAGAGGCAATGTAGGCCCACTAATGAATGAGGTGGGTGCCCTTCTTTGTCTATGGCTATAATGCCAGAGGCTCTCCTGAGGAGCTCCATACCCCTGAGGCCCCAGATGAAGTCAGAATAAAGGAGGAGTTTGCCTTAGTTGATGAGGGCTGTGTTAAGGGCCAATTCGCCAAGCTGGACATCCACAGGTCCATGGGTCTTGATGGGATGCATCCGCGGGTGCTGAGGGAGCTGGCAGAAGTCATTGCTAGACCACTCTCCATCATCTTTGATAAGTCGTGGGCATTGGGAGAGGTGCCTGAGGACTGGAGGAAAGCAAATATCACTCCGGTCTTCAAAAAGGGCAAGAAAGAGGATCTGGGTAACTATAGACCGGTCAGCCTCATCTCCACCCCTGGTGAGGTGACGGAACAACTGTCATTTTTTTATGCATTCTTAAAGGCATGCTGCTTTTCAGCTTTCTCCAGGAATTAGTTCTGCTTTCTCCAAAAGTCCCACACAGCAAGATTTTCAGAAAAACTAACCCAAATTCTGTGTTCACAGTGAACTCATCAACCAAAGGTTTGGTGTCAAGGTGATGCAAATGAAAGATTCGTGTCATCACATTTTCTCCTCCCTCAAAAACTGTTAGCATCTACTGAAAAATTAAGATACTCTTAGCATCTAGGAACATCTTTGCTCTATCAACACGTATCAATGTGTTGAAAACAATTATAATATGAAGAGCAAACATTTTAAGGGAAACTGTGAAATGAAGAGGAGGGCTTTTATCAGGAAGAAAGATTTTGTAAAATCTGAATATACTATTGGAAAATGTGACCTCACCTACTCTGTGGAACAGCAAAGAGAATTACTTCATGAAACTAAAATTACATAGGAGAGTTATCCAAAAGGATATGAGGCTATGCAGCTCTGATGCACGGCACAGAGACTAAATATACTACTCAGTTCTTTAAGAAGAACACAGAGAAAAATAAACACTACATAATAGTTACATTTTTGACAAATATGAGTTACAATTTCCAGCAAGTACTGGATCTCATTACAGGAGTTTGGTTTCAATAACATGTAGCTTACTGTGCGGCAGTAAATCCAAGCAGCCAGGGCGCTGGATCCGACCCCCAGCACGACACCGTGGAAGCCAGCCGAGCAGGGCAGTAGATGCAGGGAGGGCTGTACGGTAGCACTGCAGCATCTGCTACTCCCAGGAGCAGCCCTGAAAGGGACATGGGCTTGCCACACAACCTGTGGGGAGTCTGGATCCTGTTCCTGGATGCCTCACACTACTGGTGTAGGATTTTCCAAATGCACAGGAAACACATGGGAGGGAAGGTGGCAGCACCCCGCTGTGTGTGTGTTTCCCCGTGCACTCGGAAAATCATACACCATTAGTGTGAGGCAGAAGCTTCAGCCTGGGCTTCCCAGCTTGGAGATAATCACCCTAAATTCAGCAACACTGCAAAGGGCCAAGACCTAAAAATCCAATTTTCTGCTGCTGCTGGTCTATATGGTTCATTTGAATATTCATTAGAGCAGGGACTGGAAGCCACATCCTTCCCAGACAGCATGCTCACCTCAAAACCACAGAGTACTCCCACTCCCTAAAATGCCTCTGGAATAGCTTTCAGCCCAGATGCCAGGCCACCGAACACCACAGCGTCTAAGGTCTTTAATGGACATGATCTTTTACATTCCAAGAAAAATAGCAGTGTAATTATCATTCTGGAAATAGCATTGCTCTAAGTAATAATAATAATAATAATAAACAATCCAGGCATCCAATATTTAGGTTCATGGTCTCAAAATGAAATGTCAATCCTACGCACAGAAAAACAGGGATCCACTGAACATGGAAGGAGAGCTTTGCCTTGCACTGTTCTCTCCTCTTTATGACTCTTTCCACCCTGTGCTTGTAGGCACTGAAGCCCTCATCAAAGTGGGTACCATGCTAGGTTAATGGTTGGACTTGATGATCTTAGAGGTCTTTTCCAACCTAAATCAGTCTACGATTCTACCCTTCCTCCAGAAGAATGTCCTCTCCCAGTAGGTCAGTGGTCACCTAAGATGTTGGCATCACAAGGTTAATTCCTCTGTTACATACTAACTTTTTTTTGTTGGCCTTTTGTTAATTCAGCTGGATTCCCTAATCCACATCACCACTGAGAAACAGAAAAGGAGGGTCGGCACTAGGGAAAAATACATCAGACAGGACTGGGGCTGGACCACTTCTTTCAGCAGCATCCCTGGCTTAAAAAGACTGTGAAGCCTACGGCAACACCACGCTCTTTCAACAGCTTCCTGACACATTGCCATCCCTATTTCATAAGTAACAGGATGGAATTATATTCTTATTATGTAAGTGGCAGAACTCCCACCACCTTCTGTAAGAGCAAGACTGGGCCAAATGTTGTTGATAGTTAAACAAAAAAACCCCACGACTCTAACAAATAAACTAGGAAAAAGTCTGCCAATACATCATTTTTATATTCGTGTTACTTCAGTTTCACTGCAACAAACAGTACATAGAAGGATGTTCCTTTCTAGGGGAGGTGCTTAGGGCAGGCTGCACTCTGGGGTTTATACTCCTTGTCAGTATTTCTTTGAAATGAAATGTCAGAGGCAGACATCCATCAGGAAAAATAATGTGCATTTTAAAACACATGCAAAAAATATGAATTCTTTGATACTTTATGGTCAAACATCTGCTGAACTACTAGTTTTCCTCAATTATGGGATACTCAAAGCAACAATTATATCTGTTTTCCTCAGAATTTGGGGGATATAATCAGAACTACCAGAAATCAACACAGCCTCTCTATATATATCTGTATGCTTTGCCAGTGTTGAAACATTGGAAATGACACAAGGACTTTGACTAAATATGGTAAACCTCTAGTTTCTCAGCTCCCTAAACTGAGCACTTTCTAACATTTAATCCTGTTTGTTACCTAGGAATCCATTTCTTCGAGGCGGTGACCATTTTCAATCTCTGATTCTGCAAATCCAGGTCACTCTGCACTTCACGTTTCTCTTCTCCCTGTCACTGAGGCAGCCATGAAAGTTACTCCCTCCTTGTAATGAGATCAAACAAAGAGAAAGCTTTCTCTTTGACCCAACACCTTCAAATCCTGGGATACACTAAAAGGGAATATGGTTTTTCCTCTTAAATAAAAATTCTTATCTTTTCTGTCCTGCCCTTTTTGCTCTGGAAATCAGACCAAATCTGGAAACTTGTCATCCTGGCATGTCACCCAGTCCCAAAGAAGACAATAGGGAAGTGTGGATTATATCCACAAGTTCACAAGGTACCAAAAAGCCTCCTGCACATCATCAGAACCGTTCCAACGTTGAGCCAGCCAAACAGATGCGTGCCAAACTCGTATCTGGGCCAAAGTGGGCAAATCCAAGAAACTGGCGAAGCTTTGTCCACATCCCATAAGGTTTTCAACCTCACAGGGATGAGTTAGATAAAAAACCTGAAGGAAGAGAGACACTCTGTGTATCCCAGAGTCAACACTGCCTTAGGATCCTAAAATACTGCTACTATTAAGGGCTTCCTGTTTCTCCCCAAACTATCATGGATTTTTTTCCACATGCTCACAACGTATGCCAAAATGGAAAGTGAGCAGACCTAGCGTGTGCTCTGGCCATTGGGTCACTCTTAGGAAAGATGGGCTTGAATTTCCATAGAAAATAAAATAAACCCTGAATTTCCAGCATCCAAAGCCAGGTTTCTAACCACTGTTACGCTACTGCCATTTTAATAAAGAGCTCTTCAGACTGCTAGCTGTAGGAGCAGAGCTCCACTCAGAGCTCTGCAGGCACAGTGGGGCCACAGAATCCAGCATGAAGCACTCATCACAACCAGGGAGAAGCAGCTTTTAAAACATCTGCCAATGTTTCCTACTATCTTAGCTCATCGGCTCTCAAGACCGGTGGCACATAATGGGAAGGGAGGAATTCAGAACATGGCTGAGAGGTTGAGAAAGCAAGAAATGGTCTCCTGTGCCAACCACTGGGTCCCTTGCTTTGCTTTAACCCCATCCCCAGACCCTGAAGGACAGAAAGTCTGGCCAGTGCTGTCCTCTGGGTGCCAGCAGGGATCAGTAGTGTCACAGAAGGCATCTGTGAAGGCTCCACAGACAGTGCTTTGTAAACTGAGGGGTCTGAAACACATCCCAGTTGGAGTAACGTGGTTAAAAAAGCACAACAACCACCAAGCTAGTAACAAACACCTTCGGGATTACCTGTAGAGCCCGCTCTGGGTGCAGCTCTGATGGTGTCTGCTCCCCTGGGCAGAGCCCAGGCACTAATGGCCAGATCTAACAGCTAACCCTCGGCCTTTACAGCATCCCTCTGGCACAGCTCAGCACAGCAGCAGTGGATCTCCGCAATCGGATTCTGTGCAGCAACAGCAGTGCAAAGCCAGGACAGTCAGCGTTAAACATCTTGTATCAAGTTGCATTATTTTGATTACAGGATGACTCACATTCCCACAACTTCTTGGCTAAAACAAAGAGAAATCAGAACTGATGATATTCCCTGACTGAGGGAAATGGTTCAAATATTTCAAATGCAATTTACAGCAGCCCTTTTTGTCAAGAACAGGGCAGAGTGACAATCACTGGTTAGAGCGGAAGGAACGGACCTGGGAATAAATTCCTCAGAAGCGATGAAGAGGCCATTTTAAAAAGTCAAAGCACAAGGATTTTATTCTGTGTCTGGGATGAGCGTGAGCCGAAGGGGCCTTCTGAGCAGCACACCTCCCAGGTCTCTGCCCAGGCCTTTCCATCCGGCTCGGCAGGAGGAGTGAGAGCCAAGAGCTCACTGGGGACTGGCAACCTTGCGTGCCCTCCTCCTGCACCAAAACCTGTCACAGCTCGGGCAGAGCAAGATGAGCCCAGAAGAAATCTCACCAGCCACAAACAGAAGGGTAGATGGTAAGTAAAAGAGAAGTAATTCAGGCAAGATGATTCTACCAGGTATGAGAAGCTGCCTGCTCTTCATCAGGGAGCTTACCACCGTGCAGTTCTCTCACATCTGCACACGCCTCTTCAGAGCCATGGTCGATCTCAGTCATCAATATAAGATCACAGACAAAAACGAAGGACAAGGTTAGCCACTGAGAGCATTTTTTAGCATGTAAATTTGGCATCTCTCTACACGGCAAACCGAGGAGTAAGAGGAGGCAAGTGCAAACGACCACGCAGCTGAGGAAGAGCAGCAGCACAGAGTCTGCAGGATGCAAAGACGTTCACCACGATTTAATGGCAGGTTCTCTTTGCAGGTTCAGTACCACTTGCACAACACCAGAACCCCATTTTAATTTTAGCTTCTGTTTTAGAAAGCTTAGAATAGGAGTGAAATGGATACAAAATAAGCTGTGGATTTAACCTTTGCTGTAAATACTCTCCTGCCAAAGCACTAAGCCTTCGACATATCGTGGGGTAAGCAGATACTGTTCAATGTTTTAGTTGGTTTGCATTTTAGGCACATTTACCTCAACACGCAGAAGTACCTCTGACAAAACTTAAAGGAGCAGCTTCTCAGAGCCAGCAAGGTTTAGTCTAAATATATTAGAATTTGTTGTATTTTGAAGGGCTATGCATTTTTTCTAAACCAAACAGCTGATATACGATTTGTTTCATCTCAGACAGAAAGCTCACTATCAGAAACATTTACCACTTCTAACAAAATATGAGCATGATGTTACCTTCTATGTCCTAAACTACATTTATTTTCTCATAAAGGAATATGACTGCTTCTGAAGCCATCTAGGAATAAGGCTATAGTTATTTATGCAGAGCAGTCCCAGAAGAAGGCTGCCATCCAGCCTCTATGCAGCAACCCTGAGCAGGCCCCCCACTGATATGCACAAAAAGAGAATCTTACAAATTGGTTCGTTAGCAAGGAAGATGAGATTTTGGGGCTCAAAATACCTGAGTTTTGCTGAGCCCTAAAGGTCATTGTGACACGTCATGTATGATCTACTAAAAGGCAGCACACCTTTCTGCGGCAGGTGCCAAAGATGTCTCCATACGACAGTGAGTGGAAATAAGAGGGAGGAGGTGGGGGGAAGGAAAGGACAAACAGATACCGATCGCCACACTTAGCAAGGGGCTAGCACTTCCCAAGCTCAGCATGAGATTCCCCTCCTCTTCCTGCTGTCTTGTTTGCTGCCAGAGCTGAGCGCTGAGCTTGGCAGGGCAGAGCATGGCAAGAAGAGCAGAAATCACTCGTCAGCTCAGCACCCCATGGAGAGAGGGACTTTCTCTGGCCAAGAAAAAGGGCCAGAGAAGCCCAGATCACAAAACAAACTGCCCACCCTCCTCAGCAGAGGAGCAGAGTGTTTGTGAGCAAGGTTCAGCAGCATTAAAGCAAAGGTTATAGATTTAATGAGGGTTCAGGAATCAACCGGAATTTTACAGTTCAGCCAAACTGAACTCCACCAAACTGCATCATTCACAACCATGTCAGACATAAAAGTCCTGGAAAAACTTTGCCTTGTCTTACAGACAAGCTGGAAGAAATTATAGCTGGAAGAAAACTTCAGTTTGTTAGGGGCATGATACAGTTCGGTGTTAAAAAACAAGTGATGCTTAATTCCAAAAAGAAATATCACCTTCTGGAGGAGTTGCAACACTGCTCCCAAGTCCCAGAATAGCGATGCTGTGATTCCTGGGTTCCAGCATCATGGCAAACTCTTCTCCTCTTTCCCAGTGAGGCACTGTCACAGGCTCCAGGTGCACATTTTCCAGCCCGTCTTTCTGCAGGGCACTGAACATATACTTGATGGCTGCATCTAGATTTTTCGAACCGCTGAGTCTAGGTCCTACAGTATCAGCAAAAACCGCTAACCTTTCATAGGATCTGTTCTGAGCTTTTCCGTGAATGGCGAGATCAATAATAGCTTTAGCAATATCAGAATAGCCAGCTATCTCATTTTTAATATCTTCAAATGTTTTTGGGTGGCTGCCATCTCCGCTCAGAGACTTGCCAGCATATTGTGGTAATAAACTCATGAAAAATATTAAGGATAGGTATTTCATTTTTTCCCTCTTTTCTTTTCCACAGATGGCCTGCTGGAAGAGAGAAAAAGAATATTAAAAAACACACACACACCAAAAAATAAAACCAACACAGTTATCAGCAATATTCTTTTCATGTTATTTGGACTGGCAGACAAAGCAAAATGAAATCAGTTTATCATGAAAACGCTTTGATCAGAACTGGCAGAAAAGTAGAATCAAATAGAGGACACAATTATTGAAAGCAAATGAAAAAGATACTTAAGACAACTGGACACAACCTTTGTTGTGGTCTTCAGAAATGCCTGTGGAATGCAGCATCTCTTTAAATAATCATACCCTCCACCGAATAAAAACCCAGTGCTGCTTCCATCCAACAGGAGCCTTGTGAGCCCCTTCTGCTAGCAGCAGGATTGGCCAGAAGTGCTGAACTGGATGCCTTCGCACAAAACATCTGGACACAAACATTTCTTACATCATTCATGAATAAAACTCCTTCTTAATCTCTATCTTCACGATCAGGAAAGCACTTTCTCTTGTTCTAGAAAGATGTCGAAGGAATTTAGGCCCAGTGCTCCCCCTGAAGAAAGTATTCATTTCTCCAGTGCAGAAATAATTATGAAAGAAACAAAATTTCGTATTATCTGGTGTATCTCTTCAGGACTGATGCCAGCAGCACTGCAGAGAGGTGCAGTGCCAGAGGCATTGATTCCGTGGTTGAATGCCAAAAGTAAGCTTTGTTAACTTTATAGTGTATCCATTTTATCATTAAAAGTCCTCGTTTTTAAGATTTTTTTAAAAAGTTTCAATCCTGTGAAAAAAGGAAAGTTTATCTGCACTTCATCCGTGGTAACTGAACTGACAAAGAAGCCTCTGGATCAGCTGGAGTAGATGCAAAGCTATTTTACAACATGACCTCCTAAACCCAAACTATAAAGGTCTTTACTGATATACACAAAAGGAAATGCAATTGTCTCATTTTCCTTTGAATTTACATCAGGCTGAAATCTGCACGTTAAATATTAGTCTTCAACACTAAACACCTAAAACCAAACCCTAAGAAATAAGGCCCTTATATCAATCAGTCCTATACCTGCAGCTACTAAGAAACTTTAAAAATAGTGACTATTTTTTAAGGAAGTGACAGCTACTAGTAGGCAGAGATTTGGATTCAGCACTGTTGCCATTTTCATGAACACAGTAGTATTTTTCAAAAAGAATGAAATCTGCCCCTGAAATATAGTAACACTAAAGGCTATAATGTTAACCTCTACTCTACAAATGATACTTTATTTCGAAACAATTTTTCTGCCAATAGCCAAGGACTCTTGAGTTGGCTTAATGTGGATAAAATACAGATAAAGCAGACACGTACAGCAGAAGTACTGCTAAAACCTTTCAGTGTTAGATTTCCAAGGTATCCTTCTTTCCTATTTGTATTTAGTTAGTATTTCTGGAGAGTTACACCCTTCGTTTTATAAACACTGACCTGAGGCATTATGATAATATACTCAACTTGCAGTTTTGGTTCATGATGTTACAGGCATCCAGTACCAAAGCAGGGTGAAGGCTGTGAGTGTGTAAGCATATATCCATGTATCCGCACATATTATACCCACCTATGAGATTCCCATGCGTTGCACAAAGAAAACTGTTCTTTACTTTCAGAGCATTCCACACCACGGGAGCTTTAACTGAGAGCATCCATTCCCAGCCATTTCACAGAGCAGGCAGATTTCACAAAGATCTTTGTAAATCAAAATGTCAGAAAGGAGCGGAGTGTTTGTCTCGTTCGACCACCACAGAACACTGATGGCACGATATTCTTGACTCGGCTCCCACAAAAGCCACAGAGCAAGCCAGCAGCCAAGCCGATTCTTGAGAGAGCAGAAATGAGCACACCAGTTTCGTACCCCAGGGAGAGCACACCACAATTGTGTTCGGAGCTTCTGCAAGCTCTGCACTGAACAATCTAAGCTAAGAAACTACCCCTCTGTCTACGGGTGTTACAACGAAACACGAATAGCTGAACTCAGTTTCTCAAGAAGTTTATTCTGGACCATTTTCCAGCGTTTGCTATAAACAAATGAATAAAAAGAAGCCTTTGAAACAATGAAATGATCTCAACATACAATGAATTCTGACATCGCAGCTAATATATGTCATGTCCCATTTCCTCCCCTGTCCTCCCTTAGCTTCAGTGTATTTGTATTTCCACCCAGAAATCTTTGTCTCGGTGTCACTTTAAGGAGCTACTCCTTTGTCTTCCCCTTTCCAGAAAACTTATGAGATAAACAAGAATCTAGGAAATGCAGATGTAAGTTTGGTAGTTTGTCCAGTTGCCACTTCTGATTTTTCTCATTTTTGTACTCACCTTGTCTTTCAAAAGAAGCTTCACCTTAACAGTGACAGAGCATGCCAGGAATGGCTGAATTACCAACTGAGGTGAAGAGTCTCGTTGGTACTAGTCTCTTCGTGTGTACTGGGTCTGGCTGGGATGTTAATTTCCCTGCAGCAGCCCATACAGTGCTGCGCTCTGCACTTGTAGCTAGGACAGAACTGGTATCACACCAGTGTTGTGTCTGCTGCTGAGCAGTGCTGGCACAGCATCAGGACGCTCTCTAACCCTCTAGGGGGTGGGCAAAAAAGTGAGAAAGAAACATCAGCAGGGCAGCTGACCTGAACCAACCAAAGGGATATTCCATACCATGTGATGTCACACTCAGCAATAAAAGGTGGAAAAAGGAAGAAGAGGGGAGGGGTGGGCTCTCATTGCGAAAACGTCTGTCCTCCTCCCAAACACCGGCTACGTGCGTTGAGGCCCTGCTTCAAGGACGTGGTCAAGCATCGCTCATTTGTGGGAAGTAGAGAGTAATTTCTTTCCTCTGCACTTCCACATCGCCTTTACTTGTTTTGTTTAGTTATTCCCTTTCCCCCTTTCTCTTCCCCTTTCCCTTTTTTTCCCTTTAGTTGAATTGTTTAATTAATAATAATATTTCCTTAATTATATATATATATATATATATATATATATTTTCCCTCTTTAATTAAATCATCCTTATCTCAACCCGTGAGTTGTTCTTTCCTTTACTTCTTCCCCTCCTCATCTGAGGAGGGGGAGTGAGAGAGCGGTTGTGGTGTTCAACTGCCTAGCACGGTAAAACCACCACATCGTGTCGCTATAAGAAACCACTTGTAACTTTAGAGCGTAACTTCTTGAAAGTGAGGAAAGAATCATAGAATGACGGGATGGTGACATTGGAAGGGACCCCTGGAGGCCATCTCATCTGACAAACCCAAAGAGTTGATATCCATCCACCGCAGCATTCCAGGCACATGAGCTAGCTCACCACATCTCCATGATCCTGACAGGACGATAGCCCTGCACCTGCTCACAGATCGCCAATTCCTTGGGTGTATTGCCCATGCTGCGTGTCTTAGTGCACTTGGAAGCACAGCTTCATCAATGGAAACAGAAGAGGCCACCCACAAGACCTTTCTGAGAGCTCTGATCAGCTCCCAAGAAACGGGGCAGACCCACCAAGCATGCACTCATAAGACACTATCTCAAAGGCCGGCTGGTACAATAAGAATTCTGTAGAATTAAAACACAGAAAGAATAAAAAGATTAAATCACATTTCCAGGATTCATCAAAATCATGGAAATTCAGGTTCATCAGAATCCAGGAAATCATGGGAAACAAACAAAGAAATAATAATAAAATAAAAATGTACACAAGACTTTTGGAGCCACCAGGCCTAGTTCATGTGATAATCAGCACAAACTGCCAGCCTTTCAGAAGCCTTTATGGGCCTTTTCACAAAGAGCAAGTTAAATAAGTTACGTCAGGCAAGTTATCATAGAATCATAGAATCATAGAATATCCTGAGTTGGAAGGGACCCTTAAGGATCATCAAGTCCAACTCTTGACACCGCACAGGTCTACCCAAAAGTTCAGACCATGTGACTAAGTGCACAGTCCAATCTCTTCTTAAATTCAGACAGGCTCGGTGCAGTGACCACTTCCCTGGGGAGCCTGTTCCAGTGTGCAACCACCCTCTCTGTGAAGAACCCCCTCCTGACGTCCAGCCTAAATTTCCCCTGCCTCAGCTTAACCCCGTTCCCGCGGGTCCTGTCACTGGTGTTAATGGAGAAAAGGTCTCCTGCCTCTTGACAACCCCTTACGAGGAAGTTGTAGACTGCGATGAGGTCTCCCCTCAGCCTCCTCTTCTCCAGGCTGAACAGGCCCAGTGACCTCAGCCGTTCCTCGTACGTCTTCCCCTCCAGGCCTTTCACCATCTTCGTAGCCCTCCTCTGGACACTCTCCAACAGTTTCATGTCCTTTTTATACTGTGGTGCCCAGAACTGCACACAGTACTCGAGGTGAGGCCGCACCAGCGCAGAGTAGAGCGGGACAATCACCTCCCTTGACCTACTAGCGATGCCGTGCTTGATGCACCCCAGGACACGGTTGGCCCTCCTGGCTGCCAGGGCACACTGCTGGCTCATATTCAACTTGCTGTCTACCACAACCCCCAGATCCCTCTCTTCTAGGCTGCTCTCCAGCGTCTCATCGCCCAGTCTGTACATGCAGCCAGGGTTTCCCCGTCCCAGGTGCAGGACCCGGCACTTGCTCTTATTGAACTTCATGCGGTTGGTGATCGCCCAGCTCTCCAACCTGTCCAGATCCCTCTGCAAGGCCTTTACGCCCTCATTTGAGTCCACAACTCCTCCAAGTTTGGTGTCATCAGCAAACTTGCTCAAAATACCCTCTATTCCTACATCCAGATCATTTATAAAAATATTGAAAAGTACCGGCCCTAAAATGGAGCCTTGAGGGACCCCACTGGTGACCGCCCGCCAGCCTGACGCAGCTCCATTTACCATAACCCTTTGGGCCCTGCCCGTTAGCCAATTGCTCACCCATTGTATGATGTTTTTATTTAGCTGTATGGTGGACATTTTGTCCAGTAGGATCGTATGGGAAACCGTGTCAAAAGCCTTGCTGAAGTCCAAAAAAATCACATCAGCTGGTTTCCCTTGGTCCACCATACGGGTGATCTTATCATAAAAGGAAATCAGGTTAGTTAGGCAGGACCTACCCTTCACAAACCCATGCTGGCTGGGACCAATGACTGCTTTGTCCCCCAGGTGCGCCTCAATAAGTCCGAGAACCAACTTCTCCATGATTTTACCAGGCACTGACGTGAGACTGACAGGCCTGTAATTGCTAGGGTCTTCTTTCTGACCCTTCTTGAAAATTGGCACAACATTTGCCAGCTTCCAGTCTACCGGGACCTCTCCAAATTCCCAGGATCGTTGAAAAATAATTGATAGAGGTTCCGCGATGACATCCGCCAGCTCTTTCAGCACCCGGGGATGAATCCCATCCGGACCCATGGACTTGTAGGGATCCAGGTGGAGTAGCAAATCCCGCACACGTTCAGGGTCAGTTGGGAGTTTGTCATCCCCACCGTCCCGGTCCTCCAGCTCAGGGCACCCTGGGTCCCGAAGCCCATCATCGGCATTGAAGACAGAGGCAAAGAAGGCGTTAAGCGTCTCTGCTTTGCCTACGTCATCGTCTGTGAGGAGACCTTCCCTATCAAGGAGCGGCCCTATGTTTTCTTTAGTTCTCCTTTTTCCATTTACATATCTAAAAAAACCCTTTTTATTTTCTCTCACAGACACAGCCAGCTTCAACTCTAGCTGTGCTTTGGCCACTCGAACTTTCTCCCTACAAACACGAACAGCATCCCTGTATTCTTTCCATGACGCCTGGCCCTCCTTCCAGTAGAGAAACACTCTCTGTTTCCGCCTAATCTCCATTAGAATGTTCCTGGTCAGCCACGCCGGCTTCCTGCCCCGCCTGCCTGACTTGCGATATTTTGGAATTGCCTTATCTTGTGCTTCTAGGAGGCATCGCTTAAAGAGTGACCAGCACTGGTGGACATCGAGGCCTTCAAGAGCAGTTTCCCAGGGGACCTTGCTGACTAGTTCCCTGAGCAGCCTGAAGTCCGCTTTCCCCATATCTAGGGATGAGGTTTTGGTGGCGCTTTTCCTTCTGTCACCATAAATGTTGAACTCAACCACTTCATGGTCGCTATGACCGAGGCGGCCACCAATCACCACATCTCCCACCAGACCCTCTCTGTTTTCTAGCAACAGGTCTAGGAGGGCACCTTTCCTAGTTGGCTCCGTTAGCACCTGTACCAAGAAGTTATCATCTAGGTGCTTCATGAACCTCCTGGACTTGCTCGTGTCAGCCGTGTGGCACTCCCAGTTAACGTCCGGCAAGTTGAAGTCCCCCATAAGGACAAGGGGAGTTAATCTCGAGGCCTCTCTTAGTTCTGTAAAGAATAATTTATCGGCGCTATCATCCTGGCCAGGCGGTCTGTAATAGACTCCCACAACTACATCCCCTTTATTCGTTCGTCCCTTGATCCTTACCCAGAGGCTCTCAACTTTGCCATCGCCAACCTGAAGTTCCACACAGTCCAGCCCCTGCTTCACATACATCGCCACCCCACCACCTCGCCTACCCTGCCTGTCCCTCCTGAAGAGCCTGTAACCATCTATCGCAACACCCCAGTCACAGGACTCATCCCACCAGGTTTCGCTTATGCCGATGATGTCGTAGTTGCGGGACTGGGCCAGGACTTCTAGCTCATCTATTTTATTCCTCATACTGCGTGCGTTTGTGTGAAAGCACTTCAGGTGCGTCTCCTTACACTCAGCACCTTGTGAATCTGACCAAAGGACCCCACTGGCACACAGCCCCTCTGATTCTAGCGTACCAAGTTAAGTAGCTTGAGCAATATAATATTAAGCTATTCTCCTCAACTAGTCAGGTGTCTCCTAAACTTGAGATGGAGGCAGGGAATGATTCTTCAGAGTGAAGAGCTGTTTTTCTAAAGGAACAGAAATTATGAAGGTGGTGAGGCCCTGGCACAGGCTGCCCAGAGAAGCTGTGCATGCCCCATCCCTGGAGGTGCTCAAGGCCAGGCTGGATGGGGCTTTGGGCAGCCTGGGCTGGTGGGAGGTGTCCCTGCCCATGGCAGGGGGTGGGACTAGGTGGGCTTTAAGGTCCCTTCCAACCCAAACCAGTCTGTGGGTCTGTGATTCTCTGAAGTCACCTGAGGTTTTACTCATGAATGAGAAAGCACAGATCTCCTCCCTCACTGCGAGAAGACAGGGCAAAGGTCTTAGACTAGCAGGAGCAGAAAGCTCCAGGGCTATCTCAGGACACTGACAGAGAACTGTAAAAAGCCTGTGACAGTCTGAGTTACTGCTTATTTGTGGTTACACTACACAGAGGGAGCATTGGTGTATTTTTATTGCTAAGCTCTGTACTTTCCCCATGCTCCTTCCCTTCGGACCAGTTAATTACATGCTCGCAGACATCCTCTGCAAGAGACATCAGTAATTTTCTCAGGATGACCATGCTCCTTCCCTGATTTTTGCCAGACTCATCATCCACAAAGAAGTAAGCAAGATAATCTGATTTTTGCCGAAAGACAAATTCTTGCTGAGTGGAGTAAGACAATAATTTTGTAGAATTAGTTTCCAAAATTTTAAATTTGGGCTTTTGTTTGTTTAAGGATTCGAAAGTCTACTCAACAATGCTGATGCACTTAGGTTGTTAAACGGAAAACACTGGGGGCTTTTTTAATTAGCATTTAAAACCTCAAAGAGCCCCAAGCTACCAACTTCATGAGCTTTTTTTTCAATGGAGAAATGAAAACACAGTTATCATATTCTCCTTAACTAAGAAATGTTTCCTTTGCTCTTCCTGGCCTCGTTCAAAACCAGCAGCGTCCTCACTCCGAAGGCTGCCCCAGAGGAGCTGCATTTAAGAGCCACTCTTCTTCCAGGAATTTCCTCCTGAGCACTGAGAACTGATGTGTTTCCATGGCTTTTGAGGATGAACACACTCACCACAAGCACCCTGCCACTGCCCCGTGGTAGGGCACATACCTGGTCTCAAACCCTGGGCAAAGGAACAAGCACAGGAGTGTAATTTATTGCTATTTAATTCCTTGCTAGGTAGTGTCATACTCTCAGACTGCAATACAGGAATCACCCCACTGCTAATTCGGAGAGAGAACATTACATCTGTTGTTTATGCAGCATCAAGTTTGTCACCCCTGTGAGTCAGCTGGGAAAAGAGTACTGATTTTTGCACATTTCACTAGCAAATGAACATCACCGTGCCAGCCATATTCAATGAATTAATAATAGGACAGGCACAAATTGTTGATGCATTTAATCATTCATTGAATGTCTCCAGTAAAACTTTAGAGCAAAATGAGACAGGAGGAAAACGCATTTTCAGGAAATACTGTCCTTTCTTGCAGCCCTACCAATGCAACTCATTCTGTGGGTCTTCAGTGCAAAATAATTTTCTAAATCAGGGCTAAGCATCTGGGATTCCCCTTGCCCTTCTAGCAGGCAAGGATGCTCAACAGAGTGTTACTGTTAAGCTTCTTCTGCTCTATTTCCCTGACCTTGCAAACCCTGCAAGCATGGCAAGGGTCCCGTTCCAGCCATGCCCACGCTCGTGTTTAGGGTGTTCTGAAAAGTGAAGCTCTCAAGGTGTGAAACCTACAGCTCCCACCTTTCACTGCTTGAGATGGACTTCTGATCGCTGGCATGTGAAGCAAAAAGTGGGAGCCACCACTGCTCTTCCTGCCGTTTTGAGCAGAACTGAGAGTCGTTCGCTTATTAGGCACTGCAGGTTTCTGCCAGATGAACTCGGTTTTCTGACTTCAGCACAGCTCAGGGCTTAATCAGCTCCAGCTCAAAGCGTTATACATGCTCCTAGCTTTCCAGGGTAGAGGAGCATGCTTAGCCACCACGGCAACTCTGTGGGTCAAAATGAGGGGCAAAGCTGAAAGGCAGTAAGGTAAAAGGGTTCCAGTTCTGTTAGCTTCAGGTGGAGTAGACAGTGGGCATCCAGCCAAGGCAGGAGTACCTGGAACCCATATGCAGAGGGAAGGATGCGTTCTGAATATAGCCTGAGTACAGAGATTTCTCCCTGCAAAATCCTAATCAAAACAAGGGGGGAAGAAAGCAAAAGACAACGAGAAAAAGCTGGGAAACATTTCAGTGAGAAAGCCCAGAGCAAGGAAGGCTTACCCTCAGTGGAGGAAGACCCACTCAGTGAAAACAACCTGGACATCTGTAAACCCATAGGGCCTGATGGGCTGCACCCCCTGCTGCTGAGAGAGCTGGCTGATGTCACTGTGAGGCCAACCTCAGCTGTCTTTGAAAGGTCATGCCAGTCCTACCTCCGAGAAGTGCAAGATTTAAGATGTGGCCAAGCACAGGCCAGTCGATCCCTGGCAAGGCGAGGAGGGAAGATCCTCCTGGAAACCATTTCCAAACATATGAAGGACAAGAAGGTGACTGGGAATAGTCGCCATAACCTCACCAGGTAGGTGAGGTTATAACCCCACTTAAGTAGGTGGGTTTGGACTACTTGAGCTCAAGGCTCGTTCAGCCTAAATCTGCGATTCAGAGCATGAGATGAACCCATAACCACAAGCCAAAAGGACTGAAATATCAGGGGGAAAAGGTTAGAGAAGTAAAAGAGAAATAAAAGGCAGGAATTAAGCTCAAATGAGTAGTATGAGAGAATAAAACGTACAGCACAATGTTACCTTCTTTGTGCAGGGAGTGTAACAGGTGCATTTACCAGAAGCTAAGCAGCTACTTTAAAGATGCTTCCACCTATCGACTGATCCATTTGTCCACAGCAAACTGCTGTCTTTGATGTTAAAGGGCAAGATCATTGGAATCTTCATCTTTTGTGGTTTTCTTTTCCTTATACAAAAGAGCTTTAGCACAACTGATCTGTAAACAGACTAGCTACGTTACCTCCATTATCATCATTGTAATACAAATTACTTAAATGTAACAGATAGAAAAGCGCAACAGAAAGGATAAAAAAGAAAAATCTCAGCTGAGAACTCCATCTCCAGCAACCAGATAACTGAAAGAGGGGCAGAGGGAACAGATATAAGATAAACAAAGCTAGAGCAATGCTTCTGCTCCAGTGGGGCAAAGTTTTCCCCAAATCCCAACTGAAAATACAGACAAAAGGATACAGAGAGTTCACAAGAATCATGACTTTGGGAAACAAGGAAAGAAAACATTAAATTGAGGCTATTAACCACTTAATTTCTCTTTAGAAAATCTGGAAAATCTGCTAAATCTGTGAAGTATCTATCAGTTTCCCAACCACGTACCATTTGATTTTCCTCCACGGAATGTAGGAAACCTTGAAAGCACACAGTAGTTTTGATAACATTAGAATAGACTGAGAAGCCCCAGGGTAACAAACTCGCATGCTGCACAGCGACGTCTCATGCACTTAACAGCATCTGAAAGGAAGTTTGTTGTGACAGCCGTGGCGTAGGATGGCTGGAAGGCTAGGTGGACTTGCAAAGTGAGGAGGAGATTTCTGCCTAAAAATAAAGCCACAGAGCTCTTCCATCACTTAGAAAGACAAGAAAAAAAAAAAAAAAAAAAAAGTTTATGATCTTGAAGAGGGAAGCAGGAAAGCGGACATTCCTCAAAGATTGCTCTTCCAGAACTGTGAAGACTCCTCATCTGGGAGCACATTTTATTCACAAATCAGTTAGAAAATCTTGGCTTAGGAAACAGACACAGTCAAAGCTCCCTTTTATGTTACTAAGTCCTTAAAATCAGCCTTTTTACACCTAAAGCTAAAGAAAGAGTATAACACAATATGGGTACAAGACTTTGAAAACATTACCAAATGTTATTATACTTGACCATAAAGTCCACAGAGAACACCAGATCCTGAGCTGTTTTATCTTTGCTAACTCCAGAAGAACTATCCAGATTTACTGCAACTCAAGATACATCCTGAAATCCTTTAAAGGGTAAGCATGGCCTAGTTGTGCAAGACCATGTACGACCAAGTAGTGATACTGACTTCCGTGAACACAATAGGAAATAAAATGTTTAAAGGGGTCTCAGGATCAAAACAGAGAAGGTCCAAATCTGCTCAGAGACACCATAGATGTAGCTCCCCATCTGGCAAAAGAAAACAGGCAAACCATATTTATACTCTGTGTGGGAAGTCCTCCAGCTTAACATAGGAAGGAAGCAGTAAAAGGAACTGCACTTAATTCATTCTGCACCTCCAAGCCTCAGAATAGCAGCAGGTACCTTGATACACTCAGCAGATGCTGCTAACTAAAATGGAAGAGAGGAACCCCAAAGAATCACACTGCAAGCCATGTGCAGAGCCCCCTCTCAGCAAAGCTCCAGAAACAATCACTCTGCAACTTCCCTAAGAAGCAGAGGCAGCCAAGACTTAAAATTTTAAAAAAGAAAAGAAAGAAATAAGCACAGAACAATGCCTAGGCCATGTAGCAGCTGATGTAATTCTTAATGAGCATTGAAAATACAAACAGTTCACAAAAGGGAGAACATTATCTTTTCAGAGGCAAAAGACAAGAATTCAGTAGGATTGTTAGATGAGAATAACTGAATAGAGCAGAAACATTCAATGAAAGTAAGACAGCAAGGAAGCAACAATACACAAGTACACAATGTTGTTCATACTCCAATGAATGCCAAAGTATGGAGCCAACGCCAGCTGATGGCATTAAAAGACAATGAGGGGGGCAGATTTTGGACAATTAAATCATAACGTAACAGAACAGGGATGTAATTAGATTTATCTGGTATTTTGATGCTCAACTTAGGTGACATTTCCTTCAAGCTCGTCAGTATTGTTCCAATGTAAAAAACAAGAGATGTTGTCTTCAGACACAGAAACACACGCAAAAAAAGAAGTACATTCATGCACACCCCTTCCAAAGCTAAACCTTAGTGGCCTCTTACTAATTCAGTGAGCCTTTCTTGATTGTGAAGGTCCTCTGGACATATGCACATCTTGTACCTTTTCACAAAATTCCTATATAACTGAGACACAAACTCTTCAGAGCTGCATATTGTTCCTTCAGCTTTTCCTACAGGAGAAAAACACGCCCTTTTTCTTGAGACAATGTAAGCACAGGAATCTTCTCTCACAATCTCTTCTTATTTTCTTATCTGAGAAGATGAATTAGGCTAAGTAAAAGAATGAAGGGACCAAGAGAAACAAGAGGCTATGAATTAAGGGTCTGCAAAGACAAAAATAGCCCATATGGTCTCATACATCAATACCTATCAGCCAACACCCTAAACCAAGCTTCTTTTTGAAAACACGTTCAGCAAAACATCTTCTATGCTTCATTTACTGATAATTCCAGTAATTCTGATGCTGAATATTTTCCTTCTGAATTTTTACTAAAAGACAAGCAGATTGCATCTGGCCAAAAGATTAAATCTATCTTCATACCAGGGCAAAACCTAAATGAAGAAGGCAAGACCTCTGAGCAACTGGGCAGACCCTATCACTGGATAGCTTAAGCTGCTGAAGTGGATGGGTCGAAGCTGTAACAGGAGCAAAGCGAGTTTTTCTACCAGCAGCCAGCACAGGGCTGTCACCATCACAAGTTGGTCTGCGACCCCTGTGAAAGCCAAAAGCAATCAAAATGCCAAGTATCTGGCACCCGCAGGGGCCTCTTGGCGCTCCTCCAAGCAGCAGGCCAGCAAAAGGCTGCTCAGTCCTAGGGAACACGTGTGTGTGCTTCATGTTGCTCCACAGTTTGGCCAGAAAACACAAATACTTTCGGTGCCTCCTGACAATTAAGCCTGAGTTTTTAGGGTGACTGTACGCTACCAAGGTTGGGGTTTGTTGTTGTTTTTTGCCAAAATGAAGCACCAAAATAGGTAACCTGAGTTAGTAATTATGTAATGGAGTGTAACTGGCCAAGTTTTCTGATGAAGTGACCTGTCTGGCCGTACTGAAAGTTATGCCAGCTGATAGTCTCAACTGTATTTATAATACATCACTCTGGACTGGTAAACGCTTCCACTAAACTCCCTGCTTTTCCATATATGACACAGCATCCCTCTATGAGTACATACCTACAAAGAATATGAAAAAAATATTAATTGTAAGTCAACAAGTTATGCACATTGTAAATGCTTTGAAGAAAAGGACAAAAAAGACCAACATATTCAAAAGCATCCAACCGCTTCAGCTACTTTACTCCATACACCCACAATCGCATTTTACAGGTATAGGTAGCACCATCATTCCAAATTAATACATAAAATTTCCAGTTTAAAGTAACGGTGACTTGTCTAAGTATCTTGAAGTTTTTTCATAGTCTTTGTAGTCACAAGGAAAGCTGTGTTCCTCATGGAACAATACTGACATTCAGGTGGTTTTGTGAAGCTGATAAATGTGGTAACATATTGCTAGGCTTGCTAAGGAAACTGACATTCTAGTCTTTTGCCTCCTCACTGTGAGATACCTCTACCAAGCCTTCGCTTTCCAGAGCAACAGAGGGCAAATTATAAATACAACTAACCATAGGAAAGGGGGCAGCATCAAGAACTGCTCACTACACTTGACAGAAAAATGATTTTTACGATGTAGACATTTCTTTACCCGTATTAAGGGTGGAAAAGGATATTAATTTCAATGAGGCATGCCATGAAGTATGTCGTTTATGATTTTGTCATGCTCACAAGGGCATAATATAGGGTGCTCAAATATCTGACCGTAGTCCAGCGTATCAACACCAGACATAAATTGCTACAGCTCAGCCGCGATGTACAGTTGGGGCCACCATGCCAGAGCAGACTGCATTGCAATGGACAAACAAAAGAAAGCTTAACATGTTTAAATGTAAAGAGCCAAGGAAAAGAACCGACTGTAAACAAGATAAATATACTTTCCTCCAAGAGCTTGACACAGAGCTGGGGTTTGGCCAATTCTGAGAAGCAAACTGCAAAGCCAGAACTCTTTCTGATGCTGAGGAAAGCTCCATCATCATTTCTAAGCCAAAGCAACTCCCCAGTGCAGCACACGTTTGCTTACTCTGCTCAGTACAGCTACTATGCAGGAGGAGGTTCTGATTCCAGATTTAACTTCTATTTCTCACTGCCGTTTAACAGACAAAAGTTATTCAACAACTTTGTTATTGCAGAACACCACCAACAACTAAGTCAGGTTTTAGAGGGGATATCTATCACTGTAAATATTCTTTTACATTTTTTTTTTTTTAAGTGGCATCCAACAGTCCCAGTTCAGATTAACTTCACAGTGCCAGCCACTGCAGACGCACAGAGATGAGCATGCCATTACGAACATACCACCACAGACAGACAAAATGGATAAACGACGGGAGGAGGAGGAGCCCAAAAGTGACATCTCCCGAGTTCCTCAGTAGCAACATGAAAGACGTTTCAATTAGCCTGGCCACTCAAGCCCTTTCTGCTGACACCACCAAGAGGAGCCGATCAAAAGCCTGCTGCAGTGAGACATATGGTGGGAGTACAAAGAGTCAACTGGAAATCAAAGAAAAAAAAGAGAGAGAGAATAAAAGAAGGTACCATGGAGTAAGCACGCCAATTACACAAAGATAACAGTAACAACTGCTGACACAAGTGAGTCTGGGTATGGCAATTCATGCTTTTCTGAGTCAAGCAATTCTATTTCCAAAAATGAATTTTTAAAGATGTATTTTTTAAAGATGTTTTTTTTTTATGGAGCAGAGCACAATATTTCTAAAGGTAAACACTTACAGTTTCGAGTATGCTGTTAATACCCGAAAAGCCTGCTCTCCACTTATTTTTGTTCATGCACTAACACAGCTGGCATGTTTCTATCCAGAATTCTTATGCAGGGACTCCAAGGATTCATCAGGCAGGCGATCTGTGGAAGATCTTACACTGAGCTGTTACAGGTTAGAAAAACTCCTGTAAGTGTTAAACATTTTATGCGTAAACAAGATTTTAAGGTGGGAAAATACATACCAGAAAGCCTAGATGTATAAAATTTTCATGTGAAAGCACATCAGTGCAGAATTTGAAGTTAGTTTTGAATATTTAGTTCTCAGAGATAGTGTGGCTGTAAGGAGCAAGGTGTATGCTATAGGTCCTCTGTTTTTTAATGAGAAAGGCAGGAGCACACTGCTCAGAACCAAGAAACAACTGACACCTGAATGAACACCAATTTCTTAACAGCTTTTGATGAATTGCCACTCAGCAGAAGGCTGAAAACAGAATAAACTTCTCTCTAAAGTAGCCAAAAGTTACGGCACAAGCCTGAGCCCATGTCCAAAGTGGAATCAAGAGTCTAAACTTCTTTTGGAGGACTATGCTTATTTCTCAGTCCACAGAAGTATCACCAGGAGAAGTAGTCGTATTAGCAATTTATATGTTTAAATCCCACCCATGTGCTCAAATTAAAGTATTTCAGTATAGCAGCACTGGACTAATGCTATCACTTACTACAAACCACATTTGCTGTTTAGTAAGGTGCTTACACGAAGAAGTGTCTCTAAAGCTAAATGCACAGTATGTGTACAATAAAGTTTTCAGGTTCAGGATCATTAGCCACTGCCCTTGAGTAGCATTTCTCAAGAGACCTGAAGGCACTGGTTTCCAGAAATGTTTCTGTTTTTTTCTTTTCAGTTTCATCAAAAGGTCTTTAGAAAAAAATGATCAAAGGCAATGTAATATAATTTAGATAATGTTGCTAGCACAAGTAACTCTCCAAGCAAAAATACATGCCTTGTTCTTGCATAGGTATACCTGCAGAGATAACACAACACACACACACAAATACCGACAGGAGCTTCAAAATGCATGAAAAAAGTACAAATGCCAAAAGATGTTTATGAGCTACACTGGAAACAGCTTTCCAAAATGGCAAAAAACATTTGTGAGAAGGAAGGTAGTTTAATGAACCATGAAACTGCCTTTTCTCAACACAGATCTTGTTTGAGTTCCATGGTATTGGAAAAAGAAGGAGAGATCCATTTAAAATACAGGTTCTTTGTTCTGGCTTTGTTCCAGCTGTCCAACTAGCTGTTGGACGCTTCTGTGACCCAGATATTTACCACGGTTTTGAATGTGACTGTACCAAAGCTGGTACAGAGCATCATGTGAAGGGAAGATACTGATCGTAGCAGGCTGGAGCTGACGAGGCATACAGATGTGTCATTGTCTGGCACGCGTTGTACAGCATCTGGCACACGTTGTACAGCATCTGAAGCACTAATAAAGACAGGGCGATCAGCCCTCTTTCTGCAAATATTATGGTAAGACATCTCTCTGTCTTCACGCTGACATGACTTTAACGCTGCGCCTGACTGGTAATACTCACGGATTAAATGATGCCAAGGAAATACAGGAGGAAACTAAACAGCTAAAGGTTTCCTCCCAGGCCTTAAACGCTGCTGCATCATTCAGACTCCGTAAGAGAAAGGTGACAGGCAGGTGTCAGCTCCCATACTCCGAAGGAAGTTTTTACACTGGTTGTTTTAGTGAAAGCCAGCTCCCAGCTGCTGCCACGAACACGGCAGGGCCAGGTGAAGGGACGCACTCGAGCTCAGGAAGCACGCAGGGACATCAGCCCACAGAGCCCTGAGGGCACACAGCTCCACGGCCAGACCCCAGATTGCTCACCCTGTCCTTCTGCTCTCACACGGGTCAGCCCAAAGCTCCTGCTGGGCCTGCTGTAGGTTTGCTTATGGTTGTGATTTTCCCACAGAAATGTAAAGTGGCCTGGAACACACTAAAAAGCGAGGCCAGTTCCTCTTTAAATTGCTTTTAGCCATGGTGCTATCAAACTGGGCAGGGTCCCCTCGTACTGGGACACCCCTGGCTTTTACCCTACATGCTAAGTAGTTCTCTGCAAACACAGCTTTGGGAACGCCACCTTTAAGTGCTTCTAGTCACAAGGCCAACCATTAAGGAGACAAAAGCTTGCAGAATCAACCCACTCAGAGCACTTTGATTGAGTTATAAATGACCAGCGATCTTCAAAACCACTCATTTGCCTTGTCACACATCGCATAAAATTCAGGGGGCTTTGTCCACAGCATGAACAGGGGGACTATTTAACATTGGGGGTCTGGTGTTATTAGTGGGAGGAAAAACACAGCCTCTGCCTCCTTCAGCGAACCCAGATGATGTAAATGTCAGTCCCTTCATGAACCGAAACGCAAGTCCAAATTAAAATGCAACTGATATTGGGGGATACATAAATTACCACTTAGAAATCACTTACATAAATTGTGGTTTAGATTTTATCACATATATTAGCCTGCAAGCAGGGTCAGTTGATCAGGTAGAGCTCACATCAAAGTAAAGCGACATTCCATGCAGGATGACAAGCTCACCGCATTTCCCCACGTCTCCACGATTTCCTATTAGGGTCCTCAGAAAGCTCGTCTTTGAAACCACCTGGAAGCTGGGCCGGGCCCCGTGCAGTGCTTTGGTCAATGCAGTACGTAGCAGTCTGACAACTCTGACAACTTCCCAGTTAGCCAGGGCAAAGGTCTTAAGGCAACGCTAATCCTACACCCCTTACTCCACGCTTACCACAGCCCTACTCGCTGAATACAAAGTACTTTGATAGGTGCACGTGGAGAGAGGCAAGGTCAGCAAAAAGCCTGCATTTCTTAAACTTCCTGTCGCATTTAATTCCTGGATGAAAGCTTTTGCTGCAGTGAAGTTACCTGCTGCTTTTCCAAGAGCAGCTGAGCTTGCGCAGCCCACCACCCACAGCTGCAGAGATGCTTGCAGCTCACAGCCCAGCTGTTGCCTCACCACAGCCGAAAATGTTTTCCAGGAAAAAAGGCTCCTGTTAGCTGACTGCCATCCTTCCCGTGCTGCTTCTCTGTGGGGACAGATGTTAGACAGCATGCTTCATTCTGATAGTTTGGGAAGGTTGCACTGGATGCCTACTCTAGTTATTATTATTTATCCCGCGTGCATCTGTTTTTTTATATACAGTTCACATACTGATAAGCTTGCAATAGTTATTTTTACATGGCATTCTTCAAAGGAACTTTCCCATGCTCCCACTCCCATTTGCATGCTACTCAACTGGGCTGCGTGCTCGGGTTTCGGAGAGCAGGCGCCTGCCTACATTGAATCCTAAGACCAACGCACTGAGAAAAGATGCAGCATGTGAAAGGAAAGAAAAAAGAGCTGGAAAATCAAATGCCTATTTACTATCGCACACGCACAAATAACTGCTCTGGCTTTGGTAAACACTCGAGAGCTGCAGAAGCACGCTGGCAGGTCAGACACGAGTGCGGTACAGAGCGCAGTGCTAAGCCAGCGGGGAGGGCTGCGCCGTAATCCCAAGGAAACGGATCCGGTTTCAGAAAAACAAACAAGCACATAAACTCCAGATCTGCTTGACGGGCACACATATCGCAGCCCAAATGGTTTTTAACTGCCGGGTTCACCTTCTGACTTAATATTAGGGTCATGAATAAAGGACCCACTTTGTAGGCTTAGTTTTTTCCCTTCTACTTTAAATAAAATTTGTCTGATGATTTGGATCAAAGAAACGTGGGATCTACGACCACTGATAACCGATACCTCTTCAAATAAAGCCTAACACACACATAAACTTCTTTCAGCCTAACAGCTTAAGCCATAAAGCAATTTTCACAGATTGTTAGAGCACAACCAACATTAGACAGGAGAGTATGACATGGAAAAAAAATATCAGCATTTCTAGCCGTGCCAGAATTCCCATTCTAGGGAAAGCGTGAAGTCTTGCTCACTTACGAACACAAAATAACTCATGCTGTTGTGTCAATAGGATTACCTTTACTCAAAAGCAATATTCTGGGCCAAAAAAAAAAAAAAAATAGACCTACTTTGAGCAATGAGAAGACCGCCAATAGAAAAAAACCCTGAGAAATACCTTTTCCTCTAGGGGAAAAGACTTGCTAATGAGTTTTCAGCTCAGCTAGAGCCATATGTAAACACAGAAAGACAATCATTTTATTCTGCCCACATCTTGTCCCAGCCAAATTCAGATGTGAGGCTGAAGACACTGTTGCCACCTGCTATAAGCACAGCAGACCTTTAAGATCTGTTTCAACCTCCAGGGTAAGCTGCTCCCTCCAAATTTCTTCCAGGTCAGCTACTTTCTCCTCCATCCCCACCAGGCTTGCTGGAAGAACCCAGAGGTGCTCAGCAGTCCTGCAGCAGTCCAAACCTGGACAACCACCCAACAGCCCCGTATGATCCACCTGCACTAGATGTGTTGGGTTCTTAGCTGCAGTAGTAATGTATTAAAATCACCGCAGGTGTATTTTAATGGTCTGTGGATGGCGCAACAAAGTTTGGATCAGTGGTGGCTTAAGTCCATCTAGGTCAGCGCTGCTGTGGCTTTGCCTGCCACACACTTGCACCAGAAGCTTGCCCATGTGGTCAGGCAACAAGTTGGTCCTGGGAACCAATCCCGTGAAAAACACCTTGATTCTCTGTTTGCAGAAATTAAGCATGGGCATTAGTACCAGCGGGTGACTGCCGAGGAGAAAATGGGGTGTGCTACTCAAAGGAAGGTTCGTTGGGCTGTGGCAGTGCCTGGATCCTAAAAAGCATCCTGAAAACTCTGCTCCTTCTACATCCTCTGGTACAGGGGTGGAAACCCCTGCAGTAACTGCAGCCAAATTTGACAGGGGCAGTAACTCAGGGCCTAGGCACAAAATTTTTCCACCCTGTTCCTGAGACTTCTTTTTGCTTCTTTTTTTGATTCCTCACCTAACAGCTCTTTCAAGACAACCAAACTGAAGAAGTAATTAAAATCAAGTTGACTTCTCCTTCTAGGGTATCTCAGAGTACATCAGCAAGGTAGAAATTGTCTGCTCTGGGTATTTTTTTGGCAGTGCTGAATACATTACCTGAGATGAGTCGTACGCCTTTCTGGCTTATCTAGTTGTCCTAAGAGGAAATATTAACAACCCACCACACTACATGATCAATCTTAAAGAAATTAGTAACTTAAAATTCTTTCTGCTTCCCAAGCAATACAGAATTTCAACAAACTAGAACTCCAAGGTGTGTTTTTGCAGTCTGCCATGGTAGGACACTCATGTTTTGTATGGGAGAGCACAACTACAGAGAGCCCTGGAAGGTGAGCCCTGCGATTCAGAACAGTAAGAATCAGCAAGACCAGAAATGCTAATCTCAAAACCTGGGGAGAGTGGAAGGGGAAACCATTACAGATAAATCAAATTTATGTTTTGGTTTTTGACAGCTACAGATAAAAAAGTGCCCGCTCTCCCAGCTGAGTCGACTGCCTCAGATCTCACTTCAAGGCCTCGAAAAAGCACAGTGCTTTCTCAAATGTCTATTGGCGCATGCACTTTATTACATAAGGCCCTTTTGTGGGGCTACTTGAAACACAGAATTACTTTCGACTCACTTGTCTTATGTAAATTCCCAGTCAAGTGCCTCCTCTGAAAAAAAAAAAAAAAACTAACAAAAATTAAAGACACAGGATATCAATATACATGTAACAGATGAAAGCTAGAAAAAGTGGGGGAGGGCAGAAGAGTGATCTCATTCCCTTTCATACACAGCGCTCTAGCAGGAAATGTACTACTGCTATGTTTGAGTAAAAGATCAGACACCAGAATGGGCAACTGAAAAAAAAAATAAAAGAAAAATCAAACAGACTAAAAACCAGAACCGTTTCCTCACATCGGTACTGAAATGGACTTCACGAGGGTAACAACAATTCTCAGTTGCACAATGCTAAATCAGTGGGGTCGAAAAACAAGTTTGGGCAAATCTTGAAGTGGTAGCAAATTTCACACGTGTCACTGTTCTGCTGAAGGCACAACGGCCACTTGGAAAAGTTTAAAGTAAATCTTCCTAGCTGCTTGTATTTCCTATGATGTAAGAAATGTCTATGATACATTACCTACATGCTCTCACTATAACATATCGGTTCCTGATTTAGAATTCATCTTCAGAGATTAAGAACTGAGAAGAATTTCACGAGAATTTTTATTTTCTAAAACAAATTTTGCATCTCTTCAAGTCATGTTTAAAGATCACAGATCTTTTACCACACCTCTCACTGCAGTGGGTAGTACAGAGAAACATTTTGACAAAACATACAAACAGCCTCTGGGAGAGATGTTTTAATTCAAATGCCTGTTCATTAGAGACTTCAGCTGAATCCCTCCTTGGCAGCAACAGTACCAAAAGGATTTTCACTTTTTTCGCTCACACCCACTGTGGAGAATATTCTTCAAACAGATCTATGTTAATTAGATTTAAAAGACACTAAAAGACTGCTATTCTTAATACCCATACAGTAAGAAATAAGAAATCCAAATGAGAAATGAGAAATCCAAATGGGAATTAAGAAATCCAAATGTCTCAATGCTCTCTGCTAAAAACAAAAACCACCACAACAATGAAAACACTGGCCCATTCTCTCTGTCTCAAAAATCATGCCTCTTGTAAAATCAAGGTACCCAAAGCACCATTTTTAAAACTGCGGGCTAACAAGACTACAAGATTAACATTTTTCTCAAGCTGACGTACAGTTTTGTCTTCTATTGTAAAACCGAAACAAAAAGGAGTGGAACATTCTCCACAGATTCTGTCTGAAATTCTGACTTAATCGAGAAATTGGCATTTAGGAGATTACAAATCAGAGCTAAAAATTCACTACTGCCATCAGAGTGAAAAATGTAAGTGACTGGGGGTCAAATGAAGAAAGAGCTTACATTTATTTCATTGCTTTGAGATTATTGTAGACATTTGGTAACAAAAACGTGAAAGATTGCTGCAATGCAGTTTTTGACAGATAATATTTCCTGTCGAGACAGAACAGAAAGAACTGTAGAGCTTCAAGATTGTAATCGTTTTGTACATTTCTACGCACAAAGTACTTTTTTAAGCAAAATATTTCACCCCTGCAGCTGCTATCTCTTAGATGTACTGCCATCCTTCATCTTCATCCTCCCACTGGAAAGGAAGAAATGACATGACAAAGTTTTCAAGCTTAAAACAAGAAAGTTTATATGTATAGCAGGAACAGAAAAATGAATCCTGTGAGCATTATGAGTTTGTGCAATTACATCAACAATGAGAGATTAAGTTGCTTCCTTTCTCGATTTGGTGTTAAAGACACACAGACATTTGCAAAACCATGTTATAAAACAAGTAAGAATTTATATGAGCTTTTACTGACAGATGTCTCCCAATAGGGGTCAATGCCAGGTTGTTCTTCCTCAGCCCAGATTTGGAATCTGCTCTTATCTGATTTAGTATCTTATTGTTCTGCGGTTCAGTAGAATTATGCGTATTTTAAACACCAAGAAACAAGATCAGGTAAGACAAAGGCTTAGTATGAATCTGTAAAGCTACATCAGCTCTGATCCAAGTTTATCTGTATGTACTACATCAAAAAGACTGAAGTTTGGGTAAAGGAACACCGACAGCAAGGCGCAACTCATATGTTCTATTAAGATAGAGCGGGTATGTCTGAAGAACTGAGTCAAAATTTACAAGAAAACAAGAGACTTACAAACTCTCACAGATATGGTAGGTTTTGCAGGGTTTTCTTGGGGACAGAAGCATTGTAGATTTTATTCAAAATGATAATCTAACAGAGAAAAAAAACACCACACAAGACTATAAAATGTGTTTTTACAGAGTGATAGTAGGTAAGCATGAGAATGGCTTCATCCTTGCAGACAAATAACCAAAGCAAACTCAAGGCCAACCTTTGTCATCGTAGCTTAAATCTTACAAATGTCTCAAGCTAAAAGAGAAAGATACATTCAAGATAAAGACGTAGACGTAAGCAGTCCTTCCAATTCCCTCACAGGGAATCTGTTCTACAGTCCTACCAAAGATTGCTTTATAAGAGAAAACACCCACGCACGCCCCTTTCATCGACAGATTAATACACCCTCGCAGTGTTTTGATATAAAAAGGAAAGCAGATGTGGAACAGTTTCCAGAAACAGTAAAAATTAATCTGATTTTGAACTGAATGAAAACCAGACAGACAGATTTTTTAAAACTGAGGCCTAAAAAAAAAAAACACACAAAAATCAGGATTCCAGGTGCTGAACGTGCACGGCCCTTTCTGAACAGGCCTTTGGGGTACTCATTCAGCACCTGGAAAAGTCAGGTCCCAAGAATTCTCCAGCTTGAAGGCAAAAACTGGTAATCAACAATCAAATACAAATCCAGTGCTTGTATTTTGTACTGTCTCTTCTGTAGTACTCAAAGTAGACTTGCAGCTTGTCAGACACAACCATGAGATTCAAAAGGCTGCTCTTTATCTAATAGTTCCTTAGAAAAATCTGATTCAGCTTGCAGAATTGACAGGTTTTTATATCTCACTTTTCTTTCATATATGTAGTAGTCCTATAAAATATGTATATACGTACATAAAATTGTATATACTTATGTAAAACTGCCTCTCTTCTTCTATACTTTTCTATTCTGCATCAACTTGGAAAAGGTAATCTTTGAAGAATAAATTCCTGTCAAAACAAACCTAAACGGTACTAGTTACTGAAGCTTCCTGCTCAGAAGCACGAAACCACTTTGCACACTTGCACTTTTCTGTTACGATGTGCCATGAAATATAACATCTAATTTATGCCCTCGTTTCCACTGGCATTGCTGTGGAGGCAGCACCGTGCCCGGCTCTTTGCAGGGGCGCTGACCACGCGTGTACTGCCAGCTTTATCTTGGCGCCGATATATATATGTATATATATATATATATATTTAATTTCCTTTGAGAGGAAGGAGGCGGCAGGAACGTGTTTCTGGCTGCGTGTGGGGAGGAAGGGCCGACGGCCGCCCCCTCCGACCCACCGCCCCCCGGCCGGGCAGGGCAGGGCATGGCAGCACCCAAGGGCGCCATGTCGGGGGGGAGCCGGCTCCGGGACAAGATGGCGGCCCCCGCAGAGCGCCGGGGGTACCCGGGCAGCCTCCCCGCAGGATGCCCCCCGAACCCCCGCCCCGCCCGGCTCCCTGCGAGGAGGAGGAGGAGGAAGAGGAGGAGAAGGAGGGGAGCGAACACGCACCTTCCCCGAGCACACCGGGCCGCCGCGGCGCCAGCACGGCCCCCACCTCCGCCGGGCCGGCTGGGGCCGCAGGGGGCGGAGGAGGAGGAGCGCCCGCGGGGCGGGAGACGGCACGGGACGGGGACGGGCACGGCTGTGCCCGGGGGGTGAAGGTGACCCCGGGGCTTCGTGTGTCGGGGCGTGGAGCCTCGCAGGTCCCGCTGAAGAGAAGCTGGGTCAGGCAGGGCCTCGGGGAGGAACCCGCTCGGGTCCAGAAATTCCCTGACCCAGCAGTTTCAGAAGCCCTTCCTGCTGAGCCCACCGCAGTATTTACCCTGCTGTGCGGGTCTGCGGTTCTATATCATAGAATCATTAAGGTTGGAAAAGCCTTTCAAGGTCACCTGGTCCAACCATCCCCCTACCACCAATGTTACCCACTGAACCATGTCCCCAAGCACCACGTCCAGCCTTTCCTTGAACACCCCCAGGGACGGTGACACCACCACCTCCCTGGGCAGCCCGTCCCAGTGCCTGACTGCTCTTTCTGAGAAGAAATGTCTCCTCATTTCTAACCTAAACCTCCCCTGGCACAACTTGAGGCCATTCCCTCTAGTCCTACCACCAGTTACCTGTGAGAAGAGGCCGACCCCCAGCTCCCCACACCTTCCTTTCAGGTACCTGCAGAGAGCAATAAGGCCTCCCCTGAGCCTCCTCCAGACTGAACAACCAACCCCAGTTTCCTCAGCTGCTCCTCACAGGACTTGTGCTCCAGGCCCCTCACCAGCTTCAGGATGGCTGTAGATGGCTCGTTGTGCCTGTTGTGTGAGGGTGTGCGGCAAAGGGACAAGGGGCAGGGAGGCTTTCATGCTTCCTGCACAGTGGCAAGTGCCTTCTCGGTGGGTATTTCGGAGCGTAACAGCATCACATCGCCTGCTGATGGCTTCCAGCACTGAGAGCTGTCACTTGTCTCCATGCTGCTGAGACCTGATGTAGGGCCACCACTCTTCACGTTAGGGCCTCATCCACGAGTAACATTGCATTCATTTAAATAAAGGTGTGTTTATGAAAACACTTAAGTAAATGGGTGCAATTTCTTCTGTAGATAAGATCTTGAAATTCAAACATAAGTCTTAATCTGCAAACACTTGAATTTAAGCACTTGATTAGTTCCATTTAAGTCAATGGGACTACCCAAGTGCTTACAGGTAAGTGTTTCTAGGATCAAAGCCCTGGGTATGTTTCCAAAAAGCTGCTTTAGCAGGAAGACGGTGAAGAATTTCCCTCTAATGTTCAACACAGTGTTCTCCCTAAGTGAAAAGGCTGTAATACTAGTAAGTTTCAACAGTATGTACCTTGGTGAGGGATTTGGAAGAGACATTATTATAAGAAATGGCTGCCCCTGCTAGCCTGGCTCTTCCACGCATTTATTTGACGTGAGTCATTTGTATTTCTTCACTTGTGTTTTTCAGTGGACAATCTAGATAAGACTTTTTTTTTTTTTTTTGCTGCAGTGGCTGTGTCCTCTTCTACATAGATCACAGAGCGCTCCAGTGGGACACAGTAATATGTTCCACTCAAACTGCCACAGTCCTTGAGAGCCCTTTTCCACTGAGGGTGGCAAAATAACTGTTTAAATGAAACTGTTACACATATAAATTGTTATTAGAGATCTGCCTGTCCTTCTGTCTCTTCCCTGTGGGTTATGTATATTCTTTACATACTCTGCCTTACAGGCTGTAAGCATCAGAGTCAGGGACTTTGTAAAGAGATTATACACAGTGAATGAGTAGTTATAAATGAGTTGCTCTAAGTCCTGCAAGAAAATATACCACCTATCCTCAGAGGCTGGGAGTTGCCACCAAAACATCTGAAACTTAACTATCAATGTATGAATTTCCTTTTTGCTTCCAATGAGAGACAGAACATAGGACAGATCTGCATGAAGGAGCTCACATAAAAATGCACTTGTATTTGAATTTAGAATCTGGGTTGATTCCTGAGAGTGATTCCTTCTCTCTCTGTTTTCCCCCTTTTCGATCAAATTACTTCCCAAACGTGGTTTCCAATTATTTTTTCCTGAATTAGCTTCCTTTATTAATGCTTCTCCAGCCAAGGAGTTAGAAGAATGAGTGATGATAATGAGCCATCTTTTTTCCCTGTCATCAAATAGTCAGATGGATGGAGAAATCTTGCCATGGCTGTCACTGATCCCAGATCAGAATGAAAAAAAAGCACACTGCTCATGTCTGCTGCTGTCTTTGCTTGTGAAGCAATAAATAAGAGCACGTAAAGAGAGGTAATAACACAACCTAGAACTCCACCCCACTCCTCTTCAGCCAGGAACATGCACAAATCTGTTTATGGGTTTGAAACACATCAATACCCACTTAGCCTCAGGAAAGGTATTTTCATCACACCCATCTCTTACATTGTTTTCTCATATTTTGCATTATTCACTAAATGCATAATTTTGTTTTCCTTCACTTAGCAGCTTTAGGACTTTCAGATTACTGTTCTTCCCTCCTAGGGATTGTAATTGCAAATCAGGGAGAGGCTGGAGCTGAGGAGTTCTGCATTCATTTTCCCAGACTTTATAAGCTCTGCTGGGCAGAAGTGTAGCTCCCCACCCCTCTCCTGAAATCTCCAAATCACCAATGTGATCCATCTTGCATAAATTTGAACTGATTTAGACAATTCAAGTGCTTGAAGTCATCCACATGGATGTATCTTTACAGGGCTGCTATGATGACACCGGTAGGAACAGTGTCAGAATAAAGAACTTACTTAATATTCAAGAAAGGGATTGGATATATATGAATGTCAAAAATAATCAGAATTATCTGATTGTAACTTCATGCTTCAGGGAATAAGCCAGTATCTAGCTCCTAGAAAGGGGAATGAAACCAAATGTGAGGAAGGATGACACTTCTTCCTGCCGGATTTTTTCACCTTCTATTACACAGTATGTGAAGCAACTGGTGCAGTATGCTGTTAGGCACAGGATACTGGCTGAAAATATCTTGAATCTCTTCTGAAATGACAGCTGCTTGGTACTATGCTTCTCCCCACATGGAATTTGTATGATGTTATTTCTCTGTGCTTTGTTTTTCCAGTCTGTTGAGGCTGCATATTTTCTGGAGCAAGGGCTGCTTCCGTGGCATTCCAAACTTCACTGAAGTCTCTACATTGTGACTATATTATAATAATATGAAGAAATCACAAGCATATTCACATACTAATTATTATGTAAAGTGGGGGGGTGGGAAGAGAGGAAAGTATGAGATTCCTTTGAAAAGCTGCCAGCGCAGGTACAAACACAAAAGGTGTTTGAAGTGGGAGCACACTGTATCAGCCTGAAGGAATTACCAATATACCAGCTCCCTGTGTTTATAAGCGTGCTCTCTACTTTCATTTTATGACATTTGTTTACTTTGTTGAAGTATTTTCCATTTTTTGACACTCTCCCAAAAGTCTCTTCTAGGTCCACCTTGTATTTCAGTACCACGAGAAGATGTTTTGTTCATTTAAAGTTTTTTGGTGGTGGTGGTGGTGGTTGTTTTGCTTGCTACTGTAGGCAGATAAGTATGGACTGCTAACGAATGCAAACTTCACCTTTTATTTCCTTTTTCAGTTAAAGGAGCTGAAAAGAAATATTCTTAAGTTCCCAATAAGTGTTGTTTTTCAGTTCTGCCTAGGAAAAAAAAGTGTTCAAGTTTAACCCTGACTTGTATGTCTTTCTACATGTGTAGCCTGGCAGCAAATGAATATATCCTAATAGTGCATATAATGGAGAAAAAGGTAGGGACACCATTAAAGAAAAAAGTTTTTTTTTAAAAAAAAAAAAAAAAACAGCAAGCACCTTCTGGCATCTATCTTTCTACACAGTTCTTCATTTTTTCTAGCTTTTCTGCTGCTGTGTTGGAGACTTTTTGTCATATATTGGGAAGATCAGCAGAGAGCAGAAGAGCAGAACACCTGAAGGCAGTGGGTTGGTGGGGGCATGCTTGCCTGGGAGACATCCCAGCTGAGATGTGCTATCCAGGCTTACTGCCACAAGTTGGCATTAGCTGCCCCAAGTTTCTATGCATTCTCATACTAATTTGATTTACAAGCTGCAGTGGGTTTATGTGGCAAGGTTTTGATAGCAGGGGGGCATAGGGGTGGCTTCTGTGAGAAGGATCTAGAAGCTGCCCCATGTTAGGTAAGGGCCCCACTGCTGACTAGAGCTGAGCCAGTAAGTGATGTTGTTTGTGCCTCTGTGAGAGCAGATTTAAGACAGGGAAAAAAAACACTGCGCCACACAGCAGCTGGGAGAGTGAGAGGAGTGAGGAACAGCCTTGCAGGCGCCAAGGTCAGTGAAGAAGGAGGGGGAGAGGTGCTCCAGGTGCCGGAGCAGAAGTCCCCTGCAGCCTGTGGTGAGGCCCATGGTGAAGCAGGATGTCCCCCTGCAGCCCATGGAGTACCATGGTGGAGCAGGGTTCCACGCTGCAGCCCGTGGAGGAGACCACAGTGGAGCAGGTGGACCTGCACCGATGGAGACTGCGGCCTGTGGAAGACCCCTGCCGGAGCAGATTCCGGGCTGGACCTGCAGCCCGTGGAGAGGAGCCCACGCAGGAGCAGGTGACCTGGCAGGAGCTGCTGCCCGTGGGGGACCCAGGTTGGAGCACTTTGCTCCCGAGGGATGGACCCCATGGTACGGACCCATATCTGGAGCAGTTCTTGAAGAGCTGCTGCCTGTGGGCAGCCCACGCTGCATCAGTTCAGCAAGGACTGCATCCCGTGGGAGGGACCCCACAGCACAGGGGACGAGAGTGACCAAGAAGGAGCAGCAGAGAAGAATTTCTATAGACTGACCATAACCCCCATTGCCCCGTTATCCTGCACCGCTCGGGGGGAGGAGGTGGAAGAGGGTGGATGGGGAAGGAGTGGGGGAGGTGCTTTTGGTTTCTTTCCTTTGTTTCTCACTTCTCTAGCTTGTTCGTAATAGGCAATAAATCTTACTATCTCCCTATGCTGAGTCTGTTTTGCCCATCACGATAATTATTGTGCGATCTCCTCTTCCTTATCTCAACCCTTGAGCCCCTTTCGTCGTATTTTCTCCCCGCTCCTCTTTGAGGAGGGAGAGTGAGAGAGCGGTTGTGGTGGAGCTCGGCCGCCCACCTAAGTAAAACCACCACACAAGCCAACAAAATCCAGCCTCTCTTCCTTATATTTCCTCTCTGAACAACACAAGGCAACATATAGCTATCAGCAACATGCCACTGTGTGCATCCTCCAAGGACATAGCAAAGCTGTCAGCTGCAAGCCTTGGGTTCTCACCCCGTGTGCAGCAGCCTCTTGCAGTAGGGGCACACGGCACCTCGAGGAAGCAGTGATGAACACACATGCTCCAGGGACATAAAAATATCAGTAACTCATGACCTGACAAAAGTTCTGGCAGCAAAACCTGCTAGTAAGATATGGCCTGGCAATGCACGTTCTCCTCTAGATTACTAGAAGACTATTTTTGGTGGCCATACTACAGAAAGGTTTTTGTTAAGCACTGATAGAATGTGTTTCCATTTGAATCTCCTTATAACCTGGGTGACTTGTGCTGCCACTGATGGAGGGCAAGGACACCTAGTGCAAAACCACAGATTCCAGGAGCCTGCTCTGTTCATTCCCGTGGATCTCCGGTCTTCAAGTAGTAGTTGGGTCAGTAATACATGAGTCCTCCTTCACTCCTGTGTTTACAAAAAAACGGCATATGGATATATAACACCAATTACCATATATTTGCATTAAATATACATTAAATAATACTGCTATAAATAACTTCCCTTATGAAGGAATTCAATTATAAGCACTTTTTCTCAGGAACTCTCTCCACTAAAGCTATGGACCTTTATTCATCTCAATATTTGCATGATTATAAAATCCAGGTTCAACTTATGCAACATATAACTGCCTTAAATGTGTTTAAATCCATTGATTCTTCTAAAAATGCAAATAAAATACATATTTTCTTTCTGGTTATATGAACATAGAGTAGATGGTGTTCTCTGTCTTGCCACGTACCAAAGCAGTATTTTTTTCATGACACCTTAATTGCAACAGTGAGTTCCGAGTTCAAAGGACGTTCATTGCAACCCCAGTGCCCTACCTGAAAACGGAGTTACTCCCCGGGCTGGGGACTGGGTTGAACTGTGTTGAACATGGTAGGGGCTGTCTTTATAAAGGGTGAGCCAATAACATATCTGTCTGCTAGAGGGGGATGGAAGGCTGAACAGGAGTTTGACTTCCCTAGGTAATGGTGCTGGACTGGGAGAGAGAGCGTTCCTGGAGTGGCAGATAGGAGACAGGTGGACAGAAACTGAGTGCCAAAATAGGTTGTTACCACCTGGAAATGCCTAAAAGTGAGAGGATTTTGGTTTTGTTGGTTTTGGTGGGTTTTGAATGCAAACAGATAAAACCCCCAACTCTGTGCAACGCGGCATGCTTCAGTAATATGTTGTTCTAGGTTTATCTACAAGATAAGCCAAACTGGCCACTCAAGTCAAGAAGAGCTGGTATATCATTAATTTAAATTAATTTAAATTCAGAAAAACGGTGATTCTGTAAGAGAGTCAATGTGTTACAATTAAAAAATAAACAAATATTTATGTGGCATCCATCTGCAGGGTAAAATGGAAAAGTTTGTTCACCTCTTCTTAACGCCCACGGTAAATATTTACAAGATGGCATGGTTCTTACTCAAATTTGTAAATGTCTGTCTGACCTCAGTTTGAAAGGTTTGATACACACGTTGCAAAGATACCAAGAGCTTGTGTATGGAATATATTGCTTTTTTAAGACCAGGTATGGTATTTCTTAGAATCCAGAAAAACCAGACCTGAACAAGTCTACGGAGTTTCAGAATCAACATTAAAAGTCATACCAGGAAAGGCTGAAGAAAAATTCCACTTAGCTTTTAGTGGCTGAATGCATTATAAAAAAGACTGGCAGAGAAAAATGATGATTCCCACTGCCAGGGCTGTTAGAAAAATCAAACTATGAATTGGGAGAAATCACATGGCTGAGCACCGCTAACCAGTTTGAGAGGATAAAAGAAAACTTTAGACTCTCTGACAGCTCTTCTGAAGGTATAAAAATCTCTCTCTCTTTTTTTTTTTTTTCTTCATTTTCAGTCCTTTTTTGATAAAATCACTTAGAACCTAAAAAAAATATAATAAAAAATAAAAGAAGCTGGTACTCTTCCATCCTATAGAAAATGAAAATGAAAGATTGAAACCTACTGGTTTCCAAGTCTTAAAAGACACTGCGATCGGAATTGCTCAGTCAATAAAGACAAATAAATAACAACTATAAACTGAGTCAGCTGGTAAATAAATATTTAAATAAATGTATTAAATATTTAAATAAATATTTATTTACCATTTTTAGCATAACAGAAAGGCAAAACTAGAATTAAAGAGTGTAAGTTAAGTTATGTAGTAACATGAATATGTAAATAGTGTGTGCGCCTGCAGAGCAGAAAGGACAACATTGATTATAAAGTTTATGTTTTGTTACAAGTAAACCTACGAAAACTGATTTTCTTCAGGAAAATAACTGAGCATATGCAAAGCAAGGTAAAAGCTGATCCTTTAAAGCAAGGTTTCTTGCTGCTGCTTTAGTTATAATCAATAACTTCAACTGACTGTGATCCTCAGGGAGGGTTTTCCTCCAAGATGGAGCTCACTCAGATGATAAAGATTTTCTAGAACTATTCCTCAGGCCTTGCATCAACAGCATGAATATCAGAGCCCCTGGCCCAGAAGCGAGGCACCAGGTCCGAGCACAGCCCTCCCTTCAAGCTTTCCAGCCTGGGCAGAAATTAAACCGTGCCATCAGCAGCCTGAGCCTCGGCCCCAAGAGCTGTTCCTCCACAAGAAGCTTTTCTTCCCCCGTCAGCATTAACCGGCTGGCACCGTGGGCTGGTCCCGGAGGAAGCACACGTTCCACTGCTCCTTCTGTGACAAGAGACTCCTCGGTTAGTTCTGCGGTGTTGAAAATTACAGGGATGAATGAGGAAAACTGAACTTTGGGCTGTTTTACATTCTTTCAGTAGTATTTAGCCTGGTGGTTGTTGACTTCTCCCTGGCTGCTATATTTAGAAAGGGGTGTAGGAGGGAGATGAGCGTTAGTATTATGGGCTATGACACAAAAACATCAAAAGTAAGTCTGTTCCCATTTCTCTTCGGTGTCCTCTGGAGAACTGCAGTGTTTACAGAAAGCTCCAGTTCCACCACAGGAGTTCAGGAAAATGGGCACCAAACTTTGTTTGGACTCGAGGACCACGTATGGCCGTACGAAGGGGGTGAGTAACTAGGACACACATTTTTCCTCTGCAGAGCTGAGTTTCCCACCACCAGATAAGCTTCAAATAGCTGCCATGCCTGGTGGAGTTACTGTTTCGTATACGTCAGTGCCGGGTTCATTTTAGGATTAAAAACAGAATAAATAAAAAAATAAAAAATCAGAAGCTTCCTCTGCATTCAACAAATCAACAAAAGTTCCATGAGAAAAATTGCATAATGCCCCAGAAGAAAGATAAATGAAGTCACCTCCTATGGAGAGCTTAGTCTCTGTTTATTTTAAACAAACTGTTACAGGTTTTGTAATATTTTTTCTGGATTTTTTTTTTTTCCACGAGCCTTCCTACTTCCTCTCACTCCGTGCTGAACTGCCATGCGGGAAGAACTGTTTGGGCCTGACCTGCAGCCATGAGAGAGCGCGCCTCAGCCCCAGCCCAACTCCAGCACAGTTTTTAAGCTGCAATATGAATTAAAGAACCCAACCATAAATACACCTGATTCCAAAAGAGTTGGGGGTAGTGCAAGAGCAACATCTCCCAGGCATGAAAAATAAATGGAAATTCACCTCAATGCTCAACAGCACGTCCCAACTGGAAGGCCCCAGTTGCGTCTCATCCTCTACATCCCACCTTGCCTGGGCAACTGGATGAGACTGTCCCAGGTGCAATGCATCACCCTGACCTCCTGGTACAGCAGGAGGTGCAGGGGTCACGCCTGCAGACCCTCCATGTGTTTTGACGTTGTAATTCCTCTGTAAATCCGGGGGGCAAGTAGCCTGCAGAAGCTGAGGCACCAACAGCAGCAGCAGGTAGCACAGACTGGGGGCCCTGTATGCAACCAGGGAGTCTCTCAGGCAGCGACACCACCATCTGCCCCCGCTCCTGCCCACGGATTCTCTCCAAAGAGCAAATTCAGTGTGACGGCAACAACTCGAGGAAACAAAGAGCCTTGTGACTTGCAGCAGAAAGCATGCGCTGTCAGGACAGTTTCTCTTCTTGCCTTCTGACCACTCACCCCAAACTAACGTCTGTGGTTCCGCATGGACCCTGTCTCCTCCACACATGCCCCTCACCCCCTCCTAAAACTAAGCTCGGATACTGCAGGCACACAGAGGGTTTTTTCAGCATTTCCACCCACATGAGTGGCTATTCTGCACATCTGATGCACGTGAGAAATCGCTTCACAGGAGCCAGGCCAGGAGACCACGTTTCCATTTCCAGCTACACTGAGCCTAAGTTTTATCGTTTGTTTGCTTTTAAAGCAAAAACATACAACTCGCTTGACTTGAGAGAGGAAGAAAGCTCTGCAAAGCATCTTTTCCACCGGCGGGGTTGGGTTACAGCTCCTCCACGTCCCACCCACACAGCTGAACCCAGCGCCGGGCCATCGGAAGAGGCAGGAGGAAATGAAATGCACATGTCAGCAGCCCCGCTCCTGTTCCAGCTCCTTAGCAAAGTCCTTCTGCTACAGCCACGAGCAATCCCAGGGCCAGAGGACGTGCCAGGAGGAGGGACACTTTGCTCTATCTTTTCTCAGACAAGCTGTGCGTCAGTTGAGCTTCCTGAACCAGAAGAAAGTTAGGGACGGGCAGGGATATGAAAGTTCACAGCCCTATGTTTCCGCACCAAGACTCAGAGCAGTGTGATACGCACACATATATAAAAATAATTGCTATATTATTTCCATCCATCAAAATAATAGTTTTCTTAGAGATCTGTTCCCCAACAGATTCTTTTTCACATCTCATTCACTTACTTGAGCAAACAATACTAAGCATACTGTAATAAACCCTATTAAAATTAATTAAAACCTATGGTTTTAATCTTTGAAAATCTGGATAATTCTTCACTAACAAAAATCTCCTGTATTGTTAAGTTGCTTAAAAATAGTATCTGTCACTTAAGACCACACTCTGTAATCATTTCAATACCCAAATCCAAGGGAAAATAAGCAACATGTAGCCAAAGTCACGGATATGCAATATGCAATTCTCTTGATATGCAGATCAGTTATTGACAAGAGGACAACTTTGGTTTTAATTTCTGAAGTTCAGACGAATTGTAATGCTCACAGAAAAAAAAAATGCAATGCAGCTGGAAAACATGAGTTAAAATTCACTTTTAAAGTCAGAAAGCAGAGGAACCAGGATGTCAACTTCTGAATTTACATTTCCACAAATAAAACAAAAACGAGAGACTCCTTCTAGTGTAAAGAGACTCCTTTTAACGTAAGCTTTAGGCTACTTGCACTGGGCCTCATTAGCAAAGAATCTTAAAGGAGGTAACCACGAATAGCCCGGAATAAATCAAAGCAAAATGGCATTTTGATCAATATTAAAGCCCATCGCTCCCAAGGAGGTGCTGCATCAGGTGGCTGAGGACTTTCCGAGTTGCCACAGCAGCTCCAGCAGAGAGGAGCCAGGGGGGCTTTAGGAAAAGCCACCTCTGAGCCCCGGCTGCCACTGCTGGCTGCCCGCAGGCCGTGCAGCACCCGCGGCTTGGCACCGGGGCTTGCAGCTGCCCAGCAACATCCACTCAGAGCCAGAGTATTGCTAGAAACACATCCAGGAAGGGGAGAACAAAAGGGAAGCAAAACTGGAGACCAGCTAATGCTAGGAAGTCTCGGTGTAAGAGAAGCGCATTCAGCTGCCCGTCCCTTATGAATAGCGGTGCTGGAAGACGGAGAGCTGCCGCAGCCGGGCTCTTAGGCTGATGGAAAACAAACCGATGGTTATGGCTGAGATTGTAACGTGACAGAGAGGGAAAGAGGGAAAGGGATGTGTAGAAGAAAAGACGGGAGGTGAAATAGATCCGAAACTTTAACATTGCCTCTGCTTGTTAGCAGAAGGAACCACACGAGCGTGATGCTTGACAGCCTGCGTAATTGCAACAGATGTCTACATCGGATAAAGTATCCTCGGTGTTAGGTATAGAGGCGGAATCTAAAATGTATAAATAAAAAGAAAAGGGTTTCTTCATATCGGTTTGCTTATGGAGGAGGAGACAATTTATCTGGTGTTTTATATTCATGTCTATACTTACAGTGAGATTCGTTAAAGACCCTTGAAGTGAGACCCTTGAAGAAAATTCAGATCTACTACCTTAAGCAAAGTGGGCTTCAAAAAACTGGATGTCAGACTGTACAAATAAAGTATTAGTTTAGGCATGGTAGACTTTATTTTGGCACTTTAACAAATGCTTTATTTTACAGCAGTGGCACAGCATTTGCCAGAAATTTTCTTTTCTTGGCACAGTTATTTCAAGCAGTTATTTCACTAATTGAATTTCACTAAATATTGCACAATAAGATATACCTGTTAAATTCTTACCCTGTTTTTACTTGTTGAACTTGTATGGCTTTGAAAAACTTGCCAGTAAGTATAAGTAACTTTAAAAGCAATATATTAAATATTTTAGCACAGGATAGCATTCGTTTGTTCCTAAATGACCACTGAACCTGGGACAGCGACAAATACAAGTGACGCAACTCTTATCTGACGAGCTACCAGATCTTATTTACAATACATTGCCATTTCTGAGAAGCGGTTCAGCTTGACATCCTGAACGCCTATTTTGGAAATTTCAAAATCAAAAGAGCAGAGGCTAACAGAGCAGAAGACGAAGCCATTTGTCTGTTACAAAGCATAATATAGGGAGGCAGACTATCGTCTTCTCCACTCGTCCCTCTATCCAACACCTATCTGTGGTCTAAGCAACAGAGCCTTTTCTCTTCTACTTGGAATATTTCTTTCTTCTCTTATGAAGATATTTCACTTGTCTCAACTCTTCTGCTGGAGTCCGAGCAGAATAAAACAAATTTCTCCAAAAGGCCAGGGTAAAAAACAAACCTGAACAACAAATCAGAAGCTGATATACATAATAAATGAAACTGGGTACTCCTGTGAATTTTACAGTACTGAAAACAGCATTTGCAGGAAGAACAGGTCTGTGTCAATACTGCCATTAAATATAACGCAGAGGCTGAAAGACTTAGAACTCATGCACCAGATGAAACACTTAAACATTCCAGGCTTTCTCTGCCATTTCAGCAGTAAATCTGGTCCAAGGATCAGCCTAATCAGCAGCCTTTTTTTTTGTTATTTTGCCTTTTTTTTGGTCTTTTTTGAAGATCCTGGATGTACTTTGTGACATTAAAACATAACCAACCAGACATAAAACGAATAACGTACAAAAGTATATCACAATGGAATTTTCAGTATTAGGCCACATGATTTATTCAGTAGTGTTTATGTTCCCGAATTACAATTATGTCTATCCATGTAAGACTACAAAAGTTACCATTAGAATTGTCTGTGCTTATAAAATACCAACATTTTCTTTTACTGTTATATACTCATTAACACCAGTCTGCGACAAGTTACATATAATCATAGGCACTTCAAAGGCTTTAAAAGACGTTTACAACTTAAATGCATTTTTAAAGAACAAAAATTTAAACCCCTACTTGTACCTTCAAATTGCAAATAATTAACAAATACAGTGGCCATAGAAATCTGCAGCAACTTCTCAAAATACTGTTAGAGTCTTTGGGTTTGCTTAGGTTTGTCAGTAGCTTACCTCAAATCTTCCTCACAGGAGATTTGTTTAGTAAGAATACGACTATACAGTTTGTAGTAATAATCCAATTTTACACATTAATTTGCTGTTACAAATCTCACTGAAGCTACAGGTACGCTGAGAAACAATGCAAAGTGTAAAATTGATATTCTGACACTTAAATTTATACAAAGTGGAGGTTAAAGTTTACATAGCTGAAAAATTACATTTACACTAAAAGTTACTGTTTATCTGAATTATCTGAAGACAAATTGCACCATGACAACTACAAAAAGGCATTTTTTTGGAAACAGATAAATTAATGAAATAAAAACTAACTTGTAAGATCAATCTGAGACATGCTGACAAAAATTAAACAACTTTCATTGAACCATAGGATAAAACAATCATTTTCATTATTTTATATTTATGCATAAAGTTTTAAAAATGATTCAGTGAACATCAATGGTTTTATAAAATAATGCTTTGCCACTGTTATTCACAGAACACTGCAAATGTTAAGTTTTAATTTTACATTTTTTTTAAAGGAATACATGAAAAGTTTTAAATACAATGGGATTTTATCATAAAGGTGCCGTAATGGCTCTTTAATGAAAAAAAAAAAAAAAAGATCTTCATTATTCTATGCAAAAGCTTTATTTAAAAAAGTTCAGTGATCTCATAAATAGAGACACTAATAGGAATTTTATGCATAAAACTCCTTAGTAGGTGCCTTTTGATAGGCAGCACTGGATGGTTTACGTTCACCAAGGTCGTAACTGCCTTCATCCTTCTTTCTCATGCGATATACCAGCAGCAGGATAAGGAAGATTGCGAAAAGAAAACCGATAACTCCGCCAGCAATAACAGCTGTAATCAAAGAAAAAGAGATTCACAATGTGCTGGAAGAACAGGTTTAGCACCATCTTTCTTTTTCATCTCACGCAATGAATTTGCCATTATTTTCAAATTGCAGAAAAGGGCTCCCATTCTGAAACCGTCTCGATTATTAGCAGCCTGAAATACATTCTGAGAAAGCCTGTTTATTTTAATGAAGGAAATAATTTAAAAGGGCATTCCACCTGCAAGCGAGTGATCCAACAACCCATATTTCTAAATAAATTATCAAAAGCTCAACGAACAAAGCTACCAATACTGCCGGAGCATAAAGTTGTCTTCATTTATAATAATAAAATGTAAGTTCCTTTCAAACTGCTTTTCCAACAGTTGCCGTTTTCAGCCTTAAAAGAACTACTTTGTTACACTCGCTAAAAAATGGGTTATTCCTTTTCTCCCTGTGTTCACTTGGTGGCCCTTGACTGGGATGAATTTCCTATTGATGAATAATAGGAGACTACATTTCATGGAGCTGTAGGAATAGAGGCATTACATTCATCATGTACTTGCTAGAGAGTAGAAAGCAACAATTCCAGCTGGACTTCAAGAGCAAACCCACATGCTTTCACTGACATGGATATTACTGCTGTTTCACATTTCAGTGCTTAGAAGCAAGTGAGGTACAAAACTGTGTGACTTAACACTCCCTTTCAATATCCCCTTCTGGGACATGGGAGGAAAATGTATTTATAAACACAGATCTTATGCCAAAAAAAAAATTACATGTAGAAAAGCCACTGGAAAACATAGAAATGGACCCTCTATATCCTGAGGATGGTGCTCATCCATTCCTCTCCATCCAACCACTTATCCATCCATCCCTGCAGTGAGCTCCTCCCAGGCAGTGCCCATCTGTACCAGACAGCACCGTGCTCCTAAGAGCACTGGTGAGAAACGTATTTCTGCACCGTAAGCATCAATCCAAATCACAACTCCTTTTCCAAGCTGTGGAAGCTCCAGATACTGAGTAGGCAACATTAACTTGTGGTGTCAAATCAATTAGCAACAGCCTCTGCTATTGAATAACTCCAGAAGATGCCCATCTCATTCTCATCAAATCAAACCCTGGCTACCCATGCGAATATGTTCCAGAATCTACCAAGAAAACATGCCAAGTTTGCGTTATTTGATATGGATGCCCTTTATTTTCTGCTATTTTTGGTGAGGTGGACCTTGACAAAACTACACCTTACCTGCCAGAACTTCTGTTCTCTGGAATAGGTTTTCTGAATGCTTTTCGGTGAACACGTCAGTGTCATCCCCTGGCTCATCACTCTTTTTCTTGGCATCCACCTCAGGTCTTTCCTCTTTATCGATTTCTTCAGGTGACTGTAGCACAGAAAAGAAAACAGAGCAGCCCTTACAGACAGGAACACTGCAAGTCTGCACAGTCGCTGCTGGCCACAGGCAGCCACAAAACTTCATCGGCCCCACTCATGTGTACCACAGTACTGACAGTCACAGCACACGGGTTGTTTTCTGACCACAGAAAGCTGTTCTAGACACTGAAAGCGGATCTAATCGTTGTCATGATGTTGGAATGAAAAACACTATCCAGAATTTTAAAACCTCCAAAAATATCTTTAGCATACAGCTGTTAAACATTGTCTGTATTTATAGGAATTTTGGCCTCTGAATGAAATCATAGAATGGTTTGTGTTGTAAGGGACCTTAAAGTCCACCCAGTTCCAGCCCCTGCCATGGGCAGGGACACCTCCCACCAGACCAGGTTGCCCAAAGCCCCATCCAGCCAGGCCTTGAGCACCTCCAGGGATGGGGCACCCACAGCTTCTCTGGGCAACCTGGGCCAGCGCTCACTGCCCTCTGAGTGAAGAATTTCTTCCTAATATTTAATCTAAATCTCCCCTCTTTTAGTTTAAAGCCATCCCCCCTTGCCCTATCCCTACACCCCCTGACACAGAGTCCCTCCCCAGCTTTCCTGTAGCCCCCTTCAGGCACTGGAAGGCTGCTGTAAGGTCTGCCCGGGGCCTTCTCTTCTCCAGGCTGAACAACCCCAGCTCCCTCAGCCTGTCCTCATAGGAGAGGTGCTCCAGCCCGTTGATCATGGCCTCCTCTGGACTTGCTCTAACAGGTCCATGTCCTTCTTGTGTTGGAGCCCCAGAGCTGAACGCAGGGCTCCAGGTGGGGTCTCACGAGAGCAGAGCAAAGGGGGACAATCACCTCCCTTGCCCTGCTGGCCACTCCTCTGTTGATGCAGCCCAGGACACTGTTGGCTTTCCAGGCTGCCAGCACACACTGCTGGCTCATGTCAAGCCTTTTGTCAATCACCACCCCCAAGGTCCTTCTCCTCAGGACTGCTCTCAGCCCATCCTCCGCCCAGCCTGTATTTGTGCTTGGGATTGCCCCAGCCCAGATACAGGACCTCACACTCAAAATAACAATTCTGAAATTAACGCATCAGATGTTATACTCAAAACACCTTTGATGGTAACTTAGAAAATATTACCTATGGTGATAGAATAAAACAATTAAATACTAAATGGAACCTGGAAAGTATTCAAATCACGGTCAAACCACACGAAGTTTTCCTTTGAGAAGGGAAGTTTCATGCTGAATTTTGGAATAACTCTTCGAAAGTTGTAAAACAGTTAGAGCTTAGATTCAAAGGTATCATGAAAAATTGTGTTTTGTGTATCATAATTATTTTTTTTAATCTCTCTTCCTTTATGAGAATTCCAGCTGTTATTATACAGCCTTCCTAGCAGGAATGAAACTGAGCAGCTCTGTATTCCTCTAAATTATAGAATTATAGAACCATTCAGGTTGGAAAAGTCCTCTAAGATCATCTAGTCCAACATTCAACGTAGTACTGACAAGCCTCCCACTAAACCATGCTACTAAGTTCTACATCTACAGGTTTCTTGAAGACTTCCAGGGATGGTGACTCAACCTGGGCAGCCTGTTCCAACATGGCACAACTCTTTCAGTAAAGAAATTTCTCCTATTATTCAACCTAGTTTTTTTTTTCTCTTTTCAATTGATATAAATCAAACAAAGTTAACATCAAGGCATCCATGGGGTATAGCAGAACCACTTTAAATGGTGCTGTCTTTACCCACGCACCTTTGTTTGTGCAGGCATCTTGGTCTGCGTTTTCACCGTGGTGGTCTCAGCTCTAGATGCATCACTAGTTGTTGGTAACTTTGGAACTGTTCTGGATGTTGTTATCGCTGTGCTATCCTCATCTTCTTCTGCACCTGAAGACAAAAGAGGTGACATTTCAATGACTCGTGAAATTCTTCCAGTCCTATTCCATTTTTATTACAACTTTGAGGGTAGGTGTGCTCATCCAGCCAAACCTCGTCAAATACCTTGGAAAACAATGCCTGTTAAGATAAAAATGTGAGTGTAACCAGTGTGCCAGAAAACATCAGGGTGGTGTTTGCTACAGCTGATCCAATTAAAGAAGAAAGGGACCATCAGCTGGATTAAACAGTAACCAGGAAATTACAATGATGCTTTTGAAACAGAAGAAACCAACCTGAAAGGAAGCCCAAAAAATGCATAAATACTTTTAACAGCGGGAGGAACCCTGCAGTGGAAGCAGCAGCCATTAGAACTGGTGAAACCTTGTCCAAGATGGCCATGTAGCACCTCAAGGTCTCCCACTGGAATACACACCCTGGGCAGGGGTGTGTGGGCAGGCAGTTCTGCATGCCCAAATGAGGGGAGCTTGCACACCTCTTAGCCTACAAGGGGGACACGAGTGCACAACAAAGGCTGAGTGCACGTGGGAGGTGTTGGGATCAGCTGTAGCATGGGCTTGGACATTTGTAGTTGCATGTTACCATTTTGCAAGTGGCTAATATAGTGGTTATCCATTGTGTCACTGATACTGATCCTGAAGGTATAGTTCCGTGACTGGCAGTTAATTACGTGCCATAAATCCGTTGATACACTACTTCAATACAGACTTGACTTAAGCTACATGACAGTTTTTCCCTGTGATGCACTGCTTTGACAACAAAAAAAGCCCTCCTCTATAGCAGGCCTGTTAAACCCTTAACTATAAAAAGGGAGTAGCTTCTGTCTACAAAAATATTATTACTAGTTTATATTTCAGTCACTAGGAATTCACATATTTCTCAGCTCCACATAATGCAAAAGCCTTTTTCTTTTGACATAAAGGCTAAGAGGACAAAAAATTACCTAAAGATGACCTTATATTTCATTTCCTCAACATTCAAAGCCCTGCTGGAGTATGAAGGCTCCTTTAGAATAAGATAATGGACAGGTCTAATAAATATCCTTCAGTGATACTGGAAGGGAGAAGACACAGACAATAGCCTAAATTATTGCTAGGGCTGAAAGAGGAAAAGAATAGATCTATTCTTGGACCACTCCTTAGGAATCTCAATATGTGTTCTGCTCATTACAGACGCCGGTTACCCAAATAACTATTGGGTAATGTGTCCAGCAAATGTTTGTAAGAGTAGTATCTAACAAATACAAATATAACCACTTACAACAGAATAGTATGACTCACTTGTTCCAAACTGACTTTTATCTTATTTTTCTAGAGAAAGGCTGAAAATTCCAGCACAAAAGCAGAAGTTTGAATTACGTACATTCAAGCTTTGAAAGAAAGGGTGTTAACAAGACAGTAACTCAGACAACTCTTGTACAGTAGAAAAGAAAATGTGAAATAATTAAAAAAGTAGTATATGAAAGCTGCCATCACAGAATCACCGAAAAACTATTCAGAAATACCAAAATTATAATGCAACCTTCAGAATAAAGACCTCACAACAAGAATCAGGTGCTTTCCTGAAATGCTACTCAAAGATCAAAAACCAACATCCTGCTGCAAAACAAAGGTGAAGAAAGGCATCCAACAGGAACATTTTTCTGTCGTTGCCTCAAGAGTTTTCTTTGAGAAATAAGAGCCTAATGGATAGTTCAGCCTGCTTTACCTTCCAAGTTCCTCCAAATTATACAAGACTTTCACAGTCAAGGAAATTAAAATTTATGATCAGATTAGAGATCTGATAAAAACAGACTTTGAGAGTACAGAACTTTTTTTTTTCCTCTATGAAATGATAAATCCTATTTAAATCACAACTGCTCCTCCAAATTCTTAAATGCCACCTTTGCTTCAGGCAATAGTTCTATCTACCAGATAAAATGGTGAGAGTTACATGTCTGAAAGGAGGATACAGGTCTCAGGTCTCTCAACAACCGGGTAACTAATCTAACCTCTGGACTGGTCTCTAGACTTGCACCATGGGGACCAAACCCCTCCTCTGTATGGCCTCAGGGAAGTCCTGACAATCCCCAAAACACTGAGGCTGCTGTCCTCTAGGCCCGACTCAGGTACTGGCTCAGACACATCCCCGTAGCTCCTGCTTTCTAATTAGTTTTATCTAGACAGGTCTATGCTTGGCATGGAGTAGGTCTAAACAAGAGGCAGGCATTTCCTTTCCTAAGCAGACCAAAACATAGTCAGAATCACCCGTAAATAGGACTGGGAGATCAAAACGGAACACAGAGAAAACCTCTCTAACGCTCTCCACAACACAGGAGTAGAATTTTATACAGTATCATGTTCTCTAAAAGTGAAAAAGGCAACAACAAAACAGATCAGTCCCCCTCTCTAAATCCAAGTAGAAAAGAAAAATCACACAGAGTGTCATGAACATAGCTTCATACTAGGCTGTTAAGAGCAATACTGGGAAACAGTCAGGGTGTAAGAGTGATTTTCAAGAGGAAGAAGTAAACTCTCTCTTTAGAAGGTTTCTGGAACTAGCCAGCTTGGAGACAGTGCTGGGCATTAACTGCCTTGAGGTCCTCTACAAGTAGATAGAGCCCCCTTAGTGACAGCACCACAAGAACCCTGATGTAATTTAATCCATATCCATCTCTCTCAACTCCAGTAAAGAGTTGAGAGCTCTCTACCATCTTTTATCCACTGCAGCTTCTTCAGGATTCCCAACTACCTTCACAGTGGACAAAATGGCTCTAGATTGTGCTGTAGGAAATAGCTAATACGGCCCTCAGTGCCTACTATTAGCTGCCCCTTGGATAGCAGGAACACAAATGCTCCTTAACCCTCTTGCTGCTTGAGAAAACTTGTCAGCAAATCAAGACTCTGCCAGCTTCAGTTGTTGTACAGTACAAAAAGCTGATGGTAGTTAGCACTCTTACTTGCCAAGCAGCCAGTGATTAACTCTTCCTACCAAACAATCCAAGCATTTCACACTGTCTTTTGGCATCACGACTGTTTGCTGTTGCACATTTCCCTCTGGGATTACTGCCACCATGAGCAAGCCTGGCATAAGGTGGGCACACACAGACCCAACATCTATTTCACACCTTCCATCTCTATCATCATTGTGACACATACCTGACTGGCACTTTTTTAGCAGGCTTATCTCACTCTGATTCCCACGACAAGCCTCCAGCTCAACCCTTAATCAATACAGCATTAGACAGCCAGGGACGACACAGTGACCATAACACTAGTGCCCTATCAGGGAGCTGCAGCTGAAAGAAACAGTGTGCATGCATGTCCTGTCTCTGTTAATTCTCACATGAGGAGGAAAAAAATAAAATCCAAGACCTGAAGGAAGAATAAAAAGAGTCCTAACTAGCTACGCTGAAGTACAAGATTCTGTCCAGCACAATAAAAACATGCTTTCAAACAGGATAGATCACCGTAGCCCCACCACCACCACCAGGCTCCAAAACTGCTGTCCAGCCATGGAGAAGGAGTCCAGCTTTCTGTTAGTCCACGAGCCAAAGCAGACCTGTTTCTGGGTTTCTTGGAGGAGCTCCAGCCCCACCACCATAACTTGCCTCCAAGAACAGTCCCCAGTCACGATGTCAGTGTAGACCCAGCTCATTCCAAGGTAACCAAAACATTCTCAATTCAGGCTGCTACTTACCAAGAATTATTAGGGCAGGAGAAGGGGAAGCAAAAATCTGAACCAGATTCTAATATGTACTGCACAGACCAGGAACAGCTTAAAAGACCGAAGAATCAGATACTTTTCTGAAGAGCTTGCAGACAAACCTAGTAGAGACGGTGCCTTTCCTGGACGTAAGGGTAGGCATGGTGCTTAGCAGCTACTGCCAGGCAAGACCAGCTCAGTTAAGATCTTTCATGCCATAGCTAAAAATACCAGTAGTTAATAACATTTCAAGTTGTGTATAGGCAGGAAAACTTTAAAACTATTAAACAGTGTCCAAAGGAGCACTACAAAGATGGTGAAGGGTCTAGAGAGGAATACATGTGAGGAGCGGCTCAGGTCCCTTGGTTTGCTCAGCCCAGAGCAGAGCAGGCTGAGGGGAGGCCTCATGGTGGCCTGCAGCTCCCTCACGAGGGGAGCGGAGGGGCAGGCGCTGAGCTCTGCTCTCTGGGGACAGCGACAGGACCCGAGGGAACGGCATGGAGCTGGGACAGGGGAGGGTCAGGCTGGGGGTTAGGGAAAGGTTCTGCACCCAGAGGGTGGTCGGGCACTGGGACAGGCTCCCCAGGGCAGTGGTCATGGCACTGAGCCTGCTGGAGCTGAAGAACATTTGGACAATGCTCCCAGACGTGGTCTGATTTTGGGGTGGTGCTGCATGGAGCCAGGAGTTGGACTTGATGGTCCATTGGGGTCCCTTCCAACTTGTGATACTGTATGATTTTATGCTTTTATTATTATGCTATATATGAGCACCTACACTAAAACAAGTGATGATGGAAGAGGCATCTCCTCAGATAAGGAGACTGCAAGGAGGAAACAATACACTAATTAATTCACTACAGCCTCTCTGCTGTTGATACAGGTCCACAGGGAAGCAGGCATAGCTCCTTCAAAAACTGTTGACCAAAGGATTCAGACTGAACAGTTAGGTAAATGAAACTGAATGTACATGAAGAATAAATAACCTATGAAAGAAAAGTGGGAAAAAAAAACAGGCCACCATCACCTTTTCTGATCTCCTTAGAAAAAGCCCTCAGCCAAATTTTAGTTTGAAATGTGTCATACTTACAGTGGCATTTGCCCATGTTAATGCCACTTACAAACCTGCAAGGACATTAACAGTGGTGCTGACAATTTCTGTCTATCTCCATAGGCCTGGTGGCAGCTAGCAATTTTCATACCAAGGAAAGGAGTCAGCACATTGTCATCTTGGATCTGTTTGCTCGGAGTGGAATTACATAGCAAGAAAACCAGACTTGCGTAGGAAGCCTCTTGCAGCTAGGAACACTACCTCACTGAGTATCAAGTAGAGGAAGCCACATTCAACATAGTATGAGGAAAATTCATCTTTGGTACATCCCCTGGACACTTTCTACCTCACGAAATGGAGATAGCAGTAAATATATCTAGACTCACTCTCATAGGTGTAGGCTGCGAGGTTAAGCAGGGGAAAGGGGATGATGATTTCCTTCCCTTTTGAGATTTTTTTTTCTTAAGGATAGAACATTGCTCAGAAGAGTGTTTGCACTTAGACCCCTTCCTTTGTTCAAAAGGATTAGATTTTGGTACTGTCACATGTGCTTTCTGGAGGGGTATCCATATAGTCTCAGCTTATAATGAGACTTCTTCGACTTTCTTACAGGAAAGAAAGAGAGATTTCCAGAGGTCGCATGAGGTGGCAGAGCTCTCAATTTTCTTGGTGCATTATACACTCCATCTCCCATCCATAGCTCAAGGCTGAGCACAGGAAAGGAGAGAAGAGAAAATAAAGGCATTACTGTTGGTGATGTCTAGAGGTACTTTCTGTCCTTCAGGATCCACTTCTTCTACATGGATGGGTTAAGGAAGTCTGAAGCCACTTTTGAAGTCTTTCCACTTCAAAAGAAGGGATGCGTTTCGAATCTTCCATATAAGAAACTGCTAAAACGTCACAGACAGAAGAAAACAAAAGAAAATAGACCCTTCTCCATAACTGTTCATGCTCAATCTATCTCCTTTCCTGAGGCTTACGAAGTCACCAGCACCTGAAGACATGACAGAATGGGATGGCAATTTTCTCAAAGATCAAAACTTTACTTAGAGTGTATGAAATCACTGAATTGCACATTCTCTTCCCTCTCCCCGCCCCCCCCCCCCGCCCCGCAGCCCCCCCCCCCCGATGAAATTTTCCCTCAAAGAAGTCTGCAGCAAGGAGGTCTGATGAAGCCTCTGATCACACTGGAACGTAAGATTCACCTTGTGGAGGGCTTTAAAATGCTGGGTATCACTCAGGTGACAGCGGCCAATGAGCCTGAATTTGCCTGACAGCAAAATCAGACTTTTGCAGACCACATTTTAACAAATCTTTGAACCTCCAAAAGAAAGGAAAAACAAAAATCCCTCTGAAAAACCTCAGCTGAGGCTTACAACAGCAGCAAAGACAAGGTGCTACAAAAGAAGGGCTCGACCTTTAAAGATTCACAAGTACATATAAACATCGAAAGACAGATTACAAAAAGTGAAACACCAAACAAACAAGTAACAAACTTGGAAAATACATGGGACTTCCACAACAGCACAGCAAATACCAACAGCAACAAGGAAACGTCTCTGCCAGAACTACCATACAACCCTGCACCTAGCTTTTAAAAGCTGGAGTATCCCAGCCAGTCTAGAAGACATTTCCTAAAGAGGCTTTCTAAGAGAAATGATTAATGAGGTTTCACTGACAGTTTTTTGAAGAATGATGAGCTAGCTACACGCCTCTAATGAGTGTTTAAGTCTGGGAACTCAGTGTGTTATGTTTATGAATTTCTTTATCCACTATATGGATGTAATTAACTCAGAGAAAACTGTCGTGTCTTTGGCAGTTTCCAGATTTCTAAATTTAAAAGAACAACAACAAATAAATGGACGCTGTGTTTACGTGAACCTGAAAGCATGTAAGAGAAAACAAGATCGCTGCTGCTATGTTTTCATACAGATTGCTAAATTAGCATTATGCCAAGGGAGAAGTAAGCTTTCTCTAATCCTTACTTCTAAACTCCAGAGAGATCCACACAGAAACAAGGAGGGAGAGCAGAGAGAAAATAACATGCAGGGGGGAGGAGTGAAATGATGCAACTAAGGAGTAAGAGCAGAAAGTTAATATTTAAAACCCAGGCCTCAGGGGCGCTCAGTGCTCTGTAAATAGAGCACTGATGATGATACTGAAAGGATATCCAGCTCATACAGGAAAACTGCATAGCTTTTCCTTAAATAACTGTATTATTTCTTGCACATTTTAAAAATCAAATTGTGACATGCAATCTTACCTGAACCTGACCCAGAAGAATAATCATCATCATCAATTGGATAGACGCCTGATGCTTCTTCAACAGAGCTGTTGTCCAGGTATAAATCCTTATCAGACGTCAAATCTGCTCTCTGAAAAACAGATAAAAGTGAATGGTTAGAAAGATAACAGTTCTCTAGCATAGCAGGCTTAATTTTCTCTCCTATTTCCAAGGTTGATGTCGCTATCCTGAACAGTAAATGCAACACATTTGTTGAAGATGTTAAAGAAATTTGTAAAAAGTCATAGCATAAAAAATATCCAAGGCTACACAATGAAAACTAAGAAACTACCCAATCTGTGGGAAGCAAGTCTCCTTCAGATCACACTTCATCTCACTAAATGCATGAATGAATAAACAGGATTTGCAATACACTCTGAAGCACTTCTGTAAAAAGAAAGAAGCAAATCCCAGGACCGAAACCCTCTGTCAAGACCTCAAGTATACAAATCTAAGGGCTGTCATCTGAAGTCAGTCATTTGATCTCAAATGGGAAGCAATAAGCTCAGAAAACATCTCTGATGCACATTGAGCCAAACCTCACTAAACTCTTTACAAGTTAGAATGAACAATGGGGTCTACAAAATACAAATATTTAAAAGACAACGCTATTGATTAAGGATTATGACATTTCTAGCTGAATCGATAGCAGACTTACCAAATTCTGGTTAGGCAAGCTACCTTAATTTCTAAATCGGGGCATCTCTCCTAAAATTTATCTTTAGCTTCAACAGGCTATAAAATTGGCTTCTTGTGACTTGCACCACAAGTCTACAAGTTATTTCCCCACAAAAGACAGATTCTGCTGCAATGAGCCACCAATAAAACAAGGTGTCAATAATCACTTTAGACTGAGAATTCAGGCTTTGAAAGATTAGAAATTGTCTTCCTCCATAGCAGCTTGTGATTCCTCAGAGCATAAACTACCCTACAGCAGCTATGTGGCTTTGATTACCAAAAAGGTACCTGCCTCTATGACTGCCGGTAATTTCACCATCATTTTTGTGAACGTGTTTGCCACAACTTGTTGAAAAAAAGGAGTTTGGCAGCTGCCAATAGAGTTTTTTCAGAAAGCACTCCTGTGCTGTGCGGGTGACGGAGCCCTGGCACAGGCTGCCCAGAGGCTGTGGGGTCTCCTCCTGGGAGCCCTTCAGAAGCCGCCTGGACGTGGTGCTGGGCACCCTGCTCTGGGTGTCCCTGCTTGGGCACGGGTGGCACCAGGTGGCTCCAGAGGGCCCTGCCGGCCTCAGCCACCCTGGGAGTCTGTGAGTTTTAAGGCAAAGTGCAATATTACACCAACATGCATCTCATGAAATCACCCAAAACTCCATTCTGAGTTTCCAACTGTGATTGCTTTTTACTACATGGCATTGATTGACCATTTTATTCAACAAAATATCCACTACAGCTTTCCTGAAGAGGTACAAAACTGTGAAAGGGGTAACTCACGTATAAGATGACCCAAATCTGTGTTTCCAAGGTAATTTTTTCCCTTCAGGTCAAAAAAATAGAGTATTTCGGAGTGACAGACCTTTGCACTGGCAGTACCTACGGCTCTTCTACCAGCTCTGAACTAGAACAGTATTACCCTGTTTTTCTTCTAAAGAGAAAAAAAAATAATAAAATGGTCAAAGTCTGCTCTTGGTACCGCAGCTTTCACCTGTGGGATATGGGGTGGGGTGACGGATGTACGGACGGACGGACGAGGACTGTTTTTAAGATAGGTTTACAAAAGGCCTGCTCTCAGCTGCTGCTTCTAGTTCGCACGGTCTGCCTGGAGCTGGCTGCAGTCCAAAGCAGAAATTCAAGACGATGTCTGGTCACCATCAAGTGACTTTAATTCCTTTAAAAGATGTCTCCAAAGGAAGCCTTCGAGTGCCTCGGTAGGTGCAAAGGTGGTATTGTAATTAAGACTCAGCTGGGACTGCTTCCGTATAGGAAAACAACTCCCCGGTGCAGGACAAATATCCTGCTGTTGATCGCTGCGACAATGGCACAAGCCACTTCACCCCATTTTACTTTCAGCCACCATCCCAGTAAAAACAGCCCACTCCTCAGTATCAGGCAGGAAAAAACAAAACGTTATTAAACGGAAATGCAGGTGGCTGGCAATGAGCGCTGAAAAGACACAGAGTATTCAAAAGGTAGCAAGGATAATAAATATTACCAACTCCAAGCTGGGAAAAAAAAAGATCTACCTGTAGAAATTTCCTAACAATGGAAATTGCCAACAGAAATTGGCAACGGCTTAGAAGCCGCCTGGGTTTGCAAATGCTAATGAATGAAAATAGGTCTGAGTGAGAACAGAGGCATCCCAACTCCATGCCCGGGATTTTTACTATTGAATAAAAATACAGACTTAACAATCAGCTTATTCCCCAGGCCATTTCCCAATTCTGTCTGTATCAGAAGCAAACTTAGCAGAACTGAACAAACAACAATAACAAAAAGAGAGAAAAAACAAATCAAACAACAACAACAAGCAGATGCCCCTCCTCCAAAACAAACAACCCTGTTTTGTTGCTCTTCCCAGCCTCACAGGAGTCGGCGAAGTCTGAAAAGACCCCTGACAAGTTCTTCCAAAGACTCAGTTTCTGAAAGACAGCTGAGCAGCCAACCCAGCACAGCCCAAGCTTTGAGTGCCCTAGTCAGCCAGGCTCCCTACCATCATATTCACTCAATTTCTTTCAATGAATTATGGCTTTTTGGCTGCCAAAAGCTTTCATTTCTAGCTATGCCGAGATGTTCGTAAGATTTACATCAGCTGAAAACAGAGGAACAGAAATGGAAGAAAAAGCCTGGGTGGTTTTCAGCAGTAATTTTAGCATCCATTGTCTTTTATCCTGGGGATGCAAAGGACATACGATGTGAAAAATTATTGAATATCTAGTGTTGTGGGTGGCAAGACTCCATCAGAATGAGAAAGCTGTTTCCCACAGACTCTTAGAGATTTAGTCCACTATTTACTATATGGAGAAATAAATGTTAGAGTGAACCCCAAGTGCACTCAGCTTAGACCTCAAGCTCCATCTGAGGAACACGTTTTGCAGCTTCTCTGGACAGAAGGCCCCTTGTTTCAGCCCATTTCCAGTTTAAACAATTCTCCCCTGTGGAACCTGGGCAGGACACAAGGCCCCTCTCAAAGCAGAGGCCCAAAGAAGCAATCCCTGGTTTAAAAATCCCCAGGCATTGGCACAGACAAAAGCACTGCACTGTACCCATGTAGCTAGAGTTAGGATGGGAGCATCCCCTCTACACCCACAGCTTGTGTCTCTTTTCCCAGCTGCTCAGCAGCACACAACTGCTTTAGTCCACTTGGAACAGAAATTGTCTTAAGAAATAATAATAATAAGAAAAAAAACACAGAGTTAACATTTCTGCACAGCCATTAAAAATAATTCCGTGGAGATTAAGCTTAGAAAAATGAGAGCCGGTTAATAGAAATAAAAGAATACTTCACGGTGCTCAAGTGAGTATCAAGCACTTAAGCTAAGCTTCACGATTTTATGCTATGTAAAATAAATTTGATTTAATAGTTGCTTGACAAATGTTTTCTTGCTTGTCAGCTGGGAATCCATGGGAGCCCATGGACCAATTCCAGGGTGTCCAGAAAAGATAAGTTGGAAAAATGAGCCTATTGTCAGCATGCTTGCACGGAGAAAGGTCTGTACTAGCACTTTAATGCATTTAGGAGAAAAATAACTTTGCAAATTCTAACTCCATGAATCTTCTGTAAATTACTGCAAAGGCCAAATATTTAAGGGGCTATTTCCCATGGCTAACAATTGAATTGATGGCCCTCATGTCACTTTTATGTAACAGCATTATTTTCAGTTCTATTAAAATGGCAGGAACACCAGGCAAGGATGTCTATGTTATCAGTCCTTTAATCTGGCCCTGAAGCCATAAAAACTGCTCATTACCTCTTGACAGAGATTGCATTCTCGTCCATCATTGTTATCCCACTTACTTTTTTATTCCAAGAATATAATGCTGCAAAATCCTGTGACCTGAATACTTCACATACTACATGCCAATGATCACTGATTCCTGCCTGGTTATTGACTATACTGGCATAAAGCTAAATCTCGTGGGTGTAGTGCAGATTAGCACCCATCAAGTACGAGACAGAAGATACCCCCATACCAGTTTCATGTTGAATTTGAAATCTCAAAATCTTTATTTTAGCAAAGCTTAAATTTGTAATGATTTCTAGGTTAATAGATTCAGGATCATCCAGGACATCCTAAAAATAAAAAAAACAACAACAAAAAAAACACCTCAGATTCTGGCACAAAATGAGAGGAAACAAAAAAAACCTCTGACTCATCTTCTTATGAAAGGCATAAATCATTAATCAAAATTGTGACGGCAAAAATTAAAAACAATCTTCAGGCAGCTGTAGGGCTGGAAATGGATGGCACACATTTATGTATTTAAAAAAAAAAAAAAAAAAAGTAAATATTACCCTGTATTAGCCATTCCCTTTTACAGGCCTGTTGTTACAGTCAGTCCTCCCATTATGTGGGCATGATTTAGGAGCAAGACATTAAAGACATGTATGCCATAAGGATAAAGCCAAGAAAGCTGGTGTGAGGAGCAGTGGAGAAGAAAGAGGAGGAAGTCATGTCTACCACGCATGTCGTGGCTGTTTGAAACAGCAATGAATAACTGACATATGGAAGGAAACATTTTATTACTTACAGATGCACTCAAATTTCTCTCTCTCCCTTTTTTGGTATATCTGTGGGATAGGGAATTTGAGGTTTGCAGCAGGGTTATTAATGGTACATTGCCTCCCTTTTCCCCCAGATGGAAATCTTTTAGATGTAACCCGTTTAGTATGCACAGAACCAGACTAATATTTTTAAAGTGATGTTATATCACAAATCTCTAAGCCAGAAGGCTCTAAAAATTTGCAAGCATTACAGCTGTTGATTAGTCAGAATTTCATATGTAAGGGGGAGAAAGGAAAACACATTTTACTCTTCTATTAACAGATTGTGCTGTTCAATTAGCGCAAGTATAAAAGTATGTTCAGCTGGTGATTCTGAGTTCATCAAAGTGAGTTAGTGTCCACATATAATACCTTTTTGGAAAGCTAAATACGTGAATATACTCATCTAAAGCCTGAGGGCCACTCCACAGACTCCCACAGAAAGCTGGAGAACAGGAGAAGGAGAAACTGTACTTCCTTGTAGGCTTCCTGAAAAAGGACTATGATCTGTGCCCTCACAAACCTCAGCCACAGCGCTGCTGATCCCAAAGCCAGCAGGTATCTTGATAATGCTGCTCGCTGTTTGTCTTTCCTCATTACACCAGAAACACTGGTGAGACCGTCCCCTACAGAATTTGTTAACTTGGTCCAGGAATAAAAGTCATGATTGCCCAGAGATGCTGTGGATGCCCCATCCCTGGAGGTGCTCAAGGCCAGGCTGGATGGGGCTTTGGGCAACCAAAGGTCTGGTGGGAGGTGTCCCTGCCCATGGCACGGGACTGGAACTGGACGGGCTTTAAGGTCCCTTCCAATCCAAACCATTCTGTGATTCTATGTGAAACAAGAAACTCTGCTTTTTCCCAGAGAAATGTGGTACCCAGAGCTCCTCCTGCCATTTCCATCATGTTACTGTTCCCAGGGACAAGCTGCTGATGGCTCCGACAGTGCTCACCCCCCTCCTTCAGCCTGGGCACCCCTGTGTGGCCTGCCTGCACCCTGCTACCAATACATGATTTTGTAGGAGGATAGTACATTATGAGATTGGACTCTCCAGAAGTATTTTCCACTGACAGTCTTACTACAGATGCCTTTCTTTCCATTCAATGACATGTCCTACAGCTGGGCACAAAAGAAAAGGGGAGGAAAGAAGTACTACTATCAAGGTAGCCCCTACTATTTCCTTTCAGGGTTGTGGTGGCCACTTTTAAGCACTCACAGGCCAAATTCTTCTCAACAAAAGCCAACTGTAATGGGACCTTAGGCAGAAACGGTGGTGATGTGGGTTACAGTGGTGGACTGCTATGGGATTTTAAAAAAATAATAAAAATTAGAATGCTAATAATTGGCAATGTAATTTATGCACAACACTCTGAGGGGTCCCCGTTTTCTTCCTTGGAGACACCATGCTGCCTGCACAAGGGTGATGTTAGCGGGGTAGGTACTGGACACAGGAAAGCTGTCCTACACAACAGTTAGGGCAATTGCAATCATAGCAGAAGCCTTCTTTCCATAACAACAGGCATCAGACTGAATTTTGCTAGTTCCAGAGTCAGTGTTTCGTAGGGACACAACCATCTGCTTTGCTCATTTCCCCTGAATCATTTCTGACACGGTAGCCATCTCCCAGCTCTACCTCGGCACTGCACGAAACCCCGTAAGCACTCCCCAGGGCCGCTGACTTTCAGTGCCAGTCCTGCTCGTCCGCAGACACGATGTGAAAACCAGCCTCGCACCGGGAACTGCCTGTACTGCAATGCTCTGGCCCCCTGCCTCCCCCACCGTCGTTTTTGGCCAAGGAAACAACAAGGTTGGATTTCAGTGACTCATTCCGGTACAGCTGATTTCCAAAAGGGGTTTTTAAAAGCATAGAGGACGTTCACTGCCCTTCCTCAGGTAAGGGTGAAACAGCACGTCGGCTCTGTACGAGTGTCCCTACTAAATCCAGCACCACCAGCAGCCCGGCCTGGTGCGGCCTGGTGTGGCACCGGCACCACGTGCCAGGAAGATTATTCACGCTGCTTGGGCCTCGTGTGGGAGAACTTCCTGATGCTGCACAAAGCCGAAGCTCCGGCCTTCGAACCTCCCCTGATGGATGAAGACAGCGTTTGACCGTTCGTGGTGGCTGAGGAAAAGCATCGAGCCCAAAATAAACACGAGTAGTGAAAAGCGCCTCGCTACCGCAAGCGCTCAGCAGCGGGAGTCTACCCAACGATCTGATGTACAGAGATTGCCTGACGTCGGAGCCAAGAGTCAAAATATGTGTGCTTTTAAGATGCACACAGTCTGTTACGCCAGGCTAATTACCAAAACAGAGGCGTATTTGACAGCGACAGAATTAATAAAAACAACTTTCTCTGGTGGCAGACATTTCGGCAGCCTCGTGGTTCGTGCTGAAGAAGACAACACCACAGCCATGGTGCTCACGGGGCAATACCTGAAGGCAAAGAGCACCCCAGGGTGAGGGGACACGAACAAGCCACCACCATCTCAGCCACCCTTTGCTGATGGCCACGTACCACAGCAATGTTGCAGTCTATAGATTGCGCTTCGCACTCTAACAAAGTCACAGAAACGTGTGTGTCTGTTTTCTAACAATCATCTGTGCCTTCAGAAATATTCCCAAATGTGCAATTGCATGCCGTATGGTACATTATGTGACAACAGAACTTAAAATGATAACAGGAGCACTTGTTGAAGCTTAATTGGAATTGGTTTTCTTCCCATTAGAAAGGCTCACAGATCTCTATAGCGAGTCTTTGGCCTGCTTACAGTTTTGGAGCTAAGGCTTATCCTGCCTTGAGGAGAATGATAAATGTCCTCTAACATTCTGGCCTGACTGAGGTAAATTCCAATGGAAAAACCTTCTACCTTTCCACTTCTCACAGCATCTGACTTCCAGCTGTGCATCATTTATCCACTAGATCAAACTTCTCTATTAATCCATTTCCTTGCCCAGGAACTGTGCTGCCCAGGGTGGGACAGAGGTTGTTGTACAAAGTTGCAGGAGGGAGGCAAGCACTGCAGCAGGTAAGGATAGAGCTTTCATTTTTACCATGAGTACCAATTTGGGACAAAGAACAGAACAAAGAACTTGCACTCCAGCTGCAACAGATATTTAGGAGATGAGTAACAGAGAAAACTCTGGTTATCGAACAGCCCTCCTAGGCTATTCAGTCAGGCTTTAGCCCACGTGAAGATGTATTAAAGGACCACTAGCTGTGCAAGACCAGAGGTGGGTCTGCCTCTACAGGAGATGCCTTCATCACCTACCCTGAAGAAGATACCTATATCTTCCTTTGGTTAGGCAGAATCTCCTGAAACAACCAAGCGCTGCGTCTCTGGACCTCTGCCATTGCTAGACACCAGTCAAGAGCAGCTCCTCACCAAGGCAGTCTTCTCAGCTGTCCCATAGCCTTAACCCACAACTCAGCAGGAAAAAGTTACCTAGATAACAGATACGATGAAAATCCTGAAACGGCAGCATTTTATTTTCTTTCTGCAGCACTCAAAACTTCTTGCTGTTCTAGGCCCCAGAGGGGAACAGAAGCTATGTGGTCAGACCCACTCCGCAGAGGCTGCAGGTTAGAACCAGGAAACCCTCTTAATCCAATTACCATATAGATTTACTCCAACCATTACTTAGGAATGATGGAGCATATGACAAGTCTGATACAAACAAAACTACAAACAAACAGTGCTGCTGTGCTGTTTACACGAAGCCCCTGATTTTATATGATTTCGGCATTCCCTGACTCTGCACCAGCAGGCCATTCTCTGTTAAACCCAGAACCAAACACTGCAGTTCAGTTGTCTCCTTTACGTTGAAAACCTCAAGACTGCTTAACAGTCAGGGTAGAGTGTGAAGCAATTCTAGCTTCCCACGTAAAAGTGAAAGTTTAACGCCAAAGTTTCTCTGGGAATCCCAAAATTAAAAGATTCAAAGCTCTTGCAGCTTTCATGCCAAGCCATCAATCAGTACAAAGAACAGTTTATTCTTCAACTCTGCCTTTGACGTAGGCACAGTATAACAGGGAAACTATTTTAGATGGGCTACAGCTGAATCAGCTTCCAAAGTGCTACTCCAGACTGAAATATGAAAGGGCAGTGTGCAGGCAAACCGGCATCAGCAGCTAGCAGCCAGCACTGTGCATCACGGATTGATTTATCTCAATTAGCATAGCAATTTTCTGCACGTTTCCCAAAAAGCACTGATCAGTTTCACCAAAAATAGGATCAAAAACACCATGCAAATCGTTGTCATGGCTCAAAACGCTAATCAGTTTCTTCAGGACACATCAGCCCATGTTCAGACAGGTTAAATTTAAGGCACAGCCGTGACCGAGAAGCTAAATGTGTTCTTTTGAAAGCACAGAATGAAGAGGTTAGGATATCTTCGAATCGCTCATCACCAGCCTGACCCTAATGGGAGATGCAGGTAACTTTTGCAATCCAGGTCCTAACTACACATACCTGTTCCAGTCAGTGCTTTTGATGTGCGTTGGCTTTTCCATCCACACCTCCCCTCTCCTTTTATGCTTTACCGATCCTTTTTCCTAATCAATCAGAGGAACAAACACATATTTTCCTCCCTCCTCTTGAGAATGTGGATGAATGATTAAAGCTGCCAGGGCAACCTCCCTGGCATGCATGCCAATAACTTCCCACCTAATAGCCTTTCCTCTGCCTCACTGCCCTGGCCCACTGGTGATTACTGCAATCCCTTGAAGTGGTCAAATTGCAGGGCAGCCCCCATGGAAACCTATTTGGAACTGTTCAAGCTCATACCAAAGAATGATGTTTTTAATACAGATTGTTCTTTTTCGAGCCCTACAAAAGCAGCTGTAATCAATCGTAGTGGGAGCACTGCAAACCTCCACCAGTTTCAAAAGCCCCATATCGATTCCTTTCCAGTCCATGGATTTCAACAAAATAACCCCATGTGAGGAGTCCACAATCAACTAACATGAAATCGTTTAAATTAAGATATTTTGCCACTAGTAGCATCAATTTTGCAATAAGCTATCTCAATCAATTACATTCCTTTAGAATGAACAGACAGATTGCATATAAAACAAATACATTATTCAGGTTACATTGAACGCCAATTAAATATTACCAGTAAAGATTATGCATTGCACCTGAAGCTTGTCAAAGGTGATGAGGAATCAGGCTTCACAGTTTAAAGACTGATTATTTGCCCTTCTTGAATGCAGCACGGTGAGCAAGCATAACCTGTTATTCAACAGACAATTAGTCTTTGAACAACAAGGTCCACGGACCTCAGCGGGCACTTCTGTTTGCCAGATATAGCCAGTAGACTCTGGTGACGTTCCACCAAAGCTCTCCGCAGGCGGAAAACAGCCACTGGTAGATCTGAAATCTGTTTGATCTTTCTGAAATTGTGTGCTATCTTAGTAACGGCCTGAAGGAACTTCCCTCCCTCCAACAAACGTGCAACACATTTCAGAAGATGGTCATAAGCTGCTCAAAACTAAGAGAAACCCTGGACCATTTAAAACAGAGATGGATGCTGGTGGTAACACATCAATATCCCAGGCTCACTAGACTCTTACTCAAGGAAAGTAAAGCTCTAGTAAGCTTTAAGAATACTTAGATGAAATGCTATACTCTCGGTTTTGTTTCAACAAGATATACAGGCTGCGCCCTCAATATGACAGAAGAATCACCCTTTGAATAAGTATATTTAGAAAAATATCGCATAAGTCATCATCTTTTATATTACTTTGGGTGCTACCAAACAGTGAAGGTTTTCCACCAAAAAATGGTACTGCCTAATGATATGAAATGCAAATTGAACTGCAGTGTAACGTGAACTTTGTGTAAACCAGCAGAGCAGACTGCATATGCTGTCTTCTTTGTTGGGTCCATGGAAGTGATCATGACTGCATGTGTTCAGGTAACTATTTCCACCTGGTCAGGTGGTGGCTGGAAGTGCAGAGCTAAGGGACCAGTTTGTCCTCTGGCAGAACTGGTAAATCCGAAATTGGGTTAAATTTAGTCAGGAGAAGCCAAGCAGACAAATGGTATCGCTGCTACTTTCTGTTTCTTGGACAGAAACAGCAAGCAGAAGACACGAAGCAGACCAGGTTCATCCTTGTGAGATACCACTTTGTATCCCAGATCCCCAAGCCGTAAGACAACAAACAACTTTATTGTGTTTCCAGGTGCCAACCAGTCTAACACCCACTCATCTCACTGGTCTACAAGATTAAGTTGTTGGATTCGGCGCTCTGATCCCGTCTTACTTCACTGAATTTCTGCTACAAAGGCTCGGTGTTCATATTTCCTTTGATGTGTACAAAGATAAGAGATGAATTTACTTCAGATGGGATAAAACATCACTCTAATAACTTCTATAAAAGTGGTTGAGTGAAATCAGAGATACGGCAGCTTGCACAGGCGGCACGGCATCAGGAGTAGTCTTCTGTCTGGTATGCAGCCCTTCAGGCACGGCTCCCCTGCTTCCACCAGGGAGAAGAAAAGGCTGGGACACCCCGACAAGCCCGCCTGGCTCCCCAGCCCGGGACGACAGAGGGGGTGGGCTCCCTGCCTGCAGCCCCAGCCAGCTTCCCAGCCAGGCGGTTGGGGAGAGGAAGAGAAAATGAATCAGGTAGTCTGCTGCGAATAGATAGGAATTGCTCAAATTAAAAGTTTCAGCTGGAATTACACAAAGGGCCACCCTTCAGTGAGTTATAATTTTTCATTTTAAAGCACGGGCAAGAAAGCTGCTTGTCCTGGAGGACCACGGAAATGATAACAAAGTTCCTCCCAGTTATCATGCATGCCTATCTTCAATGAAAAATGGCTAAAATAAGCTTTCTTTATATTGATTACCTTCAGATGGTGCTGTAAAAATAATCCTATATACAACTAGAAAACAAAAAGAATATATTCCCTGCCATAATGAAGGGAAATTTGCTTCCCTTGATTTAAAGGAAAGTAAGCCAGGTAAGTTGTCTGACAGCATTTTTGACAGTCATAGACCTGACTGAAGAGTAAAACACAACAAAGACTCTTAATTATATTTAGTATTTGTCAACAAAGCACTAAACAACTCTTTTTTTCTCCTAGCATTCATACCTGAAATCAGAGATCTGCTGAAGGGAACAAGGATTTCGCTATTTCTGCAGCCAAACCCTGACCCTTCATAAAGATGTCCCAACACCATCGATATGAGGTTAGCAGCACTCTGCAATCTCTACTGCCTGATCAACAGCCTAAAGCTTTTAAAAATCCATATGCCTACAAAGCCTCCTGGAGCTGCTGCACATTGAGGATTTCACAGCATTATTGACCTGGGCAGCCTCTTTATCCTCTGTAAGTTATTTTAAGCAACTTTCTGCCAGCAAGCAAGTCTCTTTGTTAGGCTTTGCCTGTATTATTGCTAAAGCCCTGCTTACAATACAGCACAAAACGGGGAGGTACCAAGCAGAAACCAGAACGGGGTCTGTCAACTTCCATTTTAATTTTTATTTTTCCTTATTTTCATGATACACTTCTAATATCCAACAGATCACTGCACTGCTGCCAGGAGTCTGGCTAACCACTTAAGCAGCCTCCTGTGAGGGGGCAACATGAACACAAGGCAGAAGAAACAGACCAAATCCACGTCTTTTCTAGACCATGCAATTTAGTTTGTACCCTTTTTTTTTTTTTCAGTACCTATTGTAAAGAAACAGAAGCTAGCAAATGTATTTACCTACTCAGTAAGAAAACAGTACCTGGCTTGGGAGGTGAACAAGTGAAGAGGAAAAAGAAAGGCAAATTTCTCATGCTTCGAACTCAAAAAACAAACACTAAGCATTACTCTTAAATCCCTTGTCAGATAAAGGTCGCCAGTTTAAGGGTCGTATTTCTGTGGCACGGTAGGAAAAGCAAATCTCAACCCTCCACACATCAGCAGACATCACAAAGCAATCTTAGTCTTCTGCAGGCTCCTGCCTGAAGGTATCAACCTAGAAGCCAAGTGCCAGCACAGCAGTCTTCCCCGAATTATAACCCATGGATAGGCACAGGCGAGCAGCCTATTCTCCTCATTGGACATGCCTTGAGAGCTTCCCTCTCTCTCCTCCCCTCCCAAATTATCAAGGCACATCCATGCTTCCTCTGCCTTCCTACTCAACAGAAATACTTATATGGTGAGCAACTCTGGGCTTGGGGTCGAGTCAATGCTCTTCCCGTGGGTCTGCCCGCCAAGGTCACAACCCACAGCTGAGACCGCTGAGCTCAACGTGCGCCCGCTGCCCTGGAGCTGTGCTCTGTGCGTTGCTGCATCAGCAGGGCTCTTGGGTTTCATATCAGCAGCACTTCACGGCGCGGAATAATCATGTAGATCGTGCCGGCTGAGGAAAACTTTCTGCTCTTCGACAGCAATATCCTCTAGCTAATGCAAAAGCAGGGAAATGGCTGCAACAAGGACGGTTTTAGCTGCCATGGCTATTTGCCTAAGAGTCCACATGCAATCTACAAAAACTGATCCTTTCACTTCTAAGTTTCCTAACTTGAAAGCTGGTGTGGCCAGCGACCCTTCGTGTCATCAGAACTGGTATTCCCATGTTAAATCGGTACCTTGCTGAGCAAAGGGAAAGAAGAAATGTTTTTTTAAGTCGCCAGTTCAGTAAAGTTTGCAAGTACCAGGAGAACACCTTTTAACTAATGTTTTATGGAAGCAACTAATTCAGTGCTGGCATCTTTATTTTCCTTAACATAGCTAGGTGTTGGCAAAAATAATGAACATAATGGGTAAGTAACCTGCCAACCTTGAGTTATTTTAGGTACAGCACAAATGTATTCCTATTATCAGCACCTTCTTTTCTTTCCAACAGTTCTGCTTCAGAAATGCAGCACATAATCTGCTCTATGTAGCTGTCAATCAAACAAACACGTTCTCTTAAGGATTCATTGTAGATATGTCCAAAGCAATTGTACTTTACAAGGCTATCCCCAGATTAATAACAGAAGTTTAATTCAAAACACTGCTTTTCCTCTGCAAACAATAAAAAAGGTTGCTACACTGACGGGATTAGAAAGCTTCTTAGTTCCTGTTTTTGTTTGCTTCAGTAAAAAGGGTCACTCAGCACTCTGAAATGGAAAAAAAAAAAAACAAAAAAACAAAAAGGGGTTTCATCAGCCTAAGCAGTAAGGATGTTGGCTGCTTAATAGACCTGACCTCACACAAACCTGTTCGCTTCCCTGAGTTCTGGAAGCTTAAAAACAAATCTGAGGACAAACAGGGGAAGGGTAAAGACCCTGCTTAGAGAGACCATACGGCCAAACTTGCACATCTGCCACAGCAAGGCCACAAGTTTTGCACTGCCACAACACGACTAGTACGCTTGCATCTGTGTATCTAAGAAAACAGAATAGTCAAGGACTGCTTTATATGAGAGCAATGCAAAGCAAAGCTGCATTTTTAGCATATACATCTACACAGAGAGATGGAAGAATATTCCTGTAACATGGTTTTATTGTAAACTGTAGAGATATTTTTTTTCCTCTTACAATAATAATTTAACTTCTTTTCAGGTTAGACACTTGGACTTCAATCAAGAGTAAACCTCTCCATGCAGGGCAGAGCATGAAGTGTGTAACTCAGGTTTTCTGACAACCAGACATCAGCAAATTAGATTAAGAACCTGCTGATAAACACCATTCTGCAAATAACATAAATGGAGACAGATTTATATGATCTACGGGGGAAGAAAATCGTGAGGAGGCAATTGCAACATGTTACATCATGGCAAGCAGCACTTCTTCACGCACTTTGGACAGACAGAAGAGATTAGAAAGATACTTTCATATGCCATTTTCAAGGACAGGAATTGAATGAGGACAGAAGATGACCAGGAACCACTTGAGAACTGAGAAGCTGAAGAGCATTTCTGCTGGCAGCTCTATTCATGTTTGTCACTGATGTTTTTTCTTAAAAGTCACTCAGAAGTTCATCCGACTTCCTAATGATACAATAAACAACAATCATTAGGCAGAAGAATGGAACAGCTACCAGCGTTTTGATAAAGTGGAGTCATCAGCTCACTCCATTTCTTTAAAAAAAATGAGTCCACACTGGACTCATCCCACAAAAACAAGTAATATCATCCAGTGAAATACATGGCTACACTTCACTTACGGAGAAATTGGCTTATCAAGCTGCACTGACACCCCAAGAATTTGCTGTGCTGAAGCTGTTCCCAGACTGACAGAGCACTGCCCCTTCTGGAGAATAAAGGCCCTCGTTCAACTCCTGGCAGTGATTTTCCTTCCTCCATTAATTACGTGTGCACACACACACTCATGCTGCAATCCCCACGGGAAATGTGTGATGGTCTCAAAGAGCAGATTACTGGCTTATGGCTCAAATACAGCAGGTTATGCAACCAAAAGGCTTAACAAGCCTCTATTCCACTCTTGTAAAATTAGTTTGAAGGGGAAAAAATGAACAGTTATGGGGAAGAACACCAAAAAGTGACATAAATCCAAGAAAATAGCGCGGGCGGAAGAAAACAAGCTGCAGTATAATGCTTTGGTTTTCAATTCCCAGAGTGAGGCAAGAGTCACAAGGCGCTGTCGACAGCCCCATCTGCTCGGACGCTCCTCGGTCTGCTGTGAAGCAAGAGCTCACCCTATTTCCTACCCAAATACCACTTTCTTCATTAGGGTGTTTGCAATTTTAACAAGAAGGAAGAGGCAATGTTTAGCAAGCCTAACTCTCTTCTCGGTTTGAAGTCTGCTATGGATGTTCTTGCAGCCTCCAATAGAGACCAAACAGCAGGGAAAAGGACAGGTACCTCCAACCTGCTACGTCCCAGACAGGTACATCCAACCTGCCCCACTGCCACTCGTCACACACACTGTGTCAGCAGCCACCAGCTTCAAGCAGGAGGCAAACGGCGCTGGGAGCCCAACACACTCCTCCGGGCAAGCCGCCGGTGGCCTTTATGGGGACAAACAATGCTTTTTCTTTATTGCTTTCCCACTAGAGCCGGTCTGGAGTTGCACACAATTTGCATGCACAGTGAAAAGCCCAGATTGTCATTAGAAAGCTGATGAGAAGTTTCCATCGAGCTGTGCCTGGGCATGCACACGCAGGAAGTTAACTTCTCCGCGCCCAGCCTGGGCCAGCTCTGCGGCAAGTCCCGCAAGCGCGGTCTAGTGAACGGGACCTGATTTTCAGAAATCCCATTTTGTGGAGACCAAGGGGGTTCTGTTATTCCACTCTTTGTGCTCATTACAGCTGCAATCCAAAGGTAACAAAAAATGGGAAGTGTTCTTTCAGTATTTGCTGAAGCAAAATATAAAAGCGTCACTTATAAATTTTATCATCTCAGTACAGTCTGTACTGCTTTCTTTTTTAAAACCAATATGGAAGATTCATGCAAACAAAAGGGATAGTTTAGGATATCTCACACCAGTTCTCCACCTTATGCCACCTTAGGAAATCCCTTTAACATCCTGCTACTGACTGATAGTCAGCTCGATCATCTCGAAGTAAAGCTCACGTTCAGCCATGACTCACTCGGCGGAACAAGCTGCTCACTTGCTCCCAGGCGTGCTCCACTGGAACACGCAGCCGAAGGTTTCCATTTTGCTGGAGAAGGTTGTCATTCATGACATTATGCAGCGCTGAAGGAGCCAAACAGATTAAATGGACATCTGCCTTCCTAGTCTGCTATAAAAAAGTGGTTTAATACCAAGCAGCATTTAACAGTAAAACTGTCTGCAATTACTGCTCTATAATCTGCGAGTAATCAATCAATCTCAACGCTGAACTTTCATTATTGCTTCCCTGTAAGCAGCTGGAAAAATTTCCAGGGCACATACTCCTTTTTTATACCCCAAAGCTAAAGATGAATTAATCACAGATCCAGTCAGCATTCACAGCGATCCCAGAACACGTCAAGTCTCAGGCTTGTATTCTCAAAGCAAAGCACAGAAGATACCATAAACCCCCCAGTTATGGCAGCCATTTGCCACATTATTTCCCTTCTGGATGCACTATTGTAATAAAAGCACAGTGGCTTTGCCTCATTTTCCCTCCTTTTGAAACCCCAGCACTGCAGGAGGAGGCGGCGGCAGCCCCGAAGAGCTGGGCTGCTCCGGCTGCAGCCATCCCGGGCAGCAGCCTCCAACTCCACGGCTTTTCCAGACTTGTTGCTTGATGTTGTAATGACTCTGGGATTAAGACTGTCATGTTGGGGATTCAAAGGCTTACTTCATTCCTTTTAACAACCTAATCCGTGCTGACACGTTTTTGTTAAGATGTAAGCATCCCTCACTCACAGAGCTACGCAGACCTGGCTTGCAACAGCTCCGCGGGCACACGGCTGATGGCCGTGCCCAAGGGAACAAGCGCAGTTTCCCTGGCAGGGAAGCCAAGGCCAAGAAGAGGACGTGGGCCCTCTGGCTGAGACACGGGACTGGGGTTGCAGTAAGGCTGATGACAGGCAGCCCCAGGGACTCGCCGTACCTTGTGGCAGGTCACACCTGGATTACCCTACTTCTGGGGCTGTGCGGATTAATGCGCGGCCTTTAAATATTCCTTTATTGTGTTGCACAGTGTTCTCGTTGGTATACAAAGCACATGACCAGCATCTGCCACCTGTCCAGCCCTTCATCCTCACCCCGAAACAAGGATTTCATGTGGCAGAGCCTCTTGCACCATTTGGCTGGGGCAGACAGGCTGTCCCACAGACGCATGAGTTATGCCATTTAATTGAGATGCAGCGAAGGTGAAACCAGTTCTCTCTAACTGGGACATTGACAGCGGGTTTCACACATCTCAGCTGACAGCTAATTTAAAGGCAGCTCCTGCCCCACATATTTACTCACCAATAAACCCTGAGCCTCTGGCAAGTGCCCAGCATCGCGGCTGGTCTGGATGGGGAGCCCAGCACCTGCTGCTCGGCAGCCACCCGAGCTCGATTGTGGCTCCTGCATGGGTTGGGGCTTTCAGCAGGCCCGGTGGAAAGTGCCTTGGCCTAAGAGACAGCCTTGGATGAAACCTAAGGAGTTTTTCAAACCTCTCAACTGCATCTGCTCCTCCTCACAGTGCCACTTTCTGCTTGGCACAGGGAGGTGAAGGATCAAAGTGGCGACCCGAGGGGGAGCTGCCACATGTCCTGTGGTGTGCCACGGCAAGCACACACTGGCAATGGACTTGGATAACTGGATTTTGTAAGCAAAGGCATTTCATAAAGTCATTACCGTAAGTCCATCAGCTTTACTGAAAGCCCATGGCCACTCGCATGAGCACAGCTGGTACCTGAGAGGTGAAGTGAGAGACACGGAGTGAGCTTCTGGGGCTGCAGGGCTGCAGAGTGCCCTGAAGGCATTGCCTGTCAGCTGACAACACAAAATCAACACTGGAGACCATTTCTTTCCCTCTCGGTATCACTTACACAATTAGCATAATCACTACAGACAGACTTTACCTCTCATTTTGAAGCCACAGGCCTCGTGCAAGGTTATCCATTTCAGGACTTTAATGGAGCAGCACTCTCAGGTGAGACCGAGAAGATGGGGAGACAGTCACTGTGTATTTCAGGCACGCATCTTCAGAGCAGCTAAATTTAGGACCAAAAGCTCCTTCTACAGATCAATGGCTGCCCACAGTCCTGGTTTTAGATGTCTGAACTCAGACACCTCTCTTCCAACCAAAACCAACCTATTAATGAAAACATCCAGAGAGAATGTGTGCCTTCTCAAGCTTTTATCATCTTCAGGAAGTGCTTAATCTGACTTTCAGGAGGAAAAAAATAAGAGGTATAACCCCTGGAGCCACAGGGCACAGCTAACAAAATTCCTGTTGTATACAAGATGCAAACCAACAGTTTAGAGCTGAACACAAGTTAAACTCGGGTGCCAATCTGACTGAAATGAAATGGCACCTATAAAGTCAGGTTCCAGTTGGTCCGGATGAGTTTTGAAATAACACAGCGGAGACGCACTTTGCAAAGCCAGCAAATCTTCTGCATTTTCCAAGGGCACAATTACTGTGACAACAGGGCATTTACGAGGCTTGGAAAGAAACCTCAGGATCTCAGCGCTGCCATAAGCTGCACTGAAAAAAAAAACCCAAACCCTACGACTTCAGAGCACAGCCCCATACTTTTGCAACTGATGGTTCCAAGAAGAGATCTCTGTTTATTGGTAATGACACTTTCTAACCCAACCCAGTAGGTGACTGGTCCCTGGGCTTGGACAGCGAGCGGGTGCTCATTTCTCTGGATGCTGTCTGAGGAAGGAAGAAAAAGCAAGCGCAGCATAATTCCTGACTGCAGGCTTCTTTCAGCGAGGAAAGGCTGTATTTCTCTGGCCATGCGCAACAGCAGCTATTGCAGCTCTGTGCTACACAAGCACCCAGACACTGCTGTTCTGCAACGAAATGTGCAGACCTGGCTGTATAGAAAACCAACTCTTCTGGCACAGAGTACTGTGCTAATTAGCCAGCAAAATTTTAAACTTTTTACCCGTCTAATGCTGTTTATAGTCTTTTGATGACTGCTATTGTTTCACACTTGGAGCACTACGACTCTCTTCCAGTTGTTAATTCCACTCTGTATAGCCATTAAACAAATGGTAACATATCAGATTCTTCCTCAATACCATCCACAGTGTACAGGGGAGAGCACAGTGAATGTATTACTTTTGAAATAAGATTCTCCATGTGCCACTTTGAAAATAAAAAGAAGAATCAAAACCAAAGGAGTAGCTAAAGAGTGTTACAGTAATCAAAATCCACAAGATACGTGACTATTTAGACTTGCTTTATCTCGGAAGGATGTAATGCTATATAAAACCCAGAGACTGCATAAACATATTTTGCTTTCTCATGCACAATGAGAATGAAGTGTAATCTATTAAGGCTTAAAATTAAACATCCCGTATCTTTCATGCAAAGAGACAGAAACCAGTCAATTGTTCAAAATTCATAGTTCTTCACTATGTAAATTTGGCTTCACTCTAAAAAAAAATTAAAAATATCAACAAAGGCAGTAAGACTGGCATTCAAATGCAAGCGAGACTCCTTGAAATTCTGCAACAGTTAGCATCAGAAGCCTCCCAGGTGTGAAATGAGAAACTAATGGAGTTTGCTAGTGGTGAAAAGAATCAAACCAGAATTGCATCGCAGGAAAACTGCTGCAGTTAAACATGCTGATTACCATTTTAGAGACATTTACCTACTAAATCCTTCATGGACCATAAATATATGTAATGCTCTTCGGTAAGAGCTGTGTGTACCTATCAATTACAGAATTGTAGAAAAATTGACCTATGGCCAACCTGTAAATGTGAAATGCACTTGTGTCAAAAAGTGCTCACATTTTCTGGTAATTATGCACCTATTCTGCCTACGGACAACAAGGACCTGTTCCTTCAGTGTAAGACAGCACTCCTGCTCCTGTTCCTGTGCCACCTTCTTCTCTTTTGAGTCAGGCTATTGATAAATGCCCACGCAGTATGAAGCCCCCTAAGGATACCTGCATATAATGCATTTACAAACAATGGTGTCCTGGTCAGCAAGATGAAATTACCTTACAGTGGCTTAGAAAACCTTCCGAGAGGAACATATTGTCCTAATGTAATAGGAGGCTGTGGGAACAAACAAGCTGAGAACAAAACAAGACAATTATACAAAAGCCACTTCCCAGCTAATGTCTGAGAGGCAATTACAGGATATCGGCGTGCTTCCTGGCCCCAAACTGAAGCACCATCACTGTTCTTCAGTGATAGGGGAAAAGGAAAAGAAAAAGACATAAACAAGCATGGAGAACCCCAAACCCCTTCCTGGGGAGTCCCCACTGCCCAGAGGGCCAGGCACGAAGTGGGGGATCCACCTCCAGGCAAAGACACGCACATTTGGTCAGTGTCTAAAATCCTGTTTTAATTGCTGGAGCTCTAGTCACTCCAGCCAGTGGAGCCCAGGGTCCAATTCAGCTTCCTAATCACAGCCACGCAGTCCTACTTGGGATGCCTAGGTGTTCCGCCTTGCCTACAGCTCCTGCTCCAGGACATGCACCTCCTGCTGGTCCCATCACACCCTGCAGGGCTGTGCAGACCTCCCCAGTGCCTGAAGGTATCCCAAATGGCACAAAAAGTGAATATCAGGGCACTGAAACCAAGCAGAAGCAGTGCCCAGACCTGCTAGCTGAAGTGCGAGCTCAAACGTGAAGCCCACACATGGGCATCTGCAAACAGGTGCCTAAGTACAAGCATCAGCTTCACACAGGAAAACCTCCAGCACAAGACAATCACAAGCTTCATGGTAAAATAAACAAGTTTATATAGAATCACAGAATGTCCCAAGTTGGAAGGGACCCACAAGGATCATCGAGTCCAACTCCTATATGACAAAGTACTCGCTCAAGGTCAGCTTTCCCAGAAGCGCTTTAAGTCTGTTTTGGTCTAGGCTAATAGAAGGGTGAAGGTACCACTGTTTAAGCACACAGAGGCAAATAAATTGCACATCTCACTCTCAAAAGACCAAAACTCATTGGTGTTTGTGGCAGCAAGGTCAACTCACTCAGCTTTGTAACCTCAGCACACGCTCCCTCAACACAGATACTGAATATAACAAGAGCAAAGGTCAGTTTATCACCTGTCAGTGACAGCACAGCGGGACAAAGTTTTGGTGAGCACTCCAGGATGTCACCCCAAAGATCTTCCAGAGCCTGACTCCACCACTTGGAAGCTCTTCACACGGTCAGCACAACGAGGTCTGGGCCAAAAATGTCATTCCTCACAAGAGCAGCCACCAGCTCCTCATCCCCTGCCTCCATGACACGTCCATCCATGTTGGAGGCTGTGGGAGCACAGCAGGGACAGCTTCTTCTGGAAGGGACAATCCTCCTCCCTTTTGCCACAATGAGAGGCTAATGGTGGAAGAGAGGAGGGCGTCCTTACCAGGCTTCAGAGGCCTAGAGAAATGTCTTGGAGGCTGCAGCCCCGAGCTGAATCCTCAGCCAAGTGAAGCACTACCAGCTGCCTGCTGGTCGTATTAAAACTCCTATAGACCTTCTACTTCCAGAGTTCCTCATCATCCAGCTCACCAGCAATATCTTTGCAGAGATTAATGGAAAATCTCGGTGAACTATTCACTTTTTTCTTCAAGGCCAGAAAGACAGGCCCAGGCTGGAGTTGCACAGGATGATACATTACAGCTGAGGTTTCCCTCTCAGCTGGATTAAGTCACATTTTGGACAGGCAGGGGGACTGATGATAGCTCTCCCCTCCTCAACATGGTGCTGATGAAAGCTCCAAATAAACCTTCCAAGATAAATGTTATTAAGACACTTTTAGGGTGTAGGCACACCCCAAAACTCAAACCAACAAGAGGGCTTTTGTTCTGCTGACTGTAGGGCAACCATTTCAGAGCACTCCCCTGAAAGCTAACAAGAAAGACTACCTATTTCCTTCCTTCCCGGGTTCTCAAAAACACTCGCAATGGTATTTTTCTTCAAGTATAAATCAGTCTGCCTACTAATACACCACAGCATGACATGTAGAATGCAATTTGTACACGCAGTAAAAAAAAAAAAGGGAAAAGATGCATGACTGTACTCCATCCTGCACTCACTTCTACTGAAAGCAGGCATTTTGCTTTACTGCAGTAATTCTAAGGGGATAAAAGGACAACTTTAGAAAAAATAAAGCTCTATACACCAAAAAAAACCCAAGCCCTCCCAAAATCCAACCGCCACCAAGGAAGGACAAGTCCCTGATTTTAATTCCTGTTTACTCCTGAGGTCTGTGATTAAGTAAAACATTGGAGCAATTATATTTTGTGCAAGTAGCACGTAAGCTTTCCTGCATATACAACTAGAAAGGTTTGACAGCTTCCTACAGAACAGGCATTCCCAAAGGGCTTTTGATTTCTTTTTAATACAAGTACTTCTTGTAAGGAACAGAAAACAATACACAGACTCCTCACGACACCTTAAGGACAGAACAGGGGCTGTGGGGGGGGGACAGAGTTTTTGTTATCTTTATCTGGTTTAGAAAGCTTTCATATACTGCCAAATTTCCTTGATTTTCACATGTAGTTGCTACAACAACAACAGTAACAGATAACTAGAAGGCATTAGCAAGGAGCACACTCTGCACATTCTGTCGTTTTATGGCAGAAAACGCATTCTCAGTTTAAACTTGCTCAATGCACTCTATTTTCTGGACCTACAATTTCTCCCGTGTGAAGTGAGACATCATCTAAATGTTTCTACTTTCAAATACATGGGAAGGATGTGCCTGTGTCTTGCTGATAAAGCCAATGTACCTTGAACCAGTAGCATTAAATTGAATCTCTCTTACTTTGGGAAGGAATGAATGTTATTTTAAAAACTGATATAGGATAAGCACAGAGTGTAAGTTTAGACTTACTTATTTTGTGGTGATATTCCCCAACAGCAAAAGCCTAAGGCCACTGACAAGTAAAAAAGAGCTTTGTTTTATTGGCACTCCTGCCTCTTTGGCACCTCAAATGAAACCCCCAAGCACACCAGAGCACAGGGCTCTGCATATTCCTGTAAGTTTATATGTTGCTGAAATATTGAAGCCAAAGCAGACAGCTCTTCCCCCCGAGAAATAATTAAATCACATTAGGAAAAACAAAATATTAGAATAGGGATAGCCTAAAAACCTATCTTTTATATTGGACACTAATTGAAAAAGATAGAAAACTAAATAAGTTTAGGAAAACATTAACCTTAATTATACTGTGAAAATCCATGGCTGTTAAACAATCATCCTCATCTGATACTTACCTTATTATGGGGCTTAAGTAAAACTGAGTACATGGCTCAAGGGAATCCTTGCTTAAAAATTAAACATAAGTAAACTGAAGCACAATAAGCGCCCATGATTTAAAGGCAATACTCTTAAGTACAGTCATGAAACAGAAGTCATCCTACAGTATCTCATTTGAGATTGTGCTTGTAAAGATACACCATTAGAGAACCTAATCTATTAGCAGAGTATGCCGCAATTCCTGCCAAGCTGTTTGATAGAAACCAGGCACTGATACAACCTAATCTGTACAACTTCCCATTAGCAATACCACTTCCTAAAAGGAAAGCATTAAGGTTGAAGGGCTCTCACAGCAGCTCCCGCAATTCGCTACACAGAGAACAGCAAATTGTGCAGAATTACTTTCCTAAGAGGCAAAATGATCATTCCAAGATGCCTTTTCCAAAGCAGAATTATTTAACGCTCCTTACCAGAGACAGACTTGTAGCACACGATAGGATTTGCAAGTAATTTACTTATTTGCTTTTTACAGGCACTCGAATGAGACTTATTATCCAGCCACCCTCCTTCTACTCTAGCTCTTGGCCACACTGAACATTACGCTGCTGTCACTTCTGGATCAGATAATGAGAATTAGGTGCTTGCTCACTGCTGTGCCAAGGAATATTCTGACACTGCACAGGTCCGTATTTTTCTCTCTCCACAGCCTCATTGAAGACTACAGCTTTCTTTTATGCAGCTGAAGTATCAAGTTTTAGCAATGAGACCGTAACACTGAGCTCTTAGTGCTCGCAGCTCTTGAAACTCAGATTACCAGGAAAAAATGCTCCTCTCTTATTAGCCCCTTCTTATGAAATAGCTATTCATAGATTCCTGAAATACCTGCAATTCTTTTCATTCACGATGAAGAAACTCTTATAAAGCTTAATGAATTGCAGAAACATTATATGCTAACAAAGGCAAGATGCTTCACGAAACAGGAGGAATTTCATTCAGTATCTCACAGCTCCCAAGAAAGTTACACAGGAAGTTAACTGCATTAAAAAGGTGTATTTGTATAAAAACTTCATATAAAAATTACATAAAGGATAATAAAAACAGAATAACAGAGCTTTATAACATATGCACTTCCTAAAAGTGAACAGCTAAGTTATAGGAAAAAACATGGATCTATGGTGAAATGCTTGTAGTTTCCATACAAATATTTCATTAACAATTTTACACTTCCCCTGTCATGTTCTGCAAAAGGCTGGTGAAGCAGGGTGAGCTGGCACACCGGCAGAAATCCTACACACACATTATATTTTGTTTTCAAGCTCACACTACACCTTGGTGTATCTGAGAGGAGAGAGGTCCAAGGCTGACACTTTACTTGAAGAAGGGGAGAGGAAAAAAGTTCCCCTGCGTATCCTGGCTTTGTAAACATTACACAAGCAGATGTCACACACTTCGAGGGACAAACACGGGTCATATCAGCCAAGTCACCACACCAGTGTGAGCTGGAAATCAGCTTCCTCAAAAGGCTTAAGTACAAGGAAAGCAAAAGAGGAAGAAAGGAAGGAAAAGACATACTAGAGCAGGTGCAATAAAGGAGCATAGCTTCTCTTCAACAGAGTTCCTCGATTTTTACAGTAGCAAAAGCCACCTACTAGCAAAGATGAGTGACATAAAAGCTGAGCAACTGCAGAAACAAAATGCGATGAATAAAACTGTGATTGCAGAAAGGCAGCTTTTCATCACTGATATACCCCAAGCGAATAAATTATGGTGAAAGTCCTATTACATGGAAATTCAGCCACCTGGGGATTCAAACAGTTAGCAGCCAGATCTATTTTTAATCACGCTCGTCTGCCAGCCCGAACGGCAGAGAGAGAAGGATTTGGCAAAGCCCAAGGTGGTTCTGCAAACCCTCTGGAATGGAGCAGAACTTACCATGGGCTTCAGAGGCACAGCCTTGCTGCAGTCATGGGGTACGTACCCCAGAATCATGCTGGTGTCCCAGTCCAGGGGCAGAGCAAACAGCTTTGGAGAGGACAAGGAGTGAGAAAATTCTCCCCATCCATGGCTTGCAGCACATGGGGAGCACACAGCACAGCCGCCCAGGCTGGAAAGGCGAATGCTGCTCTAGGCTAACCATTGACATGCCATCCAGAGCCCAGCAGGCTTCAAAATGCTGGCTTCTCATTTCAGCTGATAACCACAAGGAAAAAGGTGTGAGAGGGAAGGGGATGACCCAAAACTGGTCATGACACACACTGCAGGGCAGAGAATGATGAGTAAAGAGGGGTCAGGTTGCCCCGGGCTTCCTCGAGGTACCCAGCTTGGTGTTGCCCTCAATTCCTGAAGTATTTGAGGCAGTCTATGTAATTGATTTTAGCAAGCTGTTTGATGGTGAGTAGTAAGACCAAAATTAAGGCAGAGGCCTCAGTCCAGGCATCATGTGCAGCATCAACACTGGGAGACGCAACCCTTTGACACCACCGGAGTTCACTGCGCAGCCTCTGCACCCCTAGACCAGTTACCTACACATGAGCATTGCCAGGTGATATAATTCCAGCAGCTAACAACTTTCACCTGAGGCCCAGAAGAAACACCCTTTCTTCCAGTCAGCGCGGTGAAAACATGTCAAGACTCACCAACCTCTGCCACTTGAGTTCCCCCTCTGAAGGGCTGGCCAAACCAAGCGAGCAGCTCGTGCAGAAATCTCTTCTGGAGTTACTCATCTGTTCCACCGAGACAACCCCGTTTGTCGCCAGCGATCTGCTTCCCCCCTCGGAGCTGCATTCATAACTTTCACTGCCAAACGCAGCACGTAAATTGCCTTTGGTTTACATAATTTGATTCACTTTATTTTTTTATTTATTTTTAAGAAGCGGCAGCTCCTAGGATGAACCTATGAGGCTGCCAGCTGCCTCTTCCCTGTGTTTGTCAGCTCCTCCTGCTCAGCCTGGGTGAGGCAGGCACAGCCCTTGCTGGGATTTGCTTCTTTCCCAGCTTTTTCAATGAAATATGGTTTGGATAAAGCAGCCGGTGCAGCACTGTTGAGTGCTTGTGTCATCTGGTGCTGAATTTTGTACCATTCTGTCCTCTCTGGAGCAATAAAGTTGCCTACATTATTTTGTTCATAAAGAAATAAGTACATAGCCAGCAGTCGAGAGCGTGCTTTGGCCATTGCTGGAGCCACCCAAAGCCACGCAGCAACTTCACGGAGCATTTTTATGCAGTCAGCAAACCCTGCAAGGAACACAGTGGGTCAGCTTTGGCTACTGCCTGGCACTTTTGGATTCGGACCTGCCCACAGCCTATAACTCTGAGCTTGGACCTCTATCTGATGCCCTCACCCACACCTCACGTCATGCACACACACTGACAGACCTTGGCTCCTGCAACCAGGACCCACTGTGAGTGAAACCTTGCTCCCTTGATGAGGAAAATCCTCAACTCTCCTGGTCTAGGTGAGCTTTAGGAACTGAGGTCATGTGGCCAACCTGTGGCCCTGGCCCACATGCAGAAGCGTATTAACAAATCTCTTTCAAAATGCATCCTAATGAATGAAAAGTTTTGCTTGCTTGTTGCTGTGTAACTGTACAGGACACACTTCAAAGCATTTCCTCTCTCTGCTGAGAAGCCACCTGAACTTCTGCCTGTCCCTGACATGCCATATTTCTTTTCATCGTTCAGTGTTCATTCCTCTAAAATGAAAGTAGGAGAGAAAAAGATGTGTATGTATCTATTATTAAAACAAGTAACAGGTTAGCTCTGTTTGTCATGTTTTCACTCTGAGATAAACAGCAAAACCTTTCTGTATTCCTCTTTATACCTGAGGTTATTTCATCCTTCAGTGTCTCCAAACTATGGTGTTTGTACGATCTCTGACTGCTGCAACACCAACTTGACTCCAGTCGATGGCATTTGCTCAGATACATCCAAGAGCAAAAGCTTCTATATTTTTTTATGGAAATTAGGAAATTCTCTTTTGCTCAGAAGCAAAGATTTTTGCTATTTACATGATGTACATTCTGCTGCACTTCTTGAATGCTCAACAGCAAACAGCCTGAATCCCAGCTCTCCAATTTTGGTGGCAGTAACTAGTAATATCGATGTGGTGGAGGGGAAGAGGCAAAGAACACCGTCTGGGGGAAACACAGAAGGAAGAAAAATACATCATGCAGCAGTGATATAGCTTACAAGATGACTTTTTTATATATAAATTCAGACGTTTTCTGTAAAGCCTTAAGCTACATCTTTTCATCGAAGGGCTGCCAGCAAAGCTGCAGCCTGTTCATTTACACGTCGCTTCCCTTTGCATTCCACCAAGAGCACATTAAGCTTCCCTGTAACTGAAGTGGATGCCAGGTGAATGTTTGCTTCAACAAAACCAGGCTCCCCAGGCCCCAGTCCATATTCTCCCAGCACCTGTCCCAATGGAGAAGGAAAGAAGTGGCCGATCTGCCCTGAGCACACGATGGGAAGGGCACCGAGCACAGGCACCAGAGCCCCGCTCCGTTGCTCGCCCGCACGCGCAGCGTGCTGGAAGCGGCCCTTGCAATTTACTGTATTGCATGAATGCCTGCTAGCTACGGGATGAATTATGCATCTGGGATAGCACCGGTTTCTATTTTCGCCACGCTGAGACAGTCATGTGCAGCTGAAGAACTGAATTCTATTTTCTTCCGAGCAAGAGACTTAAAATAAGTCCGATGCCTGAGGGTGGGAAAGTGGCTCAGGCTATAAAGCAAGAACCTTTTCACTTTGTTACCGGAGTCCCTAATTTAATGGAACTGGGGTAATGGGTAGCCAATTTTAAGCAGGTGGTTTGGTTTAAATATTAACCCTCGTGGTGCATAAGGCTTCACTCAAAGGAGAAGTTCAGCTGCACGGTTACAGTTTACAAAACAAGTGCAATGCAGCAGAGAACCGAGTTGTAATTACACTCTTCAAAGTTACTCTTAATCCTCAAAGTTTCATATGCTGTGGTTTCTTAAGAAAAATAAAGCCTCGCACAGAACACAATGACTGTGAAAGGAAATTAATATAGTTCCTTCTGCAAAACTGCACGGAATGGTTGGCCTTTTAAATGACAAAAACATATAACTAAATCTGGCTCCATTATCTGTATGGATCATGCTGATGCATGGAAATCCTTAAACTGCTATGCACTAGAAACTTCACATTTGAAAATGTGAAGTCCCTAACTTCTGAAAAGCAATTCTGCAGCAAGCCACCACCTAATGCATCAGCAAAACACCCCTGAAGAATCATTTATTTTTTAAGGACCCAGCAGCACACCCCAAGCTGTAGCTGGAGGCTAGACTGCTAAACCGTAACTGAGCACGCAGAACATAATCCGTTAGACTTTGAGGTGAATCTTTTCATTTGGTAAGTTGTTACCTTGTTTGCTGTTTCTTAACAAACAAAACAGCATTCTGGCCACTTTTTTTTCAGCTCCACATTGTCCTGCCTTTTCCCCCTTCTGGATATAAACGGAGTTTTGCCATTCCCATCAGTCATAATGCACATGGCTGAATTACTGTTTTGCTGGCTCTGTAGAAAATCCTGCCCACCCCAAAAGTAACCAACATCTCTACACATATTTGCATGGCCTATGCTGTCCTGGAAAATGGCATCTGTAGTACTCCCAAGCTTGCCATCCACTGATGCTAAAGCTGAACCAGCAGCCCCACAGAGCTTTATTTTAATACTGCCTTCCTCCTTTCTCCTCCACAAAGTCTAGTTCTGAAAAAACACCTGTCAATTCTGGATGCTTAAGCTTAAGAGGTGAGTATATTGACATTTAAAAGCAGACTTTAACGAGTAAAAAATGTGTTTGGGAACTGAGCCCTGTGACATGCATAATGTCCATCTGAATTCCAGCGAAGAAATCACAGAGCAGCTTGAATAGATGCTCCATTTCAATCCTCCCTGCGAAGCAAATGAATTCACATCTCTAAGAGGATTTGTCCCAAAGAAATACCCCCTTTCTGAGTGCTGGGAGAGTGCAAGATCCCCGTATCTCCACCCAGGCTCAGTGATGAGCACTGAAAAGGGGAAATTCCAACCTCAGGCAAAAAGCAGCAGGTGGGGAGGACCTTGCTTAATGCAGAGCTGTGCAGGGAAGGAAGGGGAGAGATGCCTTCCTAGCTGAAGCTGCCTCCTGGAGAACCTCGTTTATCAGGCATTAATGACTGATATTTAGCAGCTAATAAATATTTATTAGGCGAAAGCTAAATAAGTTTTAATAGCTCGTATAATTACAAAATATTACCTAATTTTCATCATATAAGCAGGAACATTATAACCATATGCACTGTGATGCATTGCCTTAAACTTGGCTAATTCATATACAGAAAGGCATGAATCACATAGATTTCCAAAGACAAACTGATAAAATGCAGGCACTTTACTAGAAGCATACGTGAATCTAACAAGGCAGTAACTTATTGGTTGTTGTTCCTGTAAGAGCTAGAGAGCTCTTACATCGTGCTGAAGTATTAACAGAGCAGCCTTATCTATGTATTTCCACATCAGTTCAGATACTCCAAGTAGTATTTCTGGTTTGCTTCCTCCACAAACAGTCTGCTATGACCTACCACCCTGCCCCAGTTCTCCTAGAGAAGGTGGCCGTCTGCTTTCTCAAGAGCAGCCGCGGCAGCAGACACACCTCCACTTCCCGGAGCACCGCAGATAAATCCACCATTGCCTTCACACTCATCTTTGACGAGGTTACTTGCAATGTTGCCATGCTCCTCAGACCAAGCATCATTTCAGAGGAGGTGAGCAGCTCAGGTTTGAGTACGAGGAGGCAATTCCCTCACCTCCAGCTCCCACACATGCCCACGGTACCCGAGGGTGCCAGGTACCCACTTGTTCCCCATCAGTGCTTTGCATGGCTGCATCAACACCCTCCACATACCAAAAGACAACAACAACAAAAGAATAAAAACAGAAGTAAAAGGAATAAAAATTTATGGGTACAGCAGTTTTTCTTCATTTTTTTCCATCCTTCCAGGGAAAGCTGCCTCTCTCCCGTCCATTGCGGCAGCCACTTCCAACACGTGAGTAACTTTCCTGGAGTGGTACCACTTGGTTGTGAGCAGTCACCAGATGAAAGATTTTCAGCACATGAAGTCATGCTGTGGCTCTCCTCTCTCCCTGTGTCTCACAGCCTGACTTCCTCAATGTCCTCCATACCCACAGGAGATTAGCAGCAACAATTCAGCAGTACTCCATCTCCTAAATTCTCAGCAGGGAAATGGTTAGGGTTATTTTTGTTTGTTTGTTAGCTCAGGACAGATCCCTCTGTGCTGAAAATACAAATGCCCAAATAAATTCTGTTAGCAACAGTTTCAGCTGAGGTCACAAATAAACAGAAGTCAGCACTCAGCTACATTTTCTTCCATAGAAAGTGCCAGGAAACCACCACTGAAGTTCTGGGCTACTTCAGCCGTAACTTGTGCTCATTATACTAGAAACACAGTGTATTTACAGTGGAGCAATCCAGACCTTTATCACAGAACTAAAAAGTAATTTTAAGTTCATGAAATATGAAAAAAATTACAAGAATACTTGACGTGCTGTCTGTGGTATTTTCAGAGGCTGGCTGTAATCACAAGCACACTAAGGAGGGTACGAAGGGACAGATCCATGGATGTTTTCAAAATTGGGCTCCATACCAAAATACGTATTTACTTGTTTGACCATGATGCTGCCAGAAGAGACACACTGTTCTTTCAGAAAAGATCACCTATTTCACAACTTTGCCCAAAATACACTTTCTTTTACTTTTGTGAACACCTTACCGTACAACAAACACAAGCATCTAAAATACAAGAAAACAGACTGGGATTCACAAACCACCAGTTTCCTAATCACGGGGTTCTTCTCCCAGCATCAGAAAAAATAAATCCTGCGCTGCCTGGCATGCCAACCTATTATTTTAAATAAGTAGGAATGCTGAATGAAAGTCCCCCTTCATCTCCCAAACCTCAAGAGAAAATGAAGGAGTTATTTCCAGAGCACATACTCAATGACCACCCAGCAAAGCATATTCATTTTGGTCAGGCTTCACAAGTCCCACACCACACCTAATGAACACGCTGCCTTCTGATGCCTCTTTCTCCGCCAGCGTGAGAGGATTAAAAATACATATGGAAAAAGAAAACAAAACAGGCCTGAAAAATTATTGTATGAATGCCTCTCCCTTTAATTTCCCTGGTGTTTGTTCCTGTTCCCTTGGAGGAAGCTGTCACCTCAAGCATGAGGCCTGCCTTACTGTTTCAGCAGCTACTTGTGTTGTAAGGAAAATAAATAAATTTTAGAAATAAACGACAACAGGAATTTTTGAAGAGGAAACGTGTGGGATATCTGCTGCAGGAGCAGGCACTTGGCACACCTCCTCTGTCCCCGCTGTTCTGCCTAAGCAGCCCCACTATCAAAGCCTGGGTGCAACCATAGCTGTTGTGGCCTACACCGCTTAGTCTTCTGCTCGAGGGATACTTGTTATGGGGGTACTTATTTCTCCAGACACTGGCAGAATAAAAATCATTAGGTACAAAAAGCTCTTAGTTGTTCATGCTTCCTCACTGCCAAACAGTTTCTTCGCTTCAACAAGTGCATCTCCCAACACAGTCTCTGCACAGCAAGTCCAAGCTAGGTGCAACTTAGGAACGATAAAAGGATAAAGCAAATGCTTCGAAATAACCAAACAGCTGACACCTGGGAAATACAGAGCTCATGTTCTGCCAGTACCGTAATTCTCGTCCCATTTCTTTGGGACCTACCAGCACTACTCAGCGCGTACTCTCAGCTCTGGAAACATTTCACATCCTCGACCACAGATGAAGTGATACAGATGTGCTTTTCCATACGCCGGCTGCAGAAGGCTCTGTGGCCAGGGAAAGGCGAGGTTTCCAGTCACGGCTGGAGGCCAGGGGAATGGGGCAGCCATGCAGAGGGCACTGGTGGTGGGGCTGGGGCCTCCTGCACAACTCCGCAGCTGGGACCTGCCTGCCTGCCCCCATCCGCCAGCTCCACCTTCCTCAGGCTTTCTAGTTACTGTTGAACCACCTCTTAAATGTGCCCTGTGAAACTCCCACGGCATTTTATCACCCGGTTGCCTTGAAGGAAATCCAGCTTACTGCTGCTCTAGCACCACCACCACCCCACCCCTCAAAAAATAAAGCCTAAGACTAGTTTTCTTTGAGGAGGACCCTACTAAGAAAGGCTCTGTATCAGAGGATGATTCCTAAAACTTTAGTCACAACCCCAAACTAGTAATTTCTCATGGTCTTCATTTATTTCACTCTTTCGCATAAAGCTCTTCCCCACAAGCTTACCCTTCATTACTGGAAGCAAACTGACCCCAAAACCTGGGAAGGTATTTTTGTTTTTTCCTGTGGGTAAAATGCCTATGGGAGACTTATTAATACCTGCCCCCCCCCGCCCCCCCTTATTTTTTTAGACGGGAGGTATAAATAGAGCCTAGGGAGGGCTCTTACAGCCCGTTCCTTGAACATGTTTCTCCCCAGCAGCAGCACACCGATGCTATTTCAGGTAGCACCTCCCATTCTTCACCCCTGGATTGCTGATAAAGCATGGCAGCTTAAGTAGCCAAAGAAATAAATGGTTACTTAAGGACAGGCCTAGACACTTATTTAAGATAATAGGTTGGCATGCCAAGCAGAGCAGGGTTTATGTTTTGTGATGCTGGGAGAGGAACCCCATGATTAGGAAACTCTGGCGTAAATACTTAAGGGCAAGCGTAAAAAGAGCACACGTATGCCTGCACTCGTGGTGCAGGGATAGCGATGCTCGGCTTTCCCCTCTGGCATCCACGGAAAGAGATTACCCCTCCAGTATTTCATTAATGAACGGCCCTAAGTGTTCCAGCAACTCGTGGAAAGAATAAGAGCGCTGAGGTTAACATCTTTGGTGAGGCTTTGTCTAAGGGTTTGGGATATTTTGTTTCAATGAAGCATGGGGAAAGCAGCTGCCACCTTGATTAGAGTCCCCTCGTAACCGGACACTTCTCAAACTAATCCCAGCTCCTGCGGGCTCCCCGCTGTTTGGGCGAGCAGTTACTGACGGCTTCAAAAGCCAAGGCGCTTGCACACAGGGATGCTGAGGTCCCAGAAGAGCACAGGCTCGCTGTGCCTGCCGCCCCATCCTGCCCCGTGCCCGCTGGAGCACAACGCGGCTTCCAAGAAAACCCAAAGGCAGCAAAGACCACCATGCACAACGTTTAGCTCCACACGCTCACTTTCCAAAAAGCAGAGGGGATGAGGGATACGGTACTCAAATCATCCACGTCTGCTTAAATGCTTGACTCGCGTGCTGCCAGACACAGCTGGCTGGCCAGAGGTGGAGCAGCACAGCGGCTCCTCTGCCCCACACCAGCCACCTCCAGCTTTTCCTTGCATCATGGTCTGGCTGGGACGCACCAGCCACTCCGTATTGCTCCCCACAGGCACCTCTGTCACCCTCTGTCCCCTCCTTGCTCTCCCTTTATCACCAGCAGTCACCCTCGGCCGAGCCAGCAGAAGGATTCCTGGCGGTGGGCGAACGACCAGAGCAGACCCAATTTTTCATCTACCTCGTTTTCTGCTCTTGGATCCCGTGCTTGCAACCTGAGACCAGAGAGCAGCGCCAATACTAGCAGATACCTGGCTTACTTGACAGCACAAAAGCAGCAGGGAGGAATAAAATAAAATAAATAAATCAGCCTAATGAGGCTGGTAGCACAAGAGATTGTAGAGGAAAAGAGCAAATAAAGAACTTAAGACACAAATTACTATTAAGCGCACTACAGTTACTGTGTTCTGAGCAGTGCTGCTCAGAAATACCACTGCCACGAGTCAAATAACCATACTGAATAAAAGGCTGAGTTTCTGCTAGGAAACCAGTAGTCTTACAACAACACTGCAGTGATAATGGCATGAGAAAATGCGTGAGTGACAGGTGAGACAATTTAAAAGCCCTCAGTTCAGGTTGCTTTGTTTGTTTTTATCTTAAGATAAAAACAGCCTACACCTACACAGCCAATAACAAGGAAAACCTAAGCTCTGTTGCAGTATGCGGTGTTGTACCACTGTTGAAAAATAGGATTCCCCCCCACCCCAATTTTCTTTTGAAGATGAAAGCCCATTAAGACATAATGTCATCGCTTCTGCTTTGATTTATCCCAAGGAAAGTCAAAGAACTCATGCTATATCCTGTAACAGAAAAATTAAATAGCTCAGTGGACAATGTTTCATAATTAATGATGTATTTCCCTGGAAAAGAAAGCAAACTTCTATTTGTTAGACACTCCAAATTTTTGAGGTGTTCACTGAAAGAGGAGTTCAGCATAAGCACGAAGTCTACTCTCATGCACAGAGCCAGCACTGTGCTTCAGGCTTTGCAGTTATTCACAAAAAGACCCAGCAAAAATAGTCTTAAAAAAAAAAAAAAGAAGTAATTGACAACTGCACGGTGCAGGAGAAGGGACCGCCTCTGCTTAATTGAAGGTCATTTCTGCTAAGCTGCATGCTATATTTACCACCTGGCTGGTAATGGCTGCTTTTATTGAAAACGCTCTGCAGTAAAATATATGCACATGTAGGGTAGGAAGACTATCATTGAAACCTTCTGCAAGAAATTAGCAGAACGAGGAAGGCTTGAACACTTCCTTGGCAAAATTAGGTCAGGACTCCTTTGAACGGCTCCATTTGAAGGCTGTGCCAGATTCCAGATCAAATACTTTTTAGTGTGTTAGAACCAATGGCTTAAGAGATGAACTTTCTACACTGCTGATAATTATTACTAATACTGTGCAGTGCTGCCTCTCTCTTCACCTGTGGATAATTATAAATAGCCTACATTTTCCAGTCTCTGACATATGCCACCAGATCAACAGCATTTACAAAAAATATCCTTTGTAACCATTGGTCACACACTTCAAATATGACGACCATGTAACTCCGCACAGTTTGGGGAATTAGGATTTCCCCACACACACCCTTAACTAAACACTCCCTGAATATGCATGTATGGCTAGGTGATTAGCATCACAGTAACGAATGATGGAAGCACCAAGCTGGAGATCCACATGCCAAGCTCAGTGTCATCTCCTGCCTTTAAGGGCTTCAGGGCTACCCCCAAGTACCGCATTCTCCAGTAGCCAAGCTGGGAAGGCAAAGACCAAAGAACTGTCCCTGGAAATACAAATCAGGGAATCATACAACTCAGCTTTGCTGTTCACCCTCTAAGGAACAGGCAACAGAGCACGCTCACTACCAGTCAGGTAAACTTTCATTAATAAACTAATCTGCAAATTATCTGCAACGATGCCCAAACCCAAAGACTGCATGCTTCAGGAAGTAAAGAGTGCTATTTAGCCAGAGCAGTAACTTTAGGGTCAAATACACCCTTTGTGGAGCCTAACAGTGTAACAACACTGGTGGTAAGGAAATATTTCTTTCTGCTCTTCAGATTCACAGCTGAGTTCACTCTAGCAAGCTGAGCTGTAGGGAATGTTGGAAAGATGCACAGAAACATCCTATTGCTCCTTATTTTGTTTTCCACTCCGCTCCACTCCCATTAGGTGACACTACTAATTGCACAGCTGGCACAGCTGTCTGCCCCAGACTCTTCCAATTATATGAGCTATATTAAATAACAAGAGAGGGAGAGATTAGCTTTTTCTGTGCACCTACAGAAAGCCACAGAGAAAACTTAAAAAAATATATATTGCTAATCCTCTCTTAGGATGCCTTCATCTCTGATCACAAACAAATGCATAAATGCCACGTGAGCTACCCCACTACACAGGAATTGTGCCAGCTCCAACCACAATACAGCCACAATCTTCATGAAGAGGGATCCCACATACTTAGGTTGAGACTGGCATCATTTATTGGAAGAATTTTTCTCAGTCTTCCTGAGAAAACAGTCTTCCTTTACATGTTTAAATCAGTCATAAGGTCCTCAGATTTTATGTGAAACAACAAAAAGTACATGGTGAAGAAGTATTACAGAGACTCATATCTGTGTATTATAGATAAATAAATAAATAAATAAATTTCTTCCCCAGACAAAGTTTTTTCCTATCATAAACCTATTCCCATCAAAGCTGCCTAATTCTTCCAGTGCCTATGGAGAAGATGAGAAAAACAAAAAATAAAGTGATAGAACCATAACCACACTAGTACTACTAAATATTCACAAGCCTAGAAGACTTCTTTAACCCATAGACAGAATACACGATTCCCAAAAAAGTCTCAGAAAACCTTTGTCACTATTAAGTTTATCTGGCTTTTGGTGTATGACAATTTATGCCACCGGGCAGTAGGCCAGTTGCAGATACCCACCTAAAGAGACCTACATCAAGGTACCAGGTCACTAACTCTCAGTTAAGCGGGAGAGATGCGGTCAGGAAAGTAGCATTAGTGAAATGACAAAACCCCAAGCCATTCAAGGGTAGAATACGCTTTTCAAGGTTTTGAATCACAGTAAGAACAGGAACAAAAAGAAAGAAAGGTCATTTCCCCTTTCTAATGCCCTACAGGAACAAAGCAGACAAGAAATGACATTTCCAGCACAGCAATACTATTACGAGTACCCAACGCTCTGGTGTTTTCAGCAGCTCTGAATTTCTCCCCATCCAGTGAGGCTCAGAGCAGTGTCAAGGGCATACCCCTGCCTCCCCACCCCAGCAGAAACACTGCTTGGGACAGGGACTGGAGGCCCACCAGGCCCCACAGAGAGCTTCCCTTGTAGCGCCCAAGCATGGCCCTGCTCTTTGACTACTCGTGGCTGCTTGGTCTAAACGCCACCAGCAAGAAAAGCATTTCTGATATGCAGCACGTGCAGATGCAGTCATCGCTGACCCTAACATCCTGCCTCCTTTTTGGGGTGGTTCAAGGAAAGGTTGGGCCTGGCGCTTGGGGACGTGTTTTAGTGGGTGACATTGGTGGTAGGGAGATGGTTGGACCAGGTGATCTTGAAGGTCTTTTCCAACCCTAATGATTCTATGATCTCCAGTGACTACTGCACCTGGGCACCTTGAGGAAACACGTCGGCTGTGACCGGTGCCCATGGGACCCACCTTCCCCACCCTGAAGGCCTGCACACTCAGGCCATCAAGCCGCAGTGGGGTTTCCAAACGTTATTCAACAGGCTAGATATAAGGCTGTTAAATGGTATCAATTTATCTTTTTAATATCCCTCCCCTTCACATCCCAAGGGATGCTCCGTCAGAAGGACCCCAGCTGCTGCCAGAAGAGCAGAAACAACCTCCTGGCTTGCCACAGGCCTTCCTCGGCCACCTCCCGCTCACTGCCAAGGTATCTGGAAACTTCTGGAAGCAGCCATGTTTTCACGCAGCAGACAGACGTATCCAGCAGAGTGGTTTGGTCAAAAGCGAGGAAAAGATGAAGAAGGTCTGACAAATTCAGTCAACTCAAGCTGCAACATGGATATATGATTTCAGCCGAGCCGGGAGACCACTGGTGCCACAACAGTGCTGGTGCCATCTCCCAGCCAGGACAGGTCAGGTACGGATTTATGCATTCACTCCCTTGCTACTTTTCCCACTTTTTTTTTTTTTTTTCCTATTTAGAAAGATTTTTTTCCAGCTCGCTCATTTTTCACAGTGACAAACACATTCCTGTCCCCTTACCAAGGGTCTGAGGACAGAGGGAAGGCTTTGCTGGAGAATAAAATCAAAAGCACCTGTTAGTGCCATGGAGGATCAAATCCTATTTAGGGAGGAAAACTGTTGCAAAACTGTCGCATTAAATTACAAGTAAAGAAACAAGAGGAAAAATATACGTAAAGACCACCTTGTGTTTAAGGCTTTTTTCCTGGCAAATAAGGTCAGCGAAGCTGTTCTTTCCCACCCTGATTCTAGGCCAGGAGAACTACTGAGAAAACTCTGAGCATGATCTTGTTCTGTTTATTTAACTGTCAGTTCTTGTGTTCTGCGGGGTATTTCTTTTCCTGACGCTTGAAAGGCACACAGCCTTTCATAAAAGAAGGCACACACACACAAAAGTACACAAAGTAAAGATATATGTAGAATTGAGACCTACATAGCATAAAGATCTACATAAAATACACACACACAAAGTTTCAGAGAACTTCCAAGGTAGAATTGCAACACCTACAGAGAAGTCGGTGCTAAATGCTCTGTGCAGTACAGCCTCTACGCTTAATTTCAAACACACTCCAGGAAGCTTCATTTCATACCACAAGACAAGAATTTAGGAGATATGTATGGCACCTTGGTAACTTTTCATTTCTATCTCCACTTCTATCTTTATTGTTCTGCCATGGAGAAAGAGCGAGTTCCACGTGCTACAGATGCTTAAGTCACTAATAATCCTAAAGTATTAATCTTCTAACACTGTCTGCTGCCCCAGCAGTGCTTGAGAAGTTCTCACCTTCTCACAATGAGACTTACACAAGCCAGTTGCTAACATAACCGATTTCACACCCTCTGTTCATGGACACTCCATCTCCTTGCTGCACAAACTCTCACATTAGCCAAGCTTGCACTGCCACCAGTGGCTTGTGCAAGTACCGAGCACCCGTGAGCTCCTGGCTGGAAGGAGACACAGCCCCACAGCCAGGATGGGGATGGGATGCTCTGCAACCCAGACAGCTCAGAATCCTGTTTCTCAGCAATATTACTTTATGCACATCCTTGCTGCAGGAACTATTGCTATTTATAGGGCTAAGCCATACCTATTTTTATTTATGCAACGTGATAAATTTAAATTCAATGAAAGCCTGATTTTTGCATGTCCCAGTGATGGCACATTTCCATTACTTTGAACTAGCTTCACCCTTCTGCTTTGCTTCCCTTGCAGGTTTTCATTTTAAATAATAAGAACACCATCAATGTCACACCTCCGTGACTGTATATGTGAATGAGGAACTGCACAATACTTGAAAGTGATTTGAAAGGAAAGGCTTTGTGCAGGCTTTCACCCGGTAATCAGTTTAAGTGACACACTGATTCTGGGATCTCCACATTCAGAGTGAGCAAGGATAATTAACCCAGCAAAGAAAGAATCTGTCTTCTGGACAGCTGTCCTCTCCTGTAAGATGCATCAAACCAGTATCAGCCTTTCCCTGCAGACCCCAGTATGAAAAGCAAACAAGACTCAGCTCTTAAAGCCAGAAGAGACCAAGTGCATGGGGTTTAGCTGGTTGCAGCTGTATCCTCCAGCTGTTGTGTCCAGCCAGGTGTTCCCTCGGGTACCTCAGGGTCACCAAAACCCACTGGGGCACAGCTGGGATTAATGCAGCTCAGCCCAAGGAAAGAGGAAAGCTTACTTCTGCAGAGCTATCTAATGGCAGGCAACGAGCACACCAGAGAGGATCCCGGCGAAGACAGGAAAGATGAAAGACCTAATTAGGTTGTCGGTTCATGTGGCAGCAAGTAGATTACAATTTTTCTTTCAAAACACTCTTAGTCTGGAGGCCACAGCGGTCACGCACCCAACCACTCCCCAAGAAGTACTTCACCTCCCCTGCTGTACTGCTTCAGCTGTGTTTCCCACAGCTCCAAGACCACTTACATTCACACTTGTGAAATACTGTTCAGAAAATAGGGATGGGCCACTTCACGCTGCTTTGAAAGGTGACAAGTGACCTCCATCAATGTGGAAGCACCTCTAGAGAAAATTATGCTATATTATGGTTAATCAAGCAGAAGCAACACATCTGACAACATAATATTTAAATCCAGACAATAAATGCTGGTTGTTAATCACAGTGGAACTTTCTGAACATTTTGATTCGGTTCCTGCATATACCACAGGCTGTTTGACCTTCTGCGAGTCCCTTTGTCTCCCCACCTTTAATAAGAGTACAAAATAGGTATTTATCTTCACACTCACAACTCAAACACAGCCAAACAGGTTTTTATTTGAAGTTTCCCCAAATCAATTCACCTTTGGAACACAACAATTTAGCTTAGAAGAGAGATTTCTGAGGAAGTTGTTTACATTTAAACTAAAAGTAGTGATTTCAGATGGAGCGTCCAGCTCAGGCTTTAGTTGAGCACGGCTTGTGTGACACGCTAATAGCCTGTCTAGAGACAAGGCCAAGTCCTGCAGATTCCTCAACACCCTATTAGTCATTATTTCACTCTAGATGAACCCCCTCCTTGAGGCATTGACAAAAATCATTTGTTCCACGCAAAAATACTTGTTGCAAACGGTTGTTAAACACTTTTTTTCTCCTACCGCAATCAGTTTTCCAATACACCGGAGGATTACATGTATTTTGTATTTCTGCCTAAATATCTAGTATGCTTTTGAAAGCATCCCTCAGGGCTGAGCTAATCAAGAAAACAACATACATACGGAGAACTGTCATTATCACAGGGTCAAACACTAATGCAGTCTTTACTCAAGAGATTGCAAATTATATTTCAACGTAAGGAAGAGAAATCTTGTTCCCAAATCAGCAAATAGTGCCATGTAACCTATGAATAAATTACTAGTCCTGAAAAGATTACAGATAGCAGTTTATTATCGCCTTGTAAGCATGAACTGAAGATAACCAAACAAGAATCTGTTCGCAGAAGAGCCTAAAGTAATTTTCTCATGCTTGCTGCAAGGCAGAAAGTAAAGCAACTTGAATGCGGACCAAATTGCTTGCTCATTACTTGTGCATTCTCTCTCAAATGCAGCAACACAGAGGGCATCTTTATGACTTACATTCAAGCAGGGTCTTACATGGGGCCTAGAATAAGCTTTCCATTCTCAAACACAACATTTCTGTTAAAAATCCTGGTCGGTCAGATCTATTCAGATGACAAAGGAGTACTTTTCCGTAAGTAGACAAGAGTCCTTTGTTCAGTCGCTGAGCCTCACTAAAGCCTGTAATTCTTGGCCATAAGGAAAATGTTTAAACTGTCGATGGCAAAAGTCAATTTGGGGAGATAATGCAATTAATAAATGCCACCCATATGCTTCTGCTTGGCGTTTTATAAAGACAATCAGCCATGAAGAGCAAGGCAAACAGAGAGCTCTACAAGTAACTGGCTGTTCCTCCAGGAGCTCGGCTGCTGCACGTGGGGATGAGCTCTTCCCCAAGCCTGGGACTCCCTGCCTGAACGTGGCCATGTCCCCCAGTGAGGACAGCAGATAGCTCTCCGCCATCCTCTCTAGAGTCAGTAGATCATGACTGTGTGTTTGAGGTGGGGCTTTTCATAACTTGTACCTCTGCTAGCCGAGAAATCAGGCCTTGACCTCCAGTAGCCAAGAAATCAGGCCTCCATCTGGTCATCCTGAGATTGCACTTAAGATTACAACCACAGAAACTCAGGTCCATCAAAACTTCAAATAAACCCAGGGCTCGTGGCTCACTCGCCAGAGTCCACCATCTCTATCCCATTAGCTGCAGCAATTGCTGCACACCTACCACAGAGGCTTCACCTGCCCAAGAACCACAACCCCGGCACCCGACTTCAAACTCGGAGATATTTGTCCTGACTCGCCCTTGAAGACGAGGCTCTCATCTTCTTCCCCGATAGGGATCTAGAAAAAAATGCAAAGAAAACATCTCTGCACTGCAAGCCTGAATATTAAAGTCAGTTCCAGTGCAGACCTCGGGGCTAAGATATTAAAAAGAGAAACTGCCTCCGTGTTTGATCTCGGGTCAGGAACCATCTATTCTTTAATTTTTAAAAGATAAGCTAGCCTGGGAGGGAAACCTATTCCCAGAAAAGTGGCTCCTGAGAACATTCAGGTAAGGAAGGCTTCCAGCAGCGACTTTGCTGCAGCACCAGAAGGGCAAAACCCGCGGCTGGAGGCGAAAGCCGGAGCTCTCCCAGATTTCCCACAGGTGATGGCGCGATGCTCAGCCAGGGCGAGGGGAGCAGCCGGTCGGACAGCGCTGGCTGGCTCCGGCTGCTGCCATGCCACAGAGCACTGGGCAGGTCTTCGCTAATTCTGCGGTGAGAAGCAGCCCATGTGAGCTGGGGAAGGGTGGAAATGAAATGAATTGGGACTAAAAAGTTTCCTGTCTTTCTTCGGAACTCAGTTGGCGATGAAGATTTAACACGCTTGGGAGAGGCACTCGCAGCACGTAAACCTGAAGCAGCACCTATCTCCTCGGCAGCTCTCTAACTGCTACCTCCAAAGTTTAGCTGCATGTCTCAAAAACAAAACAAACATGCCTCCTCCCTGACACAGTATCAATTCTCCAAATTTCAAAAGCAAAGTAACCATTAGAAACAAACACAGGCAAATTATAGCATCATGCTTCTGAAACATAAACATTTCTGAAAAACATACCAAATATTACCCCGGTATCCTCCTTCAGTAACTGCATTTATGTCAACAAAGCTGTGCTCAGGCACTTGCAGAAGGAACAGAAAGACCGCATAGTCGATGTCGATGCCGCAGTGTTTGCATTTCACTCAATGCATGCAAACCAACCCACACGTGCGGTGCTGGGGGAGCTGGCGTGAAGCAAAGCCCCCCGACTCCAGAAACACCACCGAGGAAGAGGAGAGCCGCAGTTCTCCTCCTGGTTGCAAGAGCAGCACCCGTACGGTGTGGTACGTGCAACAGCCTGCCAGCCGGCAAAGCTTTGGCTCGCCGAGGGGATTAGAGCACCACGCAGGCTCTGGAAAACCATTAGTCCCACTGATGTGGAGCAGGAAGAAGCGGAAAGGTTTATCAGCTTCTGCAGAATGGGAACTGACAAGGACAGCGAGATACTTGGCGCTGCTCTCTGTTGCTATTAAAATCAGCAAGCACTGACTCCTGCTATCATCAGGGCTGAACCCAAGCTCTTAAAAGGCACACCGGCCCTCTCACTTACAGAGTTTGCCTTCTCTATCCAGCAGTTTTACATCGCACTTTTACAAGCACTTTTTTCCTTTTCCATTCAAGCCAAGCCTGGGTGAATCCCCGCAGCACCTCCACGCCTGCTGGCAGTACCAGACTCTGCTCTAACCTGACGTTCCCCTTGCCCAGCAAACCACCCTGCAAGCCCCAGCTGCCATCCACCAGCTTCGCCGTGGGTGACGCTCGCCACAGGGCACAGCCTGGCACAGACAGGACGGGCTCACCCGTGCCCTCACCCCATCCCCAAATGCCTGCATCGCGCACCGGAGCGCATCTGCAGCGTGAGAGCCCGCACCAGGGTGCACGGGCACGCTGCTCCCGCTTCAGCAGCAGGATGCATCTCCGGTACGTTTCTCACACAAGTCTGACATCGATGTGGCCCACCCCAGTAAACAGCAGGGCTTGTTGGTTACATGAAGCAAACACAAGGAATTCGTGGCTTCAGAAAAGAGACTCTCCTGCTGTCCTCCCCTCCCCTGCTAAAAAAAATCTCTTGCATCATTTACCTCATCAGGAAGGAGAAATTTTTAGCTTATCGCCCTGCCAAAATAACGACAACAACAGCAGAATCAAACAAAGGGGGAGAAGTTTGGAGCTAAACCACTTGACAGTCCTCCAGGAGCTAGCAGGTTTTTTTAAGCATCCGTATAAAACTCCTGTTCCGACCAGGACAGCATTCTGCACAGACGACACATTTGGCAGCCGCGTTTTCCCAGAGACCGGTCTACAAAATCCAACCTTAAGGGACCACGTAACCACTGCCAGACACAGCGAAAGAAAAAAACAAGTGTGTTGGGGGGGGAACAAAACCAAACCAAACCTAGCCTCCCTTTACTTTTCCAGTCTCTCCACAACTTTCTGGCAGCAGCGAGGGCTCTGCACCAGGGCCAGGCTCCCCCTCGCCCCGCTCCCCCTCGCCCCGACAGCCCGCCTCCTGCTGCGGGAGCCTGTTCATCCTAAGGCAAAAAAAAATCATAAAACATAATACTTTACTAATTGCTGCGGCAGTTTAATAGTTACTACGCCATCAGAGAACTTCGTGAGAACGGCGTTTCTATAAAATTAAAATACATTGTACCTCATTAGCAAGGGGCAGCACTGTTACGCTTAGTGGAAGCAGGAGTCGGTGCTGTACACAACTCATTTTTAATTAGTCCTTAGGAAAAGGGTTTTGCAATCGTGTCCTAAGAAATCACTAATAACGAGCCAGATTTCACAAAGGCTGCGACCGGGCTAATTTATCCAACAGCCAGACAACTTCAGAAGTGCATCGGTGCCGGTGACATTATTTAGTTCAGCGGACCAGCTCCTTTTAATTGGATTAAATCGTCGTGGTATTTTCATTTCATACTGAGACCTCAGGTTATTATTTCCCAATATCTGCCCCAACGCTGCAACCGTGTCATTCGCATGCCCCCTTCCCTCCAGACAGCCTCAAAGCAGCGATGGAGAAGACCGAAAACCTTTCCCGAGCCCTCTCCGGCTCCGTGCTGCTGACGGCTGGGATCGCTTCTATGGAGAGCGGCTTTTTGGCAAGTGGGAATCCCGAGAAGGGAATTAATTGCATGAAGCAGAGCTCCCCGGCCAGCGGAGCCACTTGTGGATGCTGGAATCCTCCTCAGCATCTGCGGGAAGGGGCAGCCGCAGCCTCTGGGACACGGGGTTTGGGGGTCCTTTATGCAGCGACGGCTGAATAAATTCGTGATTTTGTAAGAATTTCATTTTTTGGTGGCCTTTTTGAGCAGCCGATCGGTGCAGGGGAGGGGAGTGGATAGCAAACTTGGGGGTGAGGCTGGCTGGGAGGCAGCAGGGTGCTCCCCGCTTCTCCTGCTGGGGATGGGAAGGTTTCAGGGGGTGGGGGGGGGTGGGGAGCAGCCGGCACCAGGCGCCCCCCAAAGCGAGACCCCTGCCCCACGCGGCACAGCCCGTCCCACCCCGTCCCGTCCCGTCCCGCCGGGTCCCCCACGTCCCGCCGCTCACTCACCGGCTGCCCGGAGGCGCAGGCCACGAAGCTGAGGGCTAGCGCTAGCCACACGCCCCGCATTATTCCCGCGGGGCCGGGCACAAAGGATAAAAGCGGGGCCGCGGCCGCTCGGCAGCGCCCGGGCAGGGGTTGGGGGGGGGGCGGGGGGGGGGGGGCGGGGGCCCCAAAACCCCTCCCCCCCCCTGCCCCCCCCTCCGATCCGCCCGGCGGCACAAAGCTGCCCAAAGCCGGGGCTGAGGGTGCTGCTGAGGGTGCTGTTGAGGCTGCTGAAGGCGCTGCTGAGGGTGCTGAGGGTGCTGAGGGTGCTGCTGCTGCTGCTGCTGCTCCTCCGGCTGCCTCCCTCCCTCCTTCCCGCCCGCCCTCCGCCCCGAGTGCTCGGCGGCGGCGGCGCGGCTCCCAGTTAAACCCCGCAGAAATTCCTGCAGGATTACAACACAGATTGGCAGCTCCCCCAGCCAGTGGAAGGAGGCGGCGCCGCCACCGGCTCTCGCAAATTCAAGCAACTTTCCTCCCCCCTTCACCCTCCTTCCCTCCCTCCGTCCGCCGTTCCCAAACCTCCACCCCCGCCCCGGCCTCCCCTCCCTCGTCCTCCTCCCCCCCAAGTGGAAAACATGAGCAGCGCCGCGGGCCGAGCGAGCGGGGGCTGGCCCCGTATGAAAGCGGGGACCTGGAAAGCCTCCCTCCGCTTTAATTTTATTATTTTATTTTATTTTATTATTTTTGTTTCTCTCTCCGAGGGAAGCTTGCCCGCTGCCGCGTGTTCGCAGCGCCGGATCCGGCCGCGCTGCCCCTTGCCGCCCTCCCCTGTCAGCCTGGGAGGCAGCGTCAGGTGTCGGGGGGGGGGCGGAATAATAACACGGGGGTTAAAAATCACGGTGTTGGGGTCCCCTCTTGGCTTTCTGCCCCGATTTTTCAGGCTTTTTTCCCTCAGCAATGAGGTTCGGAAACTTTTAGGAGTGAGAGGGTGGTGAGCGACAGAGGGCTGCGATTCGCCCCCAGTCACGAGGATCCGGGAGCCGTGCCTTCAAACCGAATATTTCAGGAATTGACAGCACCAAGAAGCCAAAACAAGAAGTCTCGCTTTGACGAGTCTGTGCTGTTTCTCAGCTGGGGAAAATGGTAGTATTGCAGAGCTGAGGAGCCTCGGCCTGAGCCAGGCGCCTTTGCCAGTGTGGTCCCACCACTGAACAAGTCCATGTATTTATCAGACACACGTGAAAGCGACGTATATCATTCCTGCTTACATTCAGAAAGCTCAGGCTGGGCCTTGTAGCCTGGCTTGGTGGTCCCCTTGCCCATAATGGTCACTGCTGGCCTAGCCAAGCCCTTCCCTATTCCAGGCCCTTGCCCCAGAGGCAGCCAGGAGAGCCCCTCAGAAGAAGCGGGGTGAGAAGCTGGAGCAGCAGGGTGAGGCTCCCCAGTGCCAGTGCTCCACGTCCTTCACCTTGCTTGCCCTTTGCCTTGCATGCTTCTGCCTTCAGGTGGTGGTGAGATCCCAGCTGCCTTCAGGCCCTGCCCTGGTTGCCTTCCTGTCACCACAGGAATGGCGGGTAATGCAGTAAAACACAGTTCATTTAGCACAAGCAGGCTGCCACCTTCCCAGCCTCTCCCAGAGGAAGGTGCACCTCTGTGCTGGGGGGCGGCAGGACACTTGTCCCCAGAGGGTAGGAGGCTGTGCTGCCTGTGACCCCGTCCCAGGTTCGTGGTACCTCTCAACAGCTCCCGCACGTGCTGGTCCTTGGTCCCCCTCCCAGACACGCCGTGTCATTGATTTTCAGGCTGTCTTCACCACGGAAATCTTGCCAGCTTTCCAATGGTCTGCTGCTGGTGGGTGCCGCACACGAGCGGGTTGTTTAAGAGATTCCTTCCCCTCCAAAGTCCGTTGCAAATATTTAGGGCCCGGTTCTGTGTATCCTCTTCCTTGACAGGTGGCTGGATCGCAACCGAACGAACTAAGCAACAATTTCAGTACGGTTGGATGGGAGGGAGCAAAGTTCAGTGAAGCAAGGGGAGGAAGGATCCGGCGGGGCCAAATGTGCAGGATCTGGGGTCCTACAGGCATCCCTACATGCAGGGCTGGCAGGCATGAAGAAGCTGCAGCTTGGCCAAAGTCAAAGCAGAGACCAGAAATAGCATCGCTTATGCTGGCAGGATCCTTCATAGCCTGAAAACAGAACTCAGCGTTAAAAACAAGCAACATAAAAGAGCAAATGGGAAGACAGAAAAGCTGAGTACAGGAAGCATCCTAAGGCTTGTCAAACACTAAGGGCTAGGTGATTTACTACAGAAGTTTTTTTGTTTGTTTGTTTGTTTTTTTAGCATTCAAGCCTTACAGGCACATGTCTTCAGTAAATAAACCAAGCTCACCTTTTCCTTCATGTTACACTCTATGATAATCAGGGATTTAAGTACTAAGCAGAATATCTCAAGGACCAGAATGTAATCTGCAACCAGCTAAGGGAAGGCACTCCTTGAGCAAAGGCAACAGCGGCCAGTGGGCTCCACACAGCCCACAGGTGTCCCTACGGGCTGTGCCTATGAAAGAGTTGGGGCCAAGACCTGCAACACCGGCACACACCTGCACACAGCCTTAAATGCAGGGGCAACCCCTCTGATGCCAAGCACGATGTTAAGTCCGCGCACTAAAGCTAGAAGGAGCAGGAACAAAGACCAGGAGCCGGATAGATGACTTGGACAGATAGCAATGAACATGAGGAGGAAAAAAAACAAAAGAAACAATCCCTGTAGGTCACAGAAATAACTACAGGTTGGTTGGGGAACCACTTGTTGCCTCCCCACACCCCTGCCCCTCCAGCAGGGAGCATTTCCATGCATGGCCCCATGGAGAACAACAGGGGCACTGGCACCTGCTCTGCTTGTCACCCGGTTTCGCAGGGACAGAAGCAAGTGGGAGGCCCAGCATGAAGCTGAAACAAAGTGGTTTTAACCCAAAGTAATTACGTAATAAGGACTACAATGAGAGGGTAATCAGAGACAGGCAACGTGATGGAGCTGCCAAGAGAAAGCTGCAGGCTTGGGGCATTTCTGGTCCAGACTGTTGGGCAGACATCACCACATTTTCTTCATGCCACGCTGAGTCCTCCTGGCTTTCCAACAGGCACCAGCTCCCCCATCACAGCCCTGACACTGATGAAAACCAGGCTGGAGAGAGATGAAGATGGCCCATGCAGAAAGGGACAAACTTCACTGCAGTTTTTTACAAAACGAGTTATCTGCTGGAAGGACCTTGAGTGCAGCACACGCAGTGTGGTTATCAACCACAGAAAAGCTGCAGCTATAACCCAGAAGTCCACCAAACTTGAACATTCAGCTCAGGGTCTTTCCTAGGGGGAAATTCATCTCCTGGGTTTGTAGTCTCTGTTCCTGGCTCCAGCTCACATGCACTGGCTGCTCAAAGCACAGAGCCACGTTTCTTAACCCAGGAGTGCTGCAGAGCACAGATAGGGCTTTGCAGGGCCATTTTAGTGGGATGTGCCATGAGGCTACTGGCATTTTAGGGAAGAGTCGTGATCAGAAAGAGGTAGGAGCTGTGCAAAAAGCAAGTCTGGAAATTTTGGGAAAAGGACCTCAGCCTATGGCTGCCAAGTCACAGGAAAGAAGTGCGTTAACAAGTTCCCAAACAATTCCCAGGCCTCCATTTCTGCATGGCCATGTCCTGCAGGTGACTTGCACCACAAGTAGGGGCAAGGTGAGAGAGCCACAGGTGGAGGAGAGCTCTAATAACTCAGTTTCTCCATTAAGATTTGGCCAAAAACACAAGGGATGACAGAGAACACTTGGCCCAAAGCATCAGCAAGCACAGCAGATCCGAAATGTCATGCTGTAGGTGAATGGGAGGTGAGGTGGCGTTGGCTGTAGCTGGCCTTTGTTGTATGAATGATGTATGATGACCCCATGATGGGGTAACTTTGGCATCATGTTCAAAGGTCAGGAGAGGTGACAAATTTTCCCAAATAGCTTATTCATAGAAGAGAAGAACCCATGGAAAGGAATATATGAGATATATAAAACAAAGCGGCTGATGTTGAATCTGTTTGAACCCATGTCAGCAACAATCTGAAGTAAAGGTTTTCAAATATATCAGTAGGACAGGTGTAGTGGGTTTATGTGACAAGGTTTTGGTAGCAGGGGGCCATAGGGGTGGCTTCTGTGAGAAGGATCTAGAAGCTGCCCCATGTTTGGTAAGGGCCCCACTGCCGACCAGAACTGAGCCAATAAGTGATGTTGTTTGTGCCTCTGTGAGAGCAGATTTAAGACAGGGAAAAAAAAACACACTGCACCACACAGCAGCTGGGAGAGTGAGAGGAGTGAGGAACAGCCTTGCAGGCACCAAGGTCAGTGAAGAAGGAGGGGGAGAGGTGCTCCAGGCGCCGGAGCAGAAGTCCCCTGCGGCCTGTGGTGAGGACCATGGTGAAGCAGGATGTCCCCCTGCAGCCCATGGAGTACCACGGTGGAGCAGGGTTCCACACTGCAGCCCGTGGAGGAGACCACGGTGGAGCAGACCACGGTGGAGCAGGTGGACCTGCACCGACAGAGACTGCGGCCTGTGGAAGACCCCTGCCGGAGCAGATTCCAGGCCGGACCTGCAGCCCGTGGAGAGGAGCCCACGCAGGAGCAGGTGACCTGGCAGGAGCTGCTGCCCGTGGGGGACCCAGGTTGGAGCAGTTTGCTCCCGAGGGACGGACCCCGTGGTACGGACCCATATCTGGAGCAGTTCTTGAAGAGCTGCTGCCTGTGGGAAGCCCACGCTGCATCAGTTCAGCAAGGACTGCATCCCGTGGGTGGGACCCCACAGCACAGGGGACGAGAGTGACCAAGAAGGAGCGGCAGAGAAGAATTTCTATAGACTGACCATAGCCCCCATTCCCCCGTTCCCCTGCGCCGCTCGGGGGGAGGAGGTGGAAGAGGGTGGATGGGGGGGAAGGTGCTTTTGGTTTCTTTCCTTTGTTTCTCACTTCTCTAGCTTGTTCGTAACAGGCAATAAATCTTACTATCTCCCTATGCTGAGTCTGTTTTGCCCATCACAATAATTACTGCGTGATCTCCTCGTCCTTATCTCAACCCTTGAGCCCCTTTCATCGTATTTTCTCCCTGTTCCTCTTTGAGGAGGGGGAGTGAGAGAGCGGTTGTGGTGGAGCTCGGTCACCCACCCGAGCGAAACCATCACAACAGCTCAGTGTGAGGTTTATTACTACGTCCCCAAACTACCAAATTTTGTATTTATAATTTATCAACAATAAAACTACCCAACTCTTCTATAAAAATATCTCACCAAATATTTGCTAGTGTAGTCATGCTAATTTCTGTATTATAACCTGAATTTAGGGATGTGGTAGGGCAGGACTGTTGCTCATGGGACCATTTAAAGAGCAGCCTTTTGAACCATAGGAGAGGTGGCAGTAATTTAGGTAACATGCCACTGAACTGTCCTTTTCTGTGTCGGTTCTTAGCATTGAAATTGTATGATCAGGCAACTTTCTTCAACAGGCTCTTGTTGCATGGGTACCTCTTCCAAGCATCCTCAAAATGCCCAGGGACATCCTTGTTTCCCTTTGATTCAAAGACCTCTTCTGCCGTGCAGCTTCTGAATCACAGACAGATGCTGATTATTTATTTTTTCTTAGTCTTATTTTGGTTAGATATGAAATACAAAATATGTCTACAAGAACCATGCCCTCCCCAGTAGCTGGAACAGCAGCATGGTAGGAGCTAAGGACACCGTGAAGCAACCGGCACTTGTTGTGTCTGCTGTGGGAGCACTGGGGCTGCACAACAGGACTGAGAGCTGTGCTTTGTACAAACACAGCGGAAGGTCTGAGCTTGGCCTGCATCTGAGCCATGCAACAACTGAAATTTGTAACAGACCAAACATTTTGGGTTAATTTTCCATGGAAAAGAAGATCGGTAAGGATAGAGGGTGAGAAGGAGGGTGAAAAGTGTGAGTTCAACTCCTACATAAGGAAAGAAAATAAAAACCAAAGATAAAGGCTGGCAGAATACAAGCAGCAGTCTTGCAGGAGATGATGGGCGGGGTAAAAGCAGGCCAACAGCAGCAAGAAGATGAAGCCATTTTGTGTTTGTTGCTTTGGAACAAGTTGTAGTGGGTACAAATGAACACAGGCTTTGAGGCATTGCTGCAGGAAGAGCAACGTTGGACAGGTAAAGGCTTCAAGTGAGGCATGTGAGATGCTGAGCTGATCTCCTGCATGGTGGGAATGATGTTAGCAGGTTTTCCAGAAGATTGACATTCCAGAAGTTGTGATACCCATGTAGGGGGACACCTGAACCAGCCACTCATCCAGATTCAAAGATGACCTTAAAACCTGGCATTAAACCCCAGATTTGGCAACACTCCTAGAGGAGGTCTAAGTCCCTGCTATTCAGAAACTCACTGAAGCCTTTAAATGTAAAATACGTGCCTGAATTGCCTTGCTGATTTAGGGGAGAGATGCCTACCAAAGAAGAAGAGCCAAGCAAATGACACGTTACTGACAGCTAGGGTCACCAAAAATTAGGAGACTTTGACAAGAAATGTTTTTTTCCCAGCTTTGGCTCTAGATATTCACTGCCGTGAGGACTTCAGTGTCAGCCTGTGCTGGCCTCCTGAAAAGGGTAAAATTTACCATGCTGCCATTCTCGCCAAGGCTATTATGCTTTCCTTTTTATTACAACAAAACCTACCTTTAAAATGGAAGAGATAATTCTTTATCTCTGGAAGTTTCATTTAGAGCCATGGCTCAATATTTCCTTGAGAAATTTGCATACTTGGAAGCGTCTCCTGCACGACAATCCCTGCAAATGAAAAGCATTGTTGATTTAGTTTATTATCCCAAAAGATCGTATCATGGTTAAGGTTTGCATGGGGTACATCAGGGGAAAAATACGGAAGGGTTGAATTGGAGTAGATTTTAATTCTGCCAGGTATACCGCTGAAGTTAATGAAAGTCAGTTAGACATACATTTGGCTGCTGCTGCTAACTGAATAATACAAGTAATAACAGAGGCATCTATTCAATTCCTGATGAACATGAGTAATTTCCATTATCTTAAAATGTGTAGGAGTTATGAATTATAGGTGCAGAGATTGCCCAACACTTTTTCATTATTATATCTTGTTGTCAGTTGCTTATACATTTGCCAAAGTTTAATGCATCGAGCTGAAATTTCCTATGCTGGGTATCAGCCTCCGGCTGACTTCTTCTGTTTTGTTTTATTTTTGTTTTGAAAGTTTTATCTACAATAGTGCATCTGCATTCAAGAGCAAGGTTAGGGGAAAGTATGTTATTTTGTCTATGGTAAGCCAAATTCTTTCAAACATTTCTTTGAGGAGATGCTTTACCTCCATGCATGGAAGCAAAGAGCAAACATTTGGCAGGAGTCAACCAAACAACAGAAATTTGCTTTTCAGCGCATTTGGCAAATGACACCCCAGTCTGGACCACGTGTAAGCATTACTGCCTTTGCAGTTTGTACATGCTCGGTAGAGACTTGTTGAATTCTGACATCTAAAAATCCCATCTCTGCCGAGCACGTTCCAGCTGAGAGCCGCAGAAATGTCTCTGCGGTTGGTCTCCAAACAAAAGGGCTTGCTGTAGATTTCCTCCCAGCCCTTGAGAGACAAGGTCTGCTGTGTGTGCCTGAGCAGCAAGGGGGATGAGAAGAGGAATAGAGGGGCTGTGGCTGTAAGAGCTGGAGAGTGAGGAGGAGCAGGAGCAGCGTGGTGGGAGCAGGAGAAGAGCGAGGACAGAGGAAGGTGTTGGCATGGGAAGAGGGGGACACCAGGTAGAGGAGCAGATCTATGATGGGAGTTGCCCGCAGAGGCAGCAAGGAAGGAAAACAGAGTGGTCCAGCACTCAGGAGAAGATGGAGAATGTCCATCTGGTTTCTGCCCACTGGCAGAAACTGCCAGTCATGGGGCAGCTGTGCTCTCTTCCAGATCTCGAAACTACACCTCCGCTTGTAAGGCTCCACGTTCCTCTGCTGTCAGCAAATAGCTAAGGGAAGATGTCTGTCTGCCCCAGCACTCTGCGTGGCCCGATCAGCATAAATAATAGGCTGCGTTGCGAGAGGTGATGCTGCCAGTGAGATCCGTGCAGCGTTTTGTTGCAGAAGTTGAAAGCTACAGAGACAATGACAAAGAAGACTATAATTAAAGATGGTATCAGAAGGCACTAGCTGCAAGGACAACCTTAATGTTGGATGTTTCTCAACTCTGAGCACTTTGCTTTGTAGCTTAAAGGCTCTTGTAGCAAAGGTTTTCTTACTGTTACTCTTACAGCGCACAACATGTCGCTCTTTGGATAACTGACTTCTGCCGTCTGTCTCTGGAAATCCCTACCTACATGAGTAATGCTTGCACATATGAAATAGTCACTGACATTAATTGGCACCACTTACCACCTCCTAGCTGAGGTGAGTAAACAGGTATTGCAGGACTTGCCCATATAACACACTGAGCATGCTGAAGTTAGCAAAGAGTTGTATGTAATTGATGAAAGCATCTTAATGCAGTACTTGCTACCTAAATTGCAGTTCAGATACAAATACATATATAAAACCAAACCAAACCAAAATATATTCCAGCCACAAGTGGGCATCTGTCTATGTCAAGCCTTATTGTAGCTATTTGTTTTTCTTTGCATTTCTATTTCTCTGTCTGCTGCTGTTGTTTTTACCTTCTCATGATGGAACTGGATCCGGAGCCAAAAAAATAAAATAGAGATGAGTCCAGGTCATGCGTGTTTCAGCATAATTGTTCCAATCTCAGGATATACATCCTGTGAGCATCAAAACAAATTAGTCTGCAGTACAAGGAGAGCCTGACCATTTTTAAGAGAAAATGCAGCTGGACTTTTCATGCTAGAGAAAAAGCTTCATTTTCATGTTTTGGGCTTTTATTTTTTATGCGACTGTAATTGCAAAATCATCAAGTGTCTATAAGAGATTGCTTATTAGGGATGAAATGAAATAACGATCAATGTCCTTCAGTGCTTGTAGAGCAGTCCCTGAGGGCACTCTGGCACCCAAGGAAGGAGAAGAGCCACCACCTACCACCATGAGACCACGAGGTGTGGGGCTTCTCCTGGCTGGCTTCCACGGGAGGCTGGAGTGCTCCTCATTTGGGTTTTCTGAAATCAAAGGATAGTATACACGTTCTCGGTAATGACCAGCTTCCTAATGATAGTAAAATGGGAATTATGTGGTGCTGCAAGCAAAGGACAAATTCTGAATGAGAGAAAATGAGTTCAAAGCATGCGATTAAATAGTGGTAGGCTTAAGGTCTTAATTCTCCCCTCACACTATGCAAAGCAGGAGTAACTCATTTGCAGTCAGTGAGGCTACGGAGATGTAAAATGGCATCGGAGGAGAATCAGGCCATTGTTCTCTGCAAAACTCACTGATAAGACATTAATTACTGAAGAGAAAATGCCATCAAAAGGATTTTAAATGCTTTGCAGGACTCGGGAGACAAACTCATTAAATGCTATGTCGTACAGGGTATTAGTTCCAAATTTGTGAATGCAGAGAAGGCAAATGCTGCACTACAGATAAATGGCTGATCACTTTGAAAGCCTACGTCGGAAGGCCTGCTTTCTTTAGGAGAGGGAGCCAACCCCACACATTACATACAGAGATGTGAAACAATTCCAGATGAAATAAATCACCCTGAACCTTGGTCCATCTTACACACTGAATCCAGGCCAACAGCAGTTGTTTAAGGTTTGTAAAAGTTCACTGGACTCTGCTTCCTGCCCAGCCTGTCTCCCATTCCTCCCCTCCACTCCCAGCTCTTGTCTTAGGTCAAACCAAGCTTGGAAGCAGCACAGCTAAACACCACTGCAACAGCATCATGTGCGGTCTTTTTATCTCAACATGCAGTTGAAGTGCTGGAAATCTCACTGAAAAACTGGGGGAAGTCCCAAATCAATGATAAAATTCTCATTTCACCTCTCCAATGGTAAGATTTTACCTCATCCTCAGGATAAACCCTGGCTGGCTTTGCAGACCCCAGTTGCTGAGATAGGGTGACCACGTATCTGAAGTTTCTGATGTCTTCTTGAACAAACGGCCCTAGAAGTTCACCCTGCATTAAATCCACCATGGGGGAGATGAAGCTCATTAATATGCAAGAAAGAGCGGTAGAGGAGTTATCAGTGAGGAGTGAAAACACAGCCTCGTCGCAGAACTCAGTGCTGTGTCCCCCAGCCACCGCACGTCCTGGGTCCTGCTGGGGCACCCTGGTTGCTGAGTTTCCCAGTCCAGAATCCTGGAGGTCTTAAAGAACTCCTTCTCCCTGGGATTTAGGAGAGATGAGCAGGATGGATAATTGTCTTGTCTGTATTTCACTTTTGGCAGGACGATCAGAGTCAGGGCTCTTGGGACTGAGGGCCACATCAGGCTGCATGATGTGACATGGAAGTAGGGCAAGAAGATGTTTGTCACATGAGCTGAGGTAAGGTGGGAGTGTATGTCCCCCACTTCACCAGGAGAATACATGACCTGTGTGCAACGCTGTCCTGTGCTCGGACTGTGGGACCGCCTTTCTGTTCCAGGATCTGTGTGAAGGGGAATGTTCTTCCAGAGGTCCCCTGCATCCCGGCATTTGTCTGTCACCATTAGAGTGGCTGGGTTTGTCTTGGAAGCAGGAGAAGGTGCAGGCTGTGTCGTTGGTTCATTGCGTACTGATCACACTTTAGCACTGGTGGCAGGAGCTCAAATGGATTATTCACAGTCCCTCCAGCTGCCAAAGAGGCCGTCCTCTGCAGAATGGCAGGAGTGGTTCCCTGGCTCACTGGAGGACGCGTCTGCCAGGACAGCATGGCCTGGGCTGCAGGACTTGCCTTGTCATCCCCATCCACCCTGGGCACCTGCAGCTCGGGTCCCTGGGTGCCAAGAAGGTTAACAGATACCTAACCATGGTCAGAGCAGTTGTGATAACACAGTCTCACTCCTCAAAACAGAGACAACTTGTGCAATGGCCAGAGACTGCCGTGGTCATGTGTCATTGGATGGTGCTGTAGCATCACAGGCTGGGTGCTCTTCTGCTGCCAGATACCTCAGACTTCTCTGTCCCATGGAGTCTTTGCCTTCCCACAGTTTGAATACAGCTGGTTGGAGACTTGTGGCTGTCAACCATGTGGTATAATTCTGGGCAGCAGTGCAGATGATATGCCCAGCATGGCATGGGGCCTGCAGTGCAGGGTACTGCTGGCTACCTGGGTCTAGGCCGCGTGTGATCCCCACAGGCAGCAGGAATATGCAGATCAGGGAAAGCGTGAGCCAGAGGAACCACCCAGTGGATCTGGGCAAGACCAGAACACACAACGTATGTCAAAGGAAAGGCTTAGAATCAGCAGCAATGGATTTTTAGAATCATAGAATCATTAAGGTTGGAAGACCTCCAAGATCACCTGGTCCAACCATCCCCCTACCACCAATGTCACCCACTGAACCATGTCCCCAAGCACCACATCCAGCCTTTCCTTGAACACCCCCAGGGACGGTGTCTCCACCACTTCCCTGGGCAACCCATCCCAGTGCCTGACTGCTCTTTCTGAGAAGAAATGTCTCCTCATTTCTAACCTAAACCTCCCCTGGATGTTAACAAATGGATTAATTGCAAACCCAGCCTGGGGCAGCCGGTCACTGTGATAGCCCTCAGCTCTGAGGCTAGCTGGAAGAGCGTTCTTATCCAGCAGCAGGTGGTAGGTATGGGATACCTAGCAGGAGGAGCATCCTTGTGTGAACAGTACACTTTCAATCCAAATCTCTATGGGATCTCTTATATTAAAAAATTCATACCACATTGGGGAAAATCTCAGAGATCTGTTTTTACTGTATTTACGAAAGCATCTTTTCAAGCAGGCCAAAAAGTGGATTAACAGAATGAAATAAAAAGGAATTAAAACAGCCAACATCAAAGTCATGGCTGCACTTCTGCAGTGTCCCATCACTGGGCACAAGCTTGCTGGAACTGTGTCTGTTCCAGTGTTTTGTTAAAATACTGCATTGGGAACAGTAATTAAACAGATTCTGATGATAGTTTTTAACACATGCCAGCTGGCTCCCAGCCAGTGTCAAAACAGAAACATTGTGCAAACTCATGGTCAATGATGACTTTGATCTTTGAAGGGCTTTGTAGTGGCGGAAGGAAATGGGAGGACAGGAGGGAGGGAGAAGGGTGCGAGCAAAAGGGAGGAAAAAGAGCAACATGCACTGGAGTGGGAATCATCTCCTGCACCTTGATGAAGGCAGTGGGTGCTTTCTTCCTTCCCCCTTTCTTTATGTGGGGCAGTAGGCACAGTCATAAACATTACTATCAAGGCCCCATTTCTTAATGATAACCCCATATGAGCAACAGAACTCCCTTGAGTATTCCCACGTGTGTGCCACTGGGACTGCTCTGTGAGTCACTGCCCGTGCATGCGTGCTTGCAGGATCTGGCCAGAGCACTGGTGTGCAGTGGACGCTGGACAGTTTTGGAGTCCTTCAGGACAGAACCTGGGACAAAGGCAAAGAAGTCTTCTGTGGCCAAGAAAATTATGAACAATTAAAAAGTTAAAATTAAAGTTATCTGGTTATACATTGCCTGAAGTGTTAGAACAGCTCTTTAGACACAATGGAAATTTTTTTTCTGTCTCACTAGGTCCTCTGTTTAGGTGCTCCAGGAACAGATGCAGATGGTTCAGGCAGGTGACATCGCTGATTTCCAGGTGCAGTGCTGGATGCACCTTGGTCAGCAATGAGCCCATGTTCCCCAGCTGTGCTGGAGGGCTGTGCCTGCTGGTGTGCTCTCCCTGGCGTGGTCCTCACTTCACAGATCTGAGCTGGTTTTACTCATTAATATTCTTAAGAAATTCTTCACAGAAGTAGGATTGGCTTGACAGTACAAGCTGCAATGCTTCTGTAGTAGCACAGAAAAGCTGGAAAACCATGCAAATGTCTTCACATTTAAAAAGATGACTCCTTATTTCCTTTCCAAATTCTTCACTAATGTGATATGATGACACTTACAATTTTTTCCTCTTCTTTTCTGTAATGAACATCATTTTAAATTCATTAACTTCCATCTCTGGAAGGACACTTTCAGCAGCACAGGGTTTTGGTGTGACTGCTAAGAATTTCAGAGAATAAAGTCCTTAATGAGTTCTCCCGCACTTTTACATGCACAAAAAATGCTGTCACTGAGAATAACCTTTATTTTAGTTCTAGGGCTTCATTGGAAAACTGAGTCAAGTAACTAACCTTGCATCGACTGAGTTCCCATAAGCATCTGTAATCATCTCTGTGATCTCCTCACCTGCTCTAATTGCAAGGTAAAGCAGCTCAGCATGAACTCTGGTGGGAGAGATTTAAGCTAAAGCATTTACTCCACAACTGAATGGCAGTAGCTGAATTTTGCATCTGAGCCGCAAGAAAATACACTGCAGAAGATAAGAGTGCTGTTTACAGGACAATGCCTCACCCCACTGAGGAGACCTTGAACTGGAATGTAAATACAAGCAGTCTGTGAATCAGCCTTGCATTTTATACCAGTCAGATCCTCTGTATGGACATATTTTATTGATTTATAACTGGCTAGTAACAAAGAAATTGATGTGAATCATTTCTCAAGCAAGTGTGCACATTATAGCTAGTCCTCTTAATTATAATCCCATTAATAAATGCAGTTTTTGAATTTATGAAAAACATATTGCCCATGTACAAAACAAGTTCTGAGAGTCCACCTTGAGCTCTGACAGCAGAAGTGGCTGTGATGTCGAATCCCCCCGCAACACTCAGAAGTACAAACACTGTGCACAAAAAGAGATCCTGGCAAGTGCATCCACCGTGGGCTTATGGTAAGATAATTTCCGATGTGTTCCTCTGCTGTGCCTCATGTATCCTTGCTTCATGAGCTTGTTTGGATGCTAAAGGAGGGCAGCAGGACTCGGAGGATCTACAGATTTATGGAGGACTTTTGGCTTCTACCTTAAGAAGAGGAGCTGATAATAGATTTTGCATCCTGTGAAAGGTGCCTGCTTTCATTGCAGTATCATGGCTGCCAGCATTGGTAACTACTGCACATGCTGTTTTGGGAATGAGCCTCCCCCTAAAAATAAAGGGATCGCTTCCTAAGCCTATAGGTACCAATGGCAGCTTCCTTTGGCTTGGGCCCATGCAGTTATCCATCCAGGGCTCTTCTACTACAGCAGGATGCATCTTTGCTAGGTGAAAATAATCAGGCCTCGTGCACCTTTGAGGTATCATTTGGGTCAAGGACCTGTTTACTGTAAGTTCAGAGGGGGAACGAGGTAAACATAATCAATTTTTACAGTCATGCAGTGAAGGGAGGCCCCTCACAGGGCCAGCCCTGGGGGACAGAGGAAGGGAGGGAGGACCCAGTGCCTGAGCAGAAGTGCAGGCACAGTTGTGCAGGCAGCCAAGCCAAAAATGTCACCCCGTGAGAGTGTGCAAGGTTCACTCTGGGCTGAGAAGCTGCACCACGTGTGAGGCTAGACAGAGCCCGAGGAGAGCAACATTTCATTACAAGCTTGCCTTCCAGAGCTGAGTCCTATTTTCCAAAAGATATCTATGTGACGTGATCAAACCAGACTCGCTGTTTTCATTGGAAAAAAATGATTACTGCCACCCTTATTCTGCTGAAGTGCTGATCTGCCGTGTGAGCAGTGAAGGAGAGTTCCTAGGAGATACTTAGTCACAGCTTAAACAGATCTTGCTTTTTTTTCAGTTGAGTTTGATGGCTGCAAAATGTGACTCCTCCCTTAATGAGCCCCAGGGGATCCAGTTGTGTATTTTTTCAAGGTCTGTGATGCACATATGCATCTATCTGGCACTCTCCCAAATCTTTTCAAAGATAAAATGTGAGATGAACATCTGGTTCACACTATTACAATCTTTATTAAACACTAATTTCTTCTCCAGAATAGCACCATCTGCCACAGCTCCAGCCCTTGTTTTCTAACATGGATTTTCCTTCAGAAATTCACAATAAAATAAATCTTCAACAGTTATAGTCCTCTGAATTTACTGAGATGAAAAGTACAGTGACAATAGCAGGCCCCAGGAGTTTATTTGCTTCAAAAATCCTATATTATTATTTAACAAGGTAAGAATCCCTATTATCAAGGATACCAGTCCACTTCACATTCAGAAGGGTTCATTCAAGCATTTTGATAAATCCATTGCTGAAGGCTTTGATCCTTTTTCAGCAGCTTAGAGCACCATTTCTTCAAGCCCTGATAGTCATGGTGTGGATTTTGCAAAATATTCCTTGCGTCTCTCAAAAATTGTCAGAAAAGAGAGGGAGCTTGTTACAGACATTTAGAAAGACAATTTCATTTTCACCAGTTAAGTCCCTGTCTTTATGATACCTTTTCTTAAGACCAGGAGTACCCAAAAGCCAGGAGAGAGGACACCTCTGAGGCACCTGCTCACCTTCTTCAGAGGGAAACAGCTTCCAGCATTTCTTATGGCTGGGGCACAGTCCCGAGTCATGCATTTATTTCCCTTGATATCTGGAGATTCACCTCTCACTTCTTGAGAGCTTGAATGTCTAAAAGGATTGTGGTCTCCAAGACTTTTAGGCCTTAATTTTTATCCATTACTAAAGGAAATCTAAATAAAAGTTATTAAGAGACTAAATTCAATTTGCTGTCCCGGTGTTCCAGCATCACATCAATAAGAAGCTCTGTGGGCATCGCTGTGTGCCTGAGGACCTGGCTTGTCATGCAATGATCACACTGGGCCAGGCAAGCCCCTGTGGGGAGTCCATCTCTGCTGCAGGCTAGTATGGGTCTAAAGAGACCCCCAAACCTGAATTTCCGCCTGCTAATCATCTGGGGTCAATGGCAGGAGAGGGGATGGATGAACTACAAGAGCCCTTCTGTGCTGTGCGGGTGATGGAGCCCTGGCACAGGCTGCCCAGAGGCTGTGGGGTCTCCTCCTTGGAGCCCTTCCGAAGCCGCCTGGACGTGGTGCTGGGCACCCTGCTCTGGGTGTCCCTGCTTGGGCACGGGTGGCACCGGGTGGCTCCAGAGGGACTGGCTGGCCTCAGCCACCCTGGGATCTGTGATTCCGTGAGCACCACATGGGGATGCTTTCCTCCACATCCGAGAGCAGCCCTTGCACCCCCAGCTCTCTGTGATGGCAACCTGAACTACGCTCGCCTTCACAAACCCCTACAGTAAGATCCATTTTACTGCCTCTGTAATTGTAAATGATGGTGTGGCACACGGGCATTTTTGGACCATGCTGCACCACAATACAAAAAGCAACCAAAGAGGCTCATGTCCTCTGCCAGCATGCTCTTCTGGGGTGCTCTCACTGCCTTCCTACCTCCCACCACAGTTTGTTGGGGTTTATGACCACAACAGCACCAAAAAGCAATTCAGAAAAATAACTCAGCAACAATACAGGTCCCCGGTGAAACTCTGAAGGGATATTCTACCTCCTATAGTTCAAAACTTACATTTCTACTCCAGACCTGCTCTTTGAAAAGTATCAGGAAGACGTACTGAAGAGTGACAACATGTTAGATAGGGAGTGTGCCTTTTTAATGGAAATCTGAGATTAATCCCAAATGTGCTGCTGACAACACGAGTGCTAAAAAAATAAAAAATAAAAAAACATCCCATGGAGGTATAAATGGTTTAGAGGATTTCCATCAGAGTTATGACCTCGTGGGTGGAGGTTTCCATCTGCATTAGCTTCACAATAAATTTCCTGAAAGTGAGGGATAAACAGGTAGAAACTGAGATTAGCGAGAGTGGGCGAGCGTCAGTGGGAGCCAGAAGTGCCTCCTCAGGCCGTAGCGGCTGTGGGGAAGGCAAGGGTGATGCTGCTCCGATCTGACAGAACTGGGAGGTTTTCCTGCAGAGGTTCCCAAGGTCTGTACACCTGGGGAGGGGAAAGGTTCAGCCTCCCATGGAAACAGGAGCCAGCAAGGAGGATTCAGAGGAGACCCGGGCAGCCCATGGGGAAGAATGGCCTTTTTTTTAGTGATGTCTGGATTTCGGCGGTGTTCCTGCTCAGGCAGACTTCTCTTGCTCTCTCTAGTACCAACACTAGACCCTGAGTCCTGCAAGAGGGCAGCTGAATTTCAGTAGGCTCCTGAATTCAGGCAGGGCAGGTACAGAAGGTGCAATCCAGGCACAGGGCGTTCAGGCACACCAAACCTTCAAGGAGAACCTTTCTCCAGGACAGCTATGTATTGCCAGGCACACGCACGGACTGATGAAACCCGAAGTGACAAACTGTAAGCACACTCACTGAGTCATTCTTGTGAGCAGCCTCCACGTACCGAGCCAGGAAAGGACGGGACCTTGCTGCCCTGTGCTTTCCTAAAGGGGTTTGGTGAGTTTTGTCCCCTTGCCCGAGGATGGTTGGGTGGCTACGCACAGCGTGCTGCCATCCTAAATCAAAACTTTCCACCCCCTTCCATACGCTGCATGGGAACATCTGGCTGTTTGCAGAAGCAAGTCGTGTAGCATTTGCTGCCCAAGTATCTCTCTCCTACAGCCTATTTTCATTTTACTGAAGAGAGACCCAATTTCCTGAATTTTTAATCTGTCTTTCTAACATAATCAAATTATTGCAATTACTGGGCAACAAATTCAAAAAGTCCTAAAATTGCTGTTCGGATTTTACAGTGAATTCCCATTACATGTAGAAGATTTTGTAAACACATTAAATAAAATGCTTTTAATTCAATCAGAAAAGCAAGCAGTGTTTGTTTTTATCTATTCAACGTATTTGAGCCACAAGCATTTTTCCAAGCAAGCAGCTATGGGGGTTTGTAACGCAACTCAAAGCAAACACTGAGAATATAAAATCACACTTGTTCAAACAGGATTAGAGAGTTTATTCTAGCAGAGCTTCCAAGGATTTCAAATAGAAAATAGAGAAAATAGCTCTTTTTTATTTTTATTTTTTTCAGGTGGAAAATATGTGATGCCTGGTCAGTGATTGTGCTTTGCAAGATCCCCGAGGTGCCGTGCAGCCCACGTTCACGCCATGCAGCAGGTCAGAGATGCCATTCATTTTTCACAATCTCTGCAGCACTCTCCAGTTCTGCCTTTGCTCAGCAATCGCTTTCACTCTATGCTGTTAACACAAACTGGAAGCCAACAAAGAACTAAAGCCCATTTCTGGCGTACAGCGCTGACGGAAAACATAACTACTTCATGCTTCTTCATGTCTGCTTTTTGCAGGTTGTGGATAAGAGGAGAGGAAGGGGGAGGTTTTCTTATTACAGCCCCACAGCCTTTAGTTGGGCGATAACTCTGGCTCGCATGGATGTGCCACTGAACCTCTCCGCATCCCTCAGTCCTTCCTTGTGCCTCCTGCAGAGGTCTCAGGCACCTTTTGCCAGCATTTGCCAGCAAAACTTCTGGCTCAGGGCTGGAAACATCCAAAAGCACAGGGAAAGCATCATCCTCCCGTGTTTTCAGCTGTGTTGAAACACAGGATTGATGGCCATCTGCTCCCCCAGAGGTAGGGGCTCTCGCGGGGCCAGAGCAGTATCAGGGCATCACAGGAGAGGACCACAAGCACCTGGCACTATCTAAAATATCAGGCAGCACAGAGAGATCACAGCAGGCTCCCCTAGAAGCACCTCCTAGGCACCACAACCCCATTCTTCTGCCATAACAATGTGAGAGCTGTTGCTTGGGGCTACGAATACTTTGTCCGGGTTTGTGGTTAGGAGATCAATTTGTGAGCCTGCACCAATTTCTTAAAATGTATTTGCTGTTCCTAAGCAGTCATGGGATTGCTTGTAAAGATGATTTTCAGATTACGGGCTCTGCACCAACTTTTTTTTTGTTGTTTGTTTCAGCTACTCACTGTTCATTACTTGTTTTGTGCGACTGGCAATTTAAGTGACACGGTGTCATTTCTGATCCCGGATTAGAGGGCTGAGGTATTTTAAAGAGGAGAGGAGAGAATGGCACGCAGAAAACAATGCATTTCTGCTGTGAAGACACATTTGCTCTACAGGTCATCAGACTTCCACTGGGTTTTTGCAGGCATCAACAGTTGTCCAAATACTGTCAAAACGTCAGTAATATCGTTCCACACTTTGTCGCAAACTGAACACAGGGTATTAAAAAATATCAAAAATGTAGACTCCTTTTACCATTTAACCAACCTTCTGTGTGTGTGCATACATGTGCACGTTTGTGTGGGGGTGTGCGTGGATGCACAAACACAAAAAGACTAACCTCGTGCAAATTCTGCACGCACTAACAGCTTCTGTGTTTTTATTGTGAAAATATATCATTTTGCAACCCCTCCACAAAGCTTAAAGAAATGTTTAGAGTCACCTGTTATGGTACAAAACCTCTGTATGCTCACTTGATTTATTGCTCTGTTAGCAGCCAAAAATCCTACTCATAGCAAGCCAGGGAGCTGAATTTTCTTTTGTCATTGATTTCCTTAAAGTCACTGTTCAAAATCAAATAACATTTAGACACTCTGATGGTACCTAATTACTTATTTCTGCGATAATTCGGGATGTTGCGGTGCTCTAGAGAGCATGGGTAATAGGAGTGAAAATTTATGTTCTCATTTCAAGTTATTACCATCAACAGAAGCCCTGAAAGAAAATAAAAGCATCCATCCCCGTGGGTATTTCCAAACCCGGCGGGTATTGATGCCAGCCGCCTCGGTTCAGGGCAGCCAGGCACCGTGTCCCCTGGCCCCCTCGCTGCTCCAGCTCTCCCCACCGAGGGCTGGCAGTGCCACTTTTGGGGGCTCCTTTTCACTTCTTTGATGATATAATAACCACATTCATTCAACCAATTTAGGAAGAATGTGCTTAAAAATAGGGAGAACGGATGCCTCCCCTGGAAAATTTAGATGCTGAAGAGTTATCAAATATTTTTGTCACATGAGTGGGAGGATTTCCCCATACAACTTGCAAGACTCTGTTGCAGAAAGACTACGTATAAGGGTAATATTAAGCAATAGTCATATTTTTAGCAACATTTTAAGCAATTTAGCAGCTGGAAGTAAGGGGAGAAATATCACTCCCACGTGATTCACGCTGTAGGGTTTGCTTTGTAGGCCACAGTTTGGGATGCTCTCTGTTAGCAGCAGCTATTTCTGCAACGTGCTCCAGTGTGACCCCGTGAATCATCTGGCACCGGCACGGAGAACTTTCTCAACAGCACATAACGTGATCCCAGCTTCCTTAGAAACCTGACCGTCATGGCAAAGCTTTCACAACAGGATCCCAGGACTGTGTCTCAACCTAGGATATATCTGTGCCCATAAATCTGATGGTGAGGAATCCCTTCACGAGGGCAATTCCCCGTCTTGCTGCATGGCATTCCCATGGCACTGGGGGACACGAGAATGGCCATGACCTTAATAGTGATGATGGGCTGAGTTAAACTGGATCAGGGTCCTGCTGGAAGCCCTCTCACAGTTTTCCAGCCCCTCTTGCTTGGCTGTTTTAATATAAGTTAGCGCAATCTAAACTAACAAACAAATTACTGAGTGTTTTGGAGACAGATTTCAAAACTTTACAGCCAGCTGATACAGGCACGCATTTACAAAATAGTGAAGCAGTGAGCTTGTTACTGCGTTTGCTGAGAAATGGAAGGCTTGGATATTCATGGAATTTATTCTCATCTCAAAACCTCGAGTAGTCCACACTGGTGGAGGGGGAACCCTCTGTGGTGGCCACGTGCTTTGCCCGTGCAGCAGGGAGAAGCCTGCAGGTGCCACCGGTCCTGGAGGAGTAGCTGTGAGATGTAAATGGATGTGATGACCAGGAGGGAGGACCAGAGGAGATGGACCTTCTGGGCCCCGGCAGATGTTTCAGCTGCCGGTGTGCGAGGTACAGCCTGCTGCCACGACGTGACAAATGACTACCTGAGGGTCTCTTTTCGTTTAACGCATAAATATTACACCCCTTGCATTCAGCTACTGCTCCTGTGTTTTCTAGATGAAAGCCCTGGTAGGGCAGGGAGTGCACCATACCGAGAGCAAATAAAATAAATGAACCTCTCGTCTCCCGCAGCTGGATATTACAGCATATGCAGAGCGCACCGCTGTGGCCTCCAGCCAAGCCCTGCAATTCACTAACACAATAGATGGGTTGTGGATGGTGGCAGCTAGTTAGGAACAGCATGAAAGCTTTTAATTCCTGCCTTTTATCATTTTATCTTATCACCTTGACATCATCGAGGCAGCATTTTATTGGTAAGTTTTGGAAACCAGTAAATAACACTGGGAATTAGAGTGGCATGAGTTAAGCACCGGTAATGGGAGTGGGCTGAGGTTTCGAGTACTCCTGCAGACAGCGGAGGGAGGCAAGAGATGGGCAAAGGGATGTTTGCACTTTTTTGTTTAATCTGCTGCAGGTTGCGCGGATCATTTGCAATTAAAATGCCAAAGACAAAACAGCCCCAGGAATACAGTCATTTTCGACTGCGGCAGTGAAAGACAAGGATGTTGTAATCTCAGTGAGTGTTATTCACAGCCTCTTAGTTATCAAAAGAACCATGCTATTTAAAGGTAACTAATGGATAAAATATGAATAAAGATTAAACTACAAAGGCTAAAAAGGATTATTTAGAGCACTTCCATTATGCAGAGTCCTGACATTAATATTTAGACACTCATGAACACTTACATAACTGCAGCTTATTTTTAATGATCTTCTATCTTGCTTTGTTAACAGGCTGACAAAATGTAATTTAGGACTATAAGCTGTGAGCCCCACGTGGAGAAGAAAAGCCTATAATTCACATCATGCTCTGGCTTTTAAGACTTAAGAGACGGTGGCGATTGTACGGCAGAATGCAGCTCGCAGGGCAATATCCATTTACATGCCATTCGAAACCTTCAGGCTATGCGGAGCACTGCAGAGTGCATCATAAAAAAAAAAAAAAAAGGAAGAAAAGAAGCCGGTTTAGTTACAATTGAACTGACATGATGGCAAATTAATTCATAAGGTAAGAGGAAGAAAAGGAGCCGTGGCTCCATCAGGGTGGCTGCATACCTAGCGATGCTGGCAGGTCACGGCTTCGCTTTGCATCACTGATTCATCACCCCAGATTTTCCACCGCTCCCTCGGTATAAAGCTGCAGAAAGGGGGCAATGCATTGGATTGGTGCTTCCCAGGCAAACAGAAAGGCAAGAGGAGCCAACATTATTAAAAAAATAATCAGAGCTGTGTGTGCTGGGAAAGCAAGGTTATCAGTCAATGTTTGTTTTCTCCTCATCCAGCCTGAAGTTAATCATTATTAAGCCCGTTTTGAGAAAGGCAGGGCGAGGGCTGACCCTTGGTAAGCCTGGATGCCACCAGCAATTAGCCAGGGCTGTGTCTGATGTGCTCCATGGGGACACGGTTTGGGCGATGAGTGTCAGAGGTACAGATGGAGCACCTTGGTGACCGATACACCACCAACCTGCGCTGCTGCAGCTTTTATTTCTGGTGGGAAGCCCTTCTTGTCCATGCATGTCATTAGCAGCTCCCTAATGACCTTGTGTGCCCCGGGTACTTGCATGGAGTACATTGCATCAAGAATATTGAGACAAAAAGTCTCTTGTATATCTTGCAGATACACAGCTAGGAGTGCATCACTTGGGTCATCCAAAACCTTGCCTAAGGGTCATGCAGGTAGGCAGCCCATTTCTTAAGAAATGATGTGAGTTGCCTTCTGCTGGCAACACAGGGATCTCCTGGAGGTCTGACCCTCCCCCTGATCCACCTTTGTCCCCCAGAGAAGGCTGTGGGCTGGTGGCTGTTTGGTGGTGGTACTGTAATAGTGTGGCTGTGCACCTACATGGTCTCAACACGTCACATCTCTAGGATATAAAAATGGCTGCAAGGAAATGCCTCTTCAGCTCTGACAATTTTGATTTCTTTCTTCAGTCCTTGCTATAAAGATAAAAACCTACCTCCCCTGTTTTTTTCTGATCCTCGTTGTCTTTACTTAGGGGATTTGTGTCTTGAAGACATTTGTAATAGGGAGTAGGAAGCCCCAGGTCTAACCTGTGACAAACAAAGGAAATAATTCAATGATTTAAGACTGAAACTTACAGAGGTCAGCCTTGCCCTAGTCCTGCAGCCAGAGCAGAAAACCCCACAGGCTCTGTTAGAGAAGAAGCATCAGGCAGAAAAATATGGGGACTCTGAAGCTGGATCCCACATAGAAATGGCACCAAGTGGTACGTCCTGGGAAAAGCCACATTGTTCTACACGGAGCTGCAGGACACAAGGGACACAACAGGTTCTTCACGTATCAAGGGCTCTGTGAAATGTGTGACATGGGGAGTGGCTGTAGTGTTCCTGTTCGGAGGGCTGCTGGCTTGAAGCAACAGAAGATGGTGCAACAGAGGGTCAACGAACCATTGGCTGAAAGACAATCTCCTGCTTGGAAGCTGAAGAAAACACTTGTGAGATCTTGCTCAGGATGACAATTTCTTGTACGAGGATGTCAGCTTGGGTGAGTGCATTAACTTCTCCACACCCCAAGAGGGGGAAGAATCTCTGCTGCGATGACCACTCTTCTTAAGATGACTTCAGAGACAATTGTGGCCACTGGTACCACTGTGGTTGAGAGCCTGATGTGACATGATGCCACAGAACTGAGCTAATGAACTCCTCAACGACACCAGGCAACCCTCCCAGGACCAAGCTGTGACTGCAGATGGCAGCAGCACTGCCAAGGATTTGTGCCTCTGCTCCCTTCTGATGGACCAGGAACCCGAGACTCAGCAGAAATAAAGGCAGAGACAAGAAACTCCTGAGCCCTTGTTGACGTCTTGGGCAAACAGGGTGAATTGCAAGATTTTTGTGTGTGCTTGGACTTGTGTGCTAACTGCTCTGCTGGTGGTGTTTTGGTTAGGTGAGGACTGCGTGGTGACAGCCCTGCTGTGCAGCACTTAGTGTTACCCCAACTCGGTAGTTAGGACTCAACAGAAGCAGATCTCTGCTGGTTCTGTTGCTGTAAGTCGTTTCTAAGCAACACCTCTGCTTATATTTATATGTGTAAATACACAAACGTATCACTCCAGCTCAGGGCGACCTATGCCAGAGCCACAGGTAGAGTGGCTGTTAGCCCAAGCACTTCAGCAGAGCTGGAAAATGGTGTCACGAGATGCTGGGGACTCCGCTCCTTTTGTGCGGGCTCTCAGGAAGGTGACTGTCAGTGCTGTTTGTGATGACAAACTTGATCATTAAAAGCTTGATGCTGCTGTTAGTGGGTGAAAGTAATTTCTTTTTCCAGTCTACTGATGTCCCAAGAAGCAACATGGGTTAGCTGATGGAGTGGGGTCGTCCTTTTCACATGGCACTCTCCCATTCTTGCCAGGTAAATTCAGCAGAGGAATTATCTAAGCAACACTACAAAATGGCACTTATTCCCATTGTTGAACATTTCTATTGCTTTCATAGTACTAAGCAGGAAAGGTGATTAGGCTTGGTAGGATTACTGTTACGGAGAACATGAGAGAACTTGTTTCTGCTCTTGTCGATTTTCCTCTGGCTCTCATGAGCTCTTGAAATCCATAGTAAATAATATTTATCAATGATATTTAACTTCTAGCAGACAGTAAATAATAACGATGCATTAAGCATGTTGCTCAATGACCTCCGGCTGCTGCTTTGAATTTTCTTAATATAAAGTTCTCCTATAGTTCAGAAGTTACCTAATTTGAATGAAATGCTGCTCATGCCCTGATTGTGGCTGGAGGTTTTGCTGCGCTGTCTTGATTTGAAGCTGGCAGGTGCCACTGGAAACAACCCTGCATGCTGGCTAATCGACCTCGGAGCTGCCAAGGCATGGCTGGAACAGGCCCCTTGGTCAGAGCAAAGAATAATTCTGCCCTGGCAACACGTACCGGACGGTGTCAGTCATTTAATTTCACTTTTTGTCTCAATATTCTTGATGCAAGGTACTCCGTTAAGTATCAGATGACAAATAAATGCTTTGTAAAGGCCGTGTACCGCAGACAGCCTTCTGCTCATTTCTTGCATGAAGCTGTTTATTTATTTCCTACAAAACCTGTAGAGTGGAAATTCAGGCACTTAAACTGAACATAATTCTTCCAACACAGCAGGATAGCTGCTATATTCCACACAATGCCATCTGTAGCAATAAAAATACAACATAAAACCCAGACCCCATAATGAAAAAGTCCTCTTCATTTGCTAAACCCTCTTCTTTACAATAGTGATGCTCTTCGCTTCCGCCTTGCTTCGTGGTACTGTGAGTGCAGATGGGTCAGCCACGCTGGTTTCATTTGCTTCTTAGAATACGAAAATATGTCACTACAGGAGGTACCTCGTTATCCACCTGCCAAAGTCTTCTCCGTGGCACTACAGCTGCTGCTTTGTTCTGTCAGTCTGGGATTTTAGCCTTTCTCCTTGTGATGGACTGGGCACCAAAGGATGGGGGATCCTTCTGGGGTGCTACAGACTAACAGCTTTCAAGGATGCTTGGTTTTAAAATTCCTCTTTTTTTTCTGATTTTTTTTTCTTTTTCAGGAAGGAAAGCCTGCAAGATTCTTGTCCCTGCTGGGGACTACAGAGCAGCCCAAGCAACTACTCAGAGGTGAGAGCCCACACTGCGTGCAGGCAGCCTGAAGCCTTCCTCCTCCTCATGAACCCAGCTGGGGCATCCTCATAGCAGAGGCTTGAAATTTCACCAAATAGTGATGGGAAGTGTGCCTTCTGGGAACTAAACCCTTGGGTTTGAGTCCAGGGACATTCTCTGAGTCTAGTTCTTTAGGCTTCTAGTAGGCAATTTTACTTGGGATTTCATCACAGATTTGTCTTGATGCTCTCTGGGTCATTTCCTTGGCTGTGCCTGCCGGCGTCAGGACTGTGGCTAGAGGCAAATTGATTCTTTGATGTCCTTGCAAATGAATAAAAAAATCATTTCAAATACAGTTGAGAAAGGTTTTTCAAGCTCCTGTGAACAGCCACCTTTTAATGCTAGATTATTCCAGCTTCAGATCTTTTTCCGGAAAATACCCTCAAAATAAACATGCAGAATCCCATAAAATCAGTTAGAGTAAGGCATAATGCATACCTGCTGTTCGTAATAAATGATCCATCTGACGATGAAAATTTTAGAATTAGATCTGGTCCTATTTCTAAAATAGAAATTAGATCAAAGAAGAGATCAGAATTACTTTTTTTAACACACAAAGCACAGGAGTGTACTTCTCCCTCGTTTGTACACACATGGAGTTCCCCCAGGCAAGAGTGGTATCAAGAAGAGGAGACTCTAGCTCACAGATTTGGGTGCAACCCAAGCCAGGACTGTTGCAGTCAGTACGAACACTGATGTTTGCTTCAGCGTGTGCAGGCTCTGTGTATTTTCCTTTAACGTAACTGCACGCCAGTTAATTGTTTGTGTGTGTATGTATGTGCATGTGGACCAGATGCACAGATCCGTGGACCCCAGAGAATTTCACTGCTTTCAAAGGATGTGATGTAAAATTCTGTACACTAAATTTATTTCTTCCCATGCAACTGTGTACAATCAGTTCTAATAGGAACTAGACACTTCCTGCACGTCTGTTTTTTAATGCAATCTGCTAAGTTTTATAAGGGCCATATTTAGCTGTACATCCTCTCAACTGTTAACTGTATTATTCTTTTACGGAAGTCATTAACTGTTCACTAAACTCTTCCTATAGCGGTTTTACAATGCAAGCACGGTGAAATGTGGTTCTCTGCGGGCTAAATAGCTCTTCGTAGTGAAAGAATCAGCGCACACATATGTTACTAGAATAAATGAGGAGAACCTCTAAAAATGTTTGGCATGATCAGCAAATAATTTCTGTTCATCTGCCCTCCAACAGCTGCTAATGCAAACTTCATACATTTAAACGACTTCCCTTTTTTACAGCTGATCCTGTGAGTATCACTCATCCCTCCCAGAAATTATATTTTCAGTTGCATTTTCATTTCAGCTTGAAGGAGAGAGGTGATTTGCACATCCTGGCTGGTTCAGCAGTTGCAGCTGAAGAAGTTTTCTTCATTGCGTCATCCTGGACTAGTTCCTACGTTTCATCTCACCCTGCTCTGCTATACTTTCCCTGTACAAAGTGGAACCATCGACTTTCAGCCTAGAATTCTATTTTAAGATTAAGGGGACATGAAATGAGGAAGATTGTAAGTGAAGTCTCTGTGAAGAAGTTCACTGCACTTCCTCTTTATGAAAACAAACTGCAGGCTGCCTCTGGCAAATATGAGGGTTTTTTTTTAATGGAAATGTACAGTGAAGACCTTAATCCTTGAACCTGTCACAGCCCTGTTCTGTGAAGTCTGTGTAGAGTTTACATGGGAGCTATAAATCAGAAAGAGATAGCACAGAAATAAGCAGTCTGAACTTCCTATTGGATGGCAATTGCATTAAACTGCAGGTAAGGTTTTGCTGTATCTCTTAAGCCCTTGAGTACCAAATGTCAACAAATTAGAAACTGCATTCCAACCTTAACTCACCTGCATCCACTTCCTTTGCAAAAGCCAAAAAATGGGCAATTATTGCTTTCCAATGTGTATGTTTTCATCCTGTGGTTTATGGTTCTTTCTTCCTCTAACCGAGACTTGTGTAACACTGCAGTAGGTTAGAAGGTGCCCAAATGACCTTTGGCACACCAAGGTCAGGAAAACTTCCATCTCCAGCCCCTCAGGACCCTGCAGCCACTGGAGATGGATCAGTGTAAAAGCAGCCAAGTAAGGCTCCCGTATCATCCCCTTCTACCATCCGCATCTGTGGGCTTCTCCTCCCACAGCAGCAATAGACTGACATCAAAAGTAAATGGCAGACATGGCAAATCCTACCAGGAAAATAATTATCCTGCCTTGTTTTCTTGAGAATATCGATGTTGGGGCTCTTTTCTCCTTTCTGGCTCTGTCCTGGGGAAGGTGAGAATGGATGGGGTCAGACCCAGGTCTTGTACAGTAGCAAACGAACGTGAGGAAATGGTCTCGCATTATGCCAGGGGAGGTTTAGGTTGGGCATTAGGAAGAATTTCTTCATGGTGTGTCAAACGTTGGAACGGGCTGCCTTGGGAAGTGGTGGTGTCCCCATCTCTGGAGGTATTTAAGGCACGTGTGGATGTGGCACTGAGGGACATGGTAGGTGAGGCTGATGATTTGATTGAGGTTCTTGAAGGTCTTTTCCAAACTAGATGATTCTATGAAAATGCTGAGGTAACACATAAGTAAGACCCAGTGTCCTAGCTGGCTGGCAACCTGTATTTCAAAAGAAAGAAACAAAGGGAAGTTTGGGAAGGGTAAAACCTTGAAGATGTGTGTGCTCAAAACAGACTAGTGACGAGCTTTGTGAAGGCATTCGCATGTGTCTAGATGTAGCAATGGAAAAGAAGGAGGAAAAGAAAAGAAACTAGTGGACACATACACTGAGAACACCTCAGCAGGACCAAGTTTCCCAGCCAGTTTTCTCAGCTCATCCTGGGATGCTTGCAGCATTGTGGCCCCAGCCCAGCTTGTGATTTTCTGCCCAGCAGAAAATTTGGGGGAGTGGAAGGAGGCAATAGGTTTTGTCTTCAGTCTCGCCAAAGGACACCTCATGCAGTTTCAGGCTTTGCAAAGCCACAGGGCCACACCACATCCTTCTTCCCAAAACTGCAAATCCCAAGGGTGCTGAGAACTAGGAAAATCCAGAGTAAAATATGTAAGAACTTCTTAGAGACTTTTCCCTTCATCCGCATTTCTAGGAGGAGTGCCCAAACTCTCAAGGTTGCTAGCCTAACATTTGGCATCCATTTAAAAAATATTTATTTTCAACATCCACATATAGGACCTTTTTTTTTTTTTTTCTTGGTCTGCCCATAAAGCTCTGCTGTGTTCAGGTGTTTGTAGGATTTGTGCCTTTATGAATGAAACAATAAAAAAAAAAAATGAACTCAGCATGCCCTAGAACAAAGATTCTTGTAGGATTCATGTAACAACAATGAAAAGAAATAATTTCAGCTGTCACCACAATTAATGGAAAAACAACCTCCCCAAAACCACATACATGTTTAGATATAGAGCTTATGTTTTTTTCAAAAATACGTTTTGTTTTGCTGGTTAGGAAATACCTCTTGTTATGCAGCAAGTAACATCCCAGGCTGGCAGTGTGCGCACCGGGTGTGGTCTGACTTGCCCAGGAGGGCTGTCATCTGCACTTCGGGCTTCCAACGAGATCCCAGAGGCTCACCAACAGCCAGGACCCCACCAAACAAGGTGCTGCACAAACCCACTGAGACATGCATGGGAAATGTAGTTTTAAGAGCATGAGTACACAAGGAGCTATTATTATATGCTATGAAATGGATGAAGAAAGTACTGTTTTGATTAAGGAGCAGTTGACCTCTATTACATGCAGGAATAAATGATGACTTGGAGTATGAGTCAATGGGGAAAACGGTCTTTTGGATGGAGAATTTCAGTCTAAAAACCAAAGTCAGGTGCCTGGAGTGAGGCAGATTTCTGCATCATGGAGCTGGTGGAAGAATCTCTCAACAGATGCAGAGAATCAGACTGCCTTGCCTTGCCAGGGCTCCTCGAGTAAAGGCTTCTGATGTAACTCCTCACCAGGTCTTAGGGAAAACAGATGTGGGCATAAGAGAGGAAACAAAACATGACTTCATGACTTTCCAGTGGTGCCCAGTGCCAGGACAGGAGGCCCTGGGCACAACCTGGCCCCCAGGAGGCTCCCCCTGAGCACCAGGAGCCCTTCTGTGCTGTGCGGGTGACGGAGCCCTGGCACAGGCTGCCCAGAGGCTGTGGGGTCTCCTCCTTGGAGCCCTTCCGAAGCCGCCTGGACGTGGTGCTGGGCACCCTGCTCTGGGTGTCCCTGCTTGGGCACGGGTGGCACCAGGTGGCTCCAGAGGGCCCTGCCGGCCTCAGCCACTCTGGGATCTGTGGTTTGCAGTGGAGGAACACACCAATTTACTTTGTAATTTGTGCTAGGACATATACCTGTAAATGGCCTCGACTAGGACGTAAGCAGCAACATGAGAGCATTGCAGGTAAACATAAAGCAATGAATAAGGGAAGAAAAATCCTAACTTAACAAAAAAATATGGCTCATCCTGCTGAGGAACTGGTTGCTTTGTGGTTATGACAGCTAGTTCTCTGAAACTTTCAGTTTTCATTAGCGTTCAAAAAGTAAATATAAAATAATTTAGGGAAGTAGAAACAAAATGGAAAATATCATTGTAGATCTCCATCGCTTGCCCAAGTACTGCAGCCAGGTGCAGCCCTTGTCCCCTCATGGCCAAGGAGAGCATCGGTGTGGGGTGACCAGAGGGCATCCCATGAAGCAAGCAAGGGCGACGGCAGAGGAGGCATGGCTGTCTCCCCCGGATCAGAGGAGCAAGGAGCGGCTCCCCTCCATGGTAAGGAGACACATTTTGGGGAGGTTGTAAGAGTCTTCTGGCACAAAGTGGAGATAGCGGGAGCCATGCTGCAGACCAGAAAAAGGAGGTGGTCCTTCAGGCAACGGAGGATGCATCTGTGGGACACCCAGCTGAGGAACACGTTGGAAGGGCTCAAGGGAGCCTGAACATGGTAATGAGGGGGAGGGCCTTGAAGAATTGCTAGGGACACAGGAATCACAGCTGGCTCAGGAGGTTTCTGGCTGAAAATAGCTGGAGGCTGGGAGAGGACGGAAGGTTAGTAGCATGTGTGCTTGCTCCACTCTTTGAACACAAAGACTACAGAAAAAGGCACCCAGCTTTCCCCACAGTAGAGCTGTAAAGTTCAACCTGATGGAGAAAACAGATGATAAAACCTCCTGAACATTTATCTCCTAGTGGCAATGCTGGTAGCTCTAGACTGCCAGCAGAGTATTGTATGCATAACTACACCCTAGATAGATTTATTTCACTTTATCTTTCAATTAAATTCATGTATGTAAGCTGCAAAAATAAACACTTCCTGGGGACTCAGAAGAGCTGTGCCGGATGGGATGACATGCTTTGGTTTTGAATCAGATCTCACAACCAGTGAGAAAGTATGATTAAGAAAGACTAAAACATCTGGACAACAGCTGATGATGATATCCCCCCAAGGGACATAATCAAAATATCCTGAAAGAATATTTTCGTTGCAGAAGCAAGGCCAATATTGCACACAGAGAGAAGAATTATCTTTCTTGGGAAAATAAAAAATTGTCCTTGTCCAAGGGGCTTTTTTCCTCCTCTCCATTAAAATTAAAAAAAAAAAAAAAAAAAAAAAAAAAGGAAACAGTAATTCCTCCTTTTTCGGACAACGAAAATAAATGCTTACTAATATCTCCATATTTAGAGAGGCCAGCATACTTGAGAAACATACTCACTCATTTGGTATCAAGGGTTCCTTTGTTTGCAGAAGTAAAAATAGCATTTGAACAACCCTCGTGGACACTTCTTCCTTCAAGCCCAACGTGGCTGTAATACAAAATTGCTGAGTGCTTCAAAACCCCTTTGAAATCAGTGTCAAGAACCGGCTCCTTAAAAAGTTTCTGGAGATACTGGAGGAGTTTGCAGGGCTGCACACAAACACCAGCCAAGTCCTGTCGGGTTCATCGCAGAGCTGTGCTTCAGGCCGTGGTCAGCAGCTGTCTGGCAAGACCACACTCGTTAGTGTTGCTTCTTATTTGGGCAGGGAGGTAGCTGTCCATCAGAGCTCCTTTCCGTGGACGATGAGCGACCTGCCAGTGCTGTCTTTAAGGCCTGAACTCTCTTCCTCCTGGCAGAGCCAGGCTTGCCCTTGTTGGGCAGCTCCTGACAGCTCAGCCACCTGACAGAGCCATGGCCTTTTCCAGTCGCTGAGGCATTTGCTCCTTGTCTTCTCCCTGAGGGGTGTACACATCCCCTCCAAGACCTGATCCCAGTCAATCCACCTTCTGCAGCATTTGGCCACCTGTACTGTCACCAAATCCTGCCACATCAGGGGGGAAAGCAATGCATGGAGAGCTCTGTCTGCTCAATCTTTCCTCCAAGACCTACTCTGTGAAAGTGAAGATTTGATTGTGATGAGTTGTAGCAAGTCTCTCAGGTCAGGAATAGCACTGGTTGGGTTAAGAATGAAGAGAATGAAAACCCTACATTTAATGAAGCACCAGAGAGGAAAATGATCTAGGCAATTCCCAAACTATTTCTCTCCCCTCCATAAAGTCTGGTTCTGGAAGACTCTGTGATTTAAAATGCATTTTGCAGGGAAAGGTAATCACAAGCATGGGGGTAACTGGAAAATGGCTTAAAATGGTAGGTGTAGAGATTTTTCTTTAATAAGGAGCTGATCGTGTGGATGATGGAAATTTTATGGATCACAGATCTCATCTATCTGGACTCCAGTGAACCAACTGATGGGAGAACACAGGGGAAATTATTTGTTGAAATGGGGAAGAGGGGATCTAATGGTAAAGGCCAAGAAAAAGAAATAGGTGAAAAGCGTGAATAGGGAATTATGAGATTAGAGGATAATTCTTGTAGAAGGGTGAGACTGAGGAGCAATTTAACTTTTTTTATTATTATTTTTATTTTATTTTTTATCTTGAGTAATCGTGTTGTAGTTTAAAACAGCATGCCTGTGGCATAGACCTCAGAGCATTGTCAGGTTGGGCTGGGATATTGGATGGGGAGAATGAGGTGAATTTGAAGGCACAGGTAACAAATGGGGATTATAGAAATGGAATGGCAAATGGGAATTCAGGCACTTAAGGATCAAAAATGATGATTCCTACAATAAAACAGGAGTTAAATTAAGAACAGAAGGAAAAATTGCAGGTGTCTCAGTTATTGGCAGGCCATAAATCACCAACACAACGTGACAAGCAACGAAGTAAGTACTGAAATATTTCCAGTGGAAATGGGAATTGTTGATCCTATTTTTCAAGGTACTGGTAAGATATAACCTCAAGGTTTGCCTTTGATTCTGGCTACCAGAAGTTGGAAAAGATAAACTAAGTCTGGGAAGGGCAGGAGCAGCAGGACACATTGAGAGTGTCCAAGCCAAGAGGATGTCTGTTCCTGGCCCTCGGTGTGTGTACATGCTCACCCTGGCCCACATCTCCTCCAGGCTGCCAGAGCAAGGTCTGGGCAACCACCACCAGCAAGCACCTTGGTGCTCCAGGGGCACCTCCTCTGGGGCAGCTGCCCCAGGACAGTTTGGACAAAAGGGACTGAAGAGTCTTGGGCTGGAACTCGGTCCATTTAGCAAAGACCTCAGTGAGTTGTTGGACCACTTGTCAGCTACCCGCGTGTCCCAGGTTCCGTGTTATCCATTGGTACAGACCCAGCTGTGTTCCCAGAGGACCTCTGGCAGCATTGAACAGCTGATTCCTGGAGCGTTGTGCAGAGTTACAGAAATGCTCTACAGTTCTCAGATATTAGCCTTTTGCGATGGCGTTTAGTCAGTCCTTGCTTGCACCATGTCAGCAAAAGATTTCTTCTTATTCCTGAACTTGAGTAGTGCCAGCTTCTGTTCTATTCCTAGTGTATTTTTCTCAACTTCTTTTACATTGCCAAGGAAGAAGCCAATGAATCAAACAGCTATAAAACAACGGTTTTTCAGCATGAGATTTTTTCTAATATGTCTTGTGGGCAGCAGTTGCTATTACCAGCCTCTTGTGCCTGTCTCTATGGGATTCGTTTTCCCCTCATGGCAGTATTAAGTTAATACAATCCTGCCATTACCTACAGTGTTTCCAAGGTGAGTCAAGCAATTTCAGTGGGTTCTGAGAAGCTGGCATGCTTGGCTGCAGCAATTTCTGTCACGTTGAAAGTGCCACATCCCAATGCATGGGGAGCAATTAGCTCCACAGTGTGGAGCCAACCCCGGTAACAAGGTAAAGGGACTGAGAAAATGTTGAAAAGTGGGAGAGTTGTGATTTGAAATGTGGAGAACCACCTAAGATCCCATGCTGTGAAAGCTGTGGGAGATATCTGCTAGTGGTACTGTGTGAGTCAATGCTTCTGTCCCCCTGCAGGATCCGCCCCCGTGTCCTTCCTCACGCAGCTGTGCTGGTCAGGGACGATCCATATGGTCCCAGCTACTTGGATTTTCAGGATTTCTGCATGAGTTTCAAAGAGTTACTGGAACGTAATGGGAAATGTGATCACAAGGAGGCTTGTCTTGGTAGATTTTCTATTTAGTTAATAAGTCCGTTTATTTAGACTTAGCAATTTCCTGTGGTCTACAGCGTATTTCCAGAGAGGAAACTCAAGTGCTGCTGTATAACTGCTGTCTATAAGCAACACCAGAGAAAGAAAATATACAAGCCACTTCCATTATTTCATGGTTCGGAAGCAATTGTGCTCCTTGGTAGTCATGTGTCTCTTACTCAGAGCTCTCCATGTACTTGCCCTTTCACGAGGTCACTTTCTCTTGCTAAAATTAATGCTTCCTAGATACTGATCTCATGCCAGAAGAGCTGGTGACACCGCTAACTCTGCACCAGCCACCCCCCGCACATTGCTCTCCCCAGAAAGCACGTTGCCAAAGGAGCCAAGCCTGCCCCAGCCACAAACTGGCCCCAAATGGGGTCCATTGCCCAGCACCCTGCAGCTCCAGATGACCTGCCCTGGTAGCACTGTGCTCGCACTGCCTTATTGCACAGAGGTACCCAAAAGGACCGGGTGACAGCCTGTCCAGCCGAGCCGGGTGTAGGACCGATGGCTTCTTGCTTCCCAGCCCCGCACACCACGAGTTAAATTCCCATCTAGTGCTGCAGTGACATTTATTAAAAGCAATAGCAAAACCACTCTCAGAACTGTGCAGCATCCTGTTTCTGTCCGAAAACAATCCACTTACAAGGAGGAGCATCATCACTCAGCACTACAAGAATTAATAGAAAAGGAAAATGAAGTGGGGCATGTTATGACTGGTTGCCAACACCAGGCAGCTCACGTTGTTCCACGAGAGCCTCTCAGAGTTCATCCCCATAACATCGATTAAATCAGTTGTCAGTGATCTGGCTAAAGATGGCCTATGGGGCTGAGGTCAAACAGAGGAAGGAAAATCACAGCAATAAAGGAAAGTGAATCCAGGATAACATGCGCAAGAAGCAAGAAATAAGAAACCCGTCTCCCCTTCCAGCAACATGAATTGTTATTAAACTTCTATGAAATCGCTACAGGTGCGTGTGCAGGATGTATCATGTAGATATAATCCAAGCTATTGCAGGTTTCAACTGTTAATGCAGGGACTAATGAGAGTAACCAAAACCTCTGTGCTGTCCTCCTGCCTGGCTGGCTCCGAGCGAGCCTACGCCCTCCAAAGTACTGGGTGGTTTGCAGTGGGTAAGCCTGGGAAGGGATCTGGAAAACATGCTCACAGAGTTGTTATATTTAAGGAACAGAAATTCTGACCAGCAAATTTGTGGTCAGATTTTATTGTAACATGTGTATTTATTGTTTACCCAGAAAATCGACAAATTAACAGTTCTTCTTATAGCCACAGCAACTGAAAGCATTTGTTCTTCCTGGGGTGTATACCATGGCTCTGAAGCCAAGTTATAGCGTACAGTTATAGCTGAGACTCTGCCAGTGTGGATTTTGGAGTGAAGCAATCTTCCATCCTTTCTTTGGAAAAGCTGCCTCACAGACCCTTGAAATCCCATGCCCCTTTTAGCTCCTGCTCGTGCCTCATCTCCATGCATGCCACCACCTGAACCAGCTGCCACCTTGTGCTGGAGCAAGCATCCTTTCCTACAGCCAAGCTACAGCGATGGGCCATACCATGGAAGCCCACCATTGCATGGAAATTTTCAACCCACTGGGGTGAAAAAATGTTGGATGTGGGGACTCTACAAGTACCTTAAAGGAGGCTGTAGCGAGGTGGGGGTTGGTCTATTCTCCCACATGCCTGGTGACAAGACAAGGGGGAATGGGTTAAAGTTGCACCAGGGGAGGTTTAGGTTGGATATTAGGAAGAACTTCGTAAAGGGTTGTGAGGCACTGGAATAGGCTGCCCAGGGAAGTGGTTGAGTCACCATCCCTGGAGGTCTTTGAAAGACGTTTAGATGTAGAGCTTAGGGATATGGTTTAGTGGAGGACTTGTTAGTGTTAGGTCAGAGGTTGGACTTGGTGATCCTGGAGGTCTCTTCCAACCTAGATGATTCTGTGATTCTGTGAAAATGTTGGATGGGCCAAGCCCGCCCAGGTCTACTGGCTGTGAGGGCTCCAATTTAGGTCAAATTGAAGTGCCTGAGGCCAGCTCCATGCTGTTACATGCTTACACCTGCTGTTATGAACAAAGATGTTGCCCGATTCAGGTACATTTTGAGTGGGAAAAGAGTGGTTTAGCCATCTAGAAACTTCACCAGGCTGGTGGGAATGGTGGCCAGCCCAGCGGGTGTCACCCCCCTCCTACACCGGCAGCACAGAGCGGCGTGTGCTGATCCGTGGTGGCTGGTATGGCTCGGGGCTTGGGACAAACAAACACAGGTGCCCTAGAAATCCCGAGGGCACAACTGGAGAAATATTGACAAACAGATGGACTTTAATTCGTGCAGGCAAACTTTTATGCCACTGCGTTGAGTGTGACTGTGTACTGTTCCTGCTTTTCCAGTTAGTCAGAGGTCATTTCACTGGAAAGCTCATGTTTTCTCACGTGTGTTGTTTTTTTTTTTTTTTTTTTTTTTTTTTTTTTTTTTTTTTCTTTTTTTTTTTTTTTTTTCTTTTTTTTTTTTTTTATTTGAAGCATGAACTGGGGGTGACTTTTAACTTACTTCTAGGCTGGAAGTGTGCAGGGTATTCTGACAGGAGCTCCATGGGTAGAGAGTCCAAAGGCTGCCACATGGCACTTTGTTGGTGTTGTCACACACACGTATGGCATTAGCAGCGATGTCCCAGGGAAACTTGCCTCATGCTGTCTATGACATCTCCTTCTCCTCCCAGGATGAGGTTTTGTATTTAAGATAACTAACAGGTTTTTCGATTTAATAGGATGGCAGGGGAGGGAAAAGTCTGTTGAAAATTGTTCCCCCGTCCCTTTGTAAAACAACAAAAAAATCTCTATAGGAAATCATTTTACCAACAAAAAATAATTTACAATGAAACTTTGTCAGGAATGGAACAACCTGTCTAGTCCCAGCTTCAGACTGATTTTTGGAGCTGTCACTCTCACTCATGAAAGTACAGGTCTAAAATACTGACCATTTGGTTCTGGGACACCTGGTCCAATGTTAGTCATGAAAGGTACATTTATAGTAGGTATGTTAAAAAAAAAGGCATATAGATATCAGGTTTTCAGGCCATCATTAATGCCCCAAGTATTAAAAGGTAGTTCACTGTGCCTATTTTATACAACAGAAAAACTGGCTACTGATTGCTACCAGCTTCCTCACGCCTCAGCCTGAAATTATTTCTGCCCTGAAGATTTCTGTTTGCTAATGTCTTGGGAGCCATTACACGAGAAGAGAAGGCGTGAGACAAAACCCAGTTTGCAAGACGTTAGCACGTATTGGCTCCAGAAGAGAAACTACAATGACAATTAGATTTTGCTGTTGACAACAGAGCGGCTAATCACTGAAGCTAAAATCAGATTACACGAAATGAAAGTCTGTTGCCTGGCTGCGGCCGAGATTCAGATGTTCTTAGAATAAGTGTACCAAAAGGAATTGCAATCCCATTATCCAAACAAGAACCAAAAGCCCAAATCGAATGCCAGAAAGGTTAAACAGCTCCTTCTCAGCTCCCTCCCCTGATTCAACCAGCTGTCCTGTGGCTCGAGCCCTATCTCCAGCCACATCCCATGCTCCTTGTGCTCTTGCCGCCTCCGTGCCGGGTGCTGCCTTCAGGTCCCCACCAGCAGCACCAAAGCCAACCCGCAGCACCCAACCATCAGCTTCAGCTTGAGAGACAACATAGACATAAATAGAAAAGTCTCGTTATTTTCTCTTGTTGGTCTCCCAAGCTTTTCCCCTCTTTTTTGCTCTCACACTGGTCACACATAAATTCGACAACAAATCTTATCTTCTGCTGGACGCCCACACCATGGTCAGAGGCAGTGCAATATAATGCTGGCAAACATTTTGGCTACTTGGTATTTTTGCAAGTTTGCTAGTATTCAGCCAAAGTTTGCAGAGGGGTTTAACCGAAAGGTCAATGAAAGAATATCTGCATATTGTAAAGCTAATGATCGGGATAGATGTAATTTGTTTAAATTTAAGAAAAAGCCAAAGTAAACTCTTTAAAGGAATTGCTCATATATCTGAGGCTTGCAGTGGGGTAATAAAAATAGAAATTATGTACATAGGACATACTGTGGTGTAGAAACTTAACCTCAACATATTGATCGAGGCAGTTCTTGTCCCTGAATTAATATACGCCTACGAGTGAGCATTTGTTTTAGGGAAGATAAATAGAAAGGCCACGAATAAATATAAAAGCTGAGATGAAATAGCCATCTGGACTACATTAAACCAAAATGTGTAATTGAAGCAGAGTGAGCGTGCATCTTTTGATCGAGTCACACACAATTGAAATGAAAGTAAATGGGCAATTCCTGTTATCGAATCATCAGAGGAGGGTCTGCAGCACATGCATGTGAGAAGGATCGACGGAGAACTGCAACATGAAGACCCCAAGCATCTCGGGTGGCCTCACCCCGGGTGCAGTGCCAGGGCCAGGACTGTGTCAGCCCAAGCTGGGCTTGTGCTGAACCTGCTGAAACCATGCCGGGCCCCGGCTCCTCGCCTGTTTCCACAGCTGAGCCAAATGGCAGGGCGAGCTTCAGCTTGGCTCTGCGTGACCACCTGCATCCCCTCCAGTGCCACAATCCAGCACTGGGGACACCCCCAGGCAGCTGAGCCAGGTAGAAGCAAGCCAGGAAAACATTGCTCCTTTTAAATCCAGAGCAGTTCTGCAAGCAACAGCACAGAAGACTGGGGACATGCTGTCTTGAAATGTCCTCCACCTGAGTAGAGGTGAAGAGATGAGGGTAGGATTGCCAGAAACTGCTAAAGGGAGGGAAGAGCATGAGTTCTGACTCTGCCTTTGAAGCCAGGGCTGCCTCGCTGGTGCCAGTGCTCACTGGTGTGTAGCCACACCACAGCACTGGAGTGGGTAGAAAGGGGGTCTTCTGAAAAGCAGTGGCTTTAAACTAAAAGATGACAGGTTTAGATTAGATATTAGGAAGAAATTCATTACTGTGGGGGTGGTGAGGCGCTGGCACAGGCTGCCCAGAGAAGCTGTGCATGCCCCATCCCTGGAGGTGCTCAAGGCCAGGCTGGATGGGGCTTTGGGCAACCTGGTCTGGTGGGAGGTGTCCCTGCCCATGGCAGGGGGTGGGACTGGGTGGGCTTTAAGGTCCCTTCCAATCCAAACCATTCTGTGATTCTGTGATTCTATGAAGCTGTTTTCCTGAGCACTGCTGCCTCCTCTCCCAAGCAATTTGCTGCCCATCAGCAAATCCAAGCCTGGAGCAGTGCCTCTGTCTCCCGTCCCCTTGATCTCTTGGTCAAAGATGTCAGCCAGCCACAGATGTAGGTCAGGTCTGCAAAAAGCCCCAGTCCTAGATCCCAGTGTTGTGCTGGCAGAAATCCAGTGGGCAAACTAAGAAACATCAGCAGCTTTTCCCTGATGTAGCTGATTTGGGTCATGTTCACATTACTAGGCTGGTATACCAGCAAGGTTTTCCAATAGAGCCACACCAATACCAGGAGAGATTCTCTGGCTCAATAAAATTACCCCCAGAGAGGCACTCTCAGATTAGACTTCTCCTCTGGCTTTCCAGCTTAGCCCCTCACTTCTGTCATGCTTTTGAAAATAGCTGACCTGCTGAAGCCTTGAAGTGCTGATGCAGAACCCCCAAAGTCCCTCGACTCTCTCCTCTCAGCCACTCGAAGATCCCCATGCTAAGGGACAATGACATTTGGAGGCATGTCTGTACTGCTACATGACCAAGAGGGGCCAGGAGACAGAGGCAGCTGCTCATAGCCCGAGCAGGAATAAGCTACCTGTTGATTTGATGGCAGCAGCAAATTGCCTAGGTGAGGAGGCAGCGATGCTTGGGAAAGCAGAGCTTGCTGAAGGCAGTTTCTAATGAGTTTTTAGCTCATTCAGGAGCTGGCTGGGATTTCAACAGCTGGTTCAACCACAGAGGACCAAAACCATCTCCTAGCAGAGCCCTGTCTGGAGCAGAGGAAGAAGAAGTACTGTGAAATCCAAGCAAATCATTTTTCAAGATCCTGTTGTTGACTGCCAGCTTCAGGAATAGCTTTTCCATTTCTCCCGTGCTGCTCGGTTCTGCGCCTGCGGTTTAGTCCTGTGTCTAGCACGATGAGTTTTGGAACAGGCAGAATGTGCAGTCAGCTTTTTTGTGCTGAGGGCAACAGGCTGGATAATAACCTTGAAACAGCTCTGTGGCCAACAGCATAATATTATCTAATCACTTTCCTTCATTATTTTCTCAGCTCACAGAGTGAGGGAAATGATTTGCAAATGCTCACTTATATACACACATATGTATGTATATATGTATATATGCATTTTCTGACATTGCAGCATAAAATATTAATGGGGAGAGTTTCTCCATTATATCCAAAGCTCAAGCAGAATTTTTTATAAGAGTTTGTCTGGATGAAATTATTCAGGTCATTTCATAATTGCCACAGAATAGAGATGATAATTCCAGAAAAAAAGGGAATTCAGAAAAAAATAAATATACAAAATGGGGTGAGAGGGTAAAGAGCTCTTATAAATTAAAATTTTAAACCCCTGAAAAATTCTTCATGGAGTGACTTTCAGAGCCAGGCAGAGCTGTTTCAGTTAGCTCTGTTAGGCAGTGGCAAAGCTGGCTGAGTAACTGAGCAGAGATGTGTCTGATATATCCCTGTTATAGGCTACCCAAAATTGTAGGATTGGACCTGGGACATGCTGGTCACGATGACAGCCATCAGCGGAGTGAGGTTGGGTGCATCCCTCCAGGTAATTAGGGAAGTTGGCATGCCAGGCCCTTACATCCGGAGCAAAGACAAGGTGGCACAGAGAGGGCAGCTGAAAAAAATATGCTACACCTTTGAAAAACGGCCCTGAGCCCTGACAGCTCCCTGTTTCCAGGAGACTGGAAAAAGACTTGAAACACGTTTTCTGTCACTGGCTGTGTGCACCGCTGTCCTGCTCCTCCTCTCACTGAAAGATGTCTTCCTTTTGCTCTCAGCAGTTTGGAAAACTTTTTCCATTTGCATTTCACCCAGCTATTGGAAGTTGCACAAGGGTTCAGAGGAGAAGAGGAAACCCCACACGCTGGGCACTGACTCTTCCCACCCAGGCTGCCCACCCTCCTGTGCTGTGCCCCTGCCAAGCAAAACTCCATGTCTCCATGATGAACGGTGAGGGGAAAGATTTTGCATGAGAAATAGTGAATTTTCAGAGCAAACACACCGTACTCGTATCTGCCAGGAACAAAAGGTGCAATCTGTGGCCACGTGCAGCCGAATATAAATCAGTTTGCACAGCTGAGCTAACCTTTATCCCTGCCCATGAGGAGGAGATTTAGCCTCAATGGGGAACTGCTGGTTGGATTTCTCCAGCCATAGCACCTGTGGATCCCCATGGTGGCTGGTTTTGGTAACTGGGGGGTTGTAAAGAAAAGCTCATACTCCAGAACCTGGGGAAAGGAATAGTTCAAGACTTTTTTCAGTACATCACTCTCCAGACCTGGACCCAAGCCCACCTGCACCTCGCAAATCTACCAGGAAAGTCCTCTGTGCTCCTCCTTGTCTTCACTGTGGTTCTGTGAAATCCAAAACTGCGGTCTGAAATCTAGGTCAGGGTGACCCAACTGCTACAGGAAGGGTGAAGTCAGAGGGTGAGGCAGATCTCTGAAGTGATAAACACATACAATTGCTACCTTTTGTCCCATTTCCTAGTCTGTCTCCCAGGGTCTGGAGTTTCTCATCTGGAGATGTGGCGTCAAGTCCCCGTCGTGCACCGACTTTTCACGTAGGCATTTCTCCTGGAGCTGGCTTCATCTCTGACTGCTCTGAGCTGTGCTCATCCTGCACTCAGCCTAACACAGCCCATCCATGGAAGGAGCCAGCTCTGTGCTTGGCAGACACGAGATCCTGTTTTCTTCCTGCAGCCTCTAAGAGGCTTGGGGTACAACTTGACCCTGTTCTGGGGGCTCCCAGGTCCAGGACCGTGCCCTGCAGGGGTGGGCGCTGTCTGGTAAAGCCCAAGCTCCTCAACTCCCTTCAGCATCTGGTGAGGGCCAGCTGAAGGCCAGAGGTACTCCATACACCCTGTGAGAGATGATTAACTGATGTGGGCTCACTAGTGGTCAAACGGAGGAATGGTTAGGGGACAGAAAAGCAGGGGAACACCATATGCCTGGGATTTGTCCTCTCTCCACCCCAGTAAACATTGGCCAAGCCAAGTTTGAAGGCTCCTTGTATTCATTCGGCCTCCAGATGAGAGCAGGTGCCGGGACGCTGGCTCGGCAGCAGAGTAGGATGAGCAGGACCCATACATCGGGTGAACACATCTCTGGTCAGTCTCCACCAGCTTTGGTGGCCTTATCCACCAGCAGCTGTCCTCACTTGGTTCCAGCTCTGTGGCAGCTGGAAAGGCTGAAGTGGTCTGTGAGGGAGGAGCTCTTCAGGACCTTTAGCCTGTCCAGGACTGCTGGAACATCGAGTTTGCTGCTGCAGGTTTGGCAGAGGAGCTGCCGTGGTGGGGTTTTCTCCTGAAGAAAGACAGTAAATACAGGAAACTACAGAGAAGTTTTCAACAGGACAGAAAAAAAAGTCACCTTGCACACATGATTTTTCTATTGAGATGCACTTGTCAGGAGCCATGAAACCAACACTTCACTAAGAAAGCAAAAGCCATGAAGGGTTCATTTGCTGACAGGCTCAGTCTCCCGTGGCTGTTGAACTCGAGACCTACAGGGAAGTATAATCATTTATACTGTGTGAAAAATACTGGGTTTTATCCCTGCCTGCCACTGGAACACAGATGCCTACAGATGTGGGAGTTTAGCTCCCATCAGCAAGCGAGACCAGAGAGTGCGGAAAGCTTCCCAGGGGGAAGCAAAAGCAAAACAACCCCCAAACCTTCAAAGACAGCTTAGCAAGAGAGGCAGATCCCACAAGCTGATTTCTGTAGGCTCTGCTTATCATTTCAAGTGCTGGAGGTTTTGCACTCTGAAGGCTCACTTCCTCTGCAGTGCTCACAAAGCGTCAGCATAATAATACGGAATATTTTTCCCTCCTCCCTGGTGTCAGTCATTATCTTCCAGCCTCCCATGTGTCTTATCTGGATCATAAATGCTAACCGCCTGGGGGCTCTTCAGCAGAGTCCCGCACAGCACCGGGACAATAAATGCACACAAGTGATCCCCCAAGGCTTGCTTTCCCAATGCTGTCCGATTTTTTAAGACACCCGAAGAAAACCAAGCAAAGCAGAGGGGCCATACCCACCCGCCGTGCTGCCTGCAGTGCTACTGCCTCTCCTATCCACACAGGGCTCTGTCCGTCTGTCCTGACGTCTTGCCAGCCCACATCCTCTGGCTTTCAGGCAGTCCCTAAGCCGTCAGCAGGAGAAAACGTGCAAAAACCCTGCTCCTTATGTCTCCAGACAGCCTCCCATGCATGTGCACAAACAAAACGGGACCAATGCAAGACAACCCTCATCACTGAAGGCTGGCTCTTATCTGGTGCATGTGGAGGTGCCCTGCCCCAAATGATACCTTCCCGCTTCTCAAAATGGCCACGGGATCTGGGAGCACCCGGTTCCACTTCTCTGCAAGCCAAACCCACTAAAGAAAGTTGAAAAAACTCTTCTCTTTAGGTTATGTGCAGAGGCAGACAGAGCAGACTGGTGTCCCCTTGTAAGAAAAACAACACAAGAAAAATAGTAGTACCATTTGGGGTGATTTTACCCAGCCCATTAAGAACTGTAGCTCTGACAAGAGAGAAATGCAGATGGCATAACCAGGGAGACGCCAAATGCCCTGTATTAGCATGTATGTTGACTCAGTAGATGACAATTTATATTTATATATTTTTTACTGTGGTCCCAACCTATTCTGCTGCATCACCTTACGCAGCCACAAACCATTTCCTAGCCAAAAGTTCCTAGCCCAAAGACCCCACATGAGATAAATTAACTGCAGTAAACAAGCAAGCAGCTAACTGGAGCTAATTATACATCTGCCAGCAGCCGTGCTTTTAAGCACCTTAAAGGTGAACATTTTAATTACTTAATGTGCTCTATTGTTCTCAAATTAGATATGAGAAAAATAACATTGATCCAATCCTTTTTTTATTTTTATGCACCAGAGTTGGAAGGCAAGTAGCTTTGTAAGGGGATTATGTGTGTGTTAATCCTGTTTAGCTATGATAAAGTTCTCTGCTTCCTAGCAAGATGGTTTAACCCTCCTCTAACAGCCGTAGCCAGCTCCTAAGGGAGGAAGCTGGGGAATATGAATCACATCTTGGGATAGTTTGAAGAAAGAAGGGTTTGTCTCATATCTTTTCCTATGCTGAATATTGTTTATCACATGAGCAGGAAAACCAAATAAAATTTAGAGAGTCCTGTAATAAAGTGGGTGAACTACATGTTCATTCTGGCATGGATCCTTTCTCACCCCATAGCAGACTTAGTGTACCAGTGGCAGCCTGAAAGCAGACAGTGCCCCAGTGAAGATGGAGCTGGGGATTGCACCGGTGTGGTGGTGGATACGCAGCAGGTCCTCCGATGGGAGCTCCCCATCCCTGGCGCACACCAGTCCTGATTTCCACCCCAGTGCCCTTCTGGGCAGACACACGAGTTCAGGTGTGCACTCAGGGTTTCACAGCTAAGATCCAGGTGCTTACACACAGCTCAAAGACTTTTCCAGAGTGTGTGAAGGGCTCTCCAGGGCATATGGAAAAAACATCACGGTGTGAGGGAGAAGCAATGGGCAGATGAAATCAATGGAGTGACACAGGACGAAGGCCTGGGCCCATCTCTTGCAATTCAGGCACTCTCAGGAGGTGCTGGGGTAGCCACATGCCTGTTGTGATCCTTGGAGGCTCCTTCTGAGGTCAGCTGCATCTCCAGAGGGCTATTAAACCGTCTGTGATCTACCTTGCTCTTTGAAGGTGCCTACTGAACGTTGCCTGTTATTGGCTGCCAAGGAGGCCTGTGGTGACCCCAGGCTTCTGTCACCTGCCTCAAAAGTGACAAGTTCCCCCCACCTCCCCTTCAACAAGGGGGTGAATCCAGGCCTCCAGTTGCTGAGGGAGATGAGCAAAAAAAACAATTGTGGATGGGACAGGGGAACAGAGGCTGGACCAGACTCTCATGGGGCCACCGCTGTCCCCTGCCGCCCACGGAAAGGGGAAGCCTTGTGGGATCACATGAGATGGAAGGACAGAGATGAGCCCTGAACGCTGCTCAGAAACAAAAGCAGCATTTTTGGTTCATATTTACTTTAAAATAGTTGGCATCCCATCAAGTACAAAAAGTAATTAGTCCTTGATGAGAGATCTTTGACGTATCAAGGCGGAAGAGTGTGGCTGATGGCAGCAAACACCCAGGCCTGGAACATGTTCGAAAACAGCATTTAAAGAGCAGAAACCAGAAATTTCACCTGGTACAAACTCACTTTGGTCTTTATCTCATTTATTCTTGCTTTAACCAAACAAGGGAAACAGCAAGATGCAAAGGTGATCAGCCCACCCAGAAATTCTGATAAATGCAAACCCCCAAACTTGAGGGCCTTAAAGTCCTGGCATTAGGGTCAAGACTGTGTTAAATCATCCACTTCTACAAATTGCAAAGTTTCCTCATGTAGGTGCAAGAGTATAATGCCTGCCTGGGTGCTCCAACCCACACAAAATAGGTTTCTCATTAAAAAAGAAGGAAAAGTTTAAGTTTATGCAGTAGCCAGATTCCTACCTTATCTTGGCTTTGGGCTTTGTGGACATCGAGGTCTTCAGAGAGGCAATGGGTGTTCAGTGCCTGCAAGTCCAGGTGATCTATAGTGGTGTATTTTTAAGTCAGAATGTGCTTGGAAATACCATGGTTACTTGGCATGGGGTCACGGCTCTTGTATGCAGCCAGTTTGAACAGCCAGTGGTGCACAAGGAATATCCACAGCCACCTCCATAGCCAAACCAATGCCTCAGCAGCCAAGACCTACATTTGCAGGATCTGCTGGGAGATACAGGCCCATGCTATCAGCTACTCACTGCAGCTTTCCTCAGAAAAGCCCTCTGGAAACTTGCTAGAAGGCAGATGGTCAGATACGCTAGAAGCAAGCGGTGATCACAATGGAGGCCCACAACAGGGACAGATTTGCAGTCAGTAAGCTGAGAGGCAAAAGTGATCGTGGTCTCGTGACAAATTGCCACACCTGAGAGAAGCGAAAGGTCTGAAATAATCTCACACCTCAGGGCAGATGTGGCAGGGCCTGGCTCTGCAGCCAGAGTGGGCCCAGCACCTGTGTGTGCCCCAACAAGCAGCAAAGAGCCCATGAGACCAAGCCCCCATTTGCGTGTTATTTATTTTAGAACAGCTCCAGCTGCATTTTTTTTTTTCATGTGTGCGGGGGCTAACAATGGGCATTAGTCTTCCAGAGGGCTACGATTTCCCTTTGAGACTGGCTGCAATTCAAAACCAGCATGAGAGCCTCATTTCCAGCCCCCGGCTGATGTCCTGTCTGCAGCCCTGATTCACCCAGCATCGCTTGGATGGGTAAGCTGTGAAGAACACAAGCTGCCCGCCTCTTTCATTGCTTGGAAAGTCAGATGTGTTAGGCCACAGGTGTCAGTGAGAAAAGCATGGAGCTGCTAGGTCTGGTAGGAACCACGGTGCTCCAACACGGCTTTGCACAGCAGAAACACAAATCACAGAGCAGCCAGAAAGAGAAATGTGTGTGCTCCGACTAAAACCTGTGCTCTGGAGATCTCCTTTGCCCTACGCATGTTTACCTACCTTAGTAAACACTAGTTTTAAATCAACAGCCGAGGTATTGGTCATGAAAGCTCTTTGGAAAAGGTAGGTAAATTGAAGTAACCCAGCTAAATAAAACGAAGACCAGAATAGAAATGGGGGTGGTGTCGCCTCACTTCTGTTTCTTTTTTTGTGTAGTACAGTATGTTTTCATTTGTAGGGATTAAGAAATGTGGATAACATTTTTGGATTTACTACAGAAGCATTTTTTTATTATTTTTTTTTAGCGAGTCCCATGATAATTTTGTGGTTACAGTCTGGGAACTGAAGATCTGGGATCTTACTCTAATCTTTGTCTTCAGCTTCCTGAGGAAACATAGACAAGTCACTTACCCTTTGGCTTCATTTCTGATCTTCAACGTGAACTTACTGACCACCCCCATCAGTGTTGCAATGTCCTATGCATTGTTTCAAAGAAATTCCTTTGACATTAGAGTGGTGCAAGGAAAAAAAAAATAGTACAGCATGAAAGCTCGTTAGTGGTAATGACGTTACCGCTGTGGAAAGCAAGGGGCCCCAATGAACGACATGAGCTGCCTGGACCTGGAGTCAACAAGGGGAACGCTTCAGCCTGAGATGTTTTGAGTTGTTTAGAGAACATCCCCAGGAAATCGCATTTCAGCTCTAATGCAGCTGGTTTCTCCGCCCCAATCTCTGTGCCACTCTTCCAAACGCACTTGAAACGTGGGCAAATGGAACATGCAGATCCGGATTTGTGATCCAAGTACAGCAAAGTCAGCGGATGGGCAGAGCCACGAATGTTCAATGAGTTCCAAGCACCATTTTGCATCACCTGCTGCTTGTACAGCACAGAGGGAGAAAAAAAAAAACTAAACAGCACCAACCCTAAATGTCTCTGCTAGCTCAAGAAGAGGTCATACTTTCCTTCCAGATAATTTATTTAATTAATGTAAATGTTTCCCTTAGTAGTACTTTTCACTGCGTTCTTTTTCCGTGTTTTTTTATGAAAGCAAGTACTGAAGTCAGGCTACAACGAAACCACCACAGGTTTCTACTGGTGGTGAAGAGTTTCTACTGGTAGGGAAGAGCTTCAGAAAAGCAAGGACATCGTGTTTCGTCCTGCAAGGAACAAGGGCTGTAATTTCTTCCCCCAGCTGCCCCCAGGCAAGTTAAACAATCCAGACTCCTTTTTCTCTAGGTCAATAGGAACATCTCAAAGCTGACAGATAGAAGTCATAGTAAATGGTACAAGTCAGGTGCCCCACTGGGGTTTGGGACTGAAAGGATTCTCCAAGCCTTTAAAACAAATGCTCAGTGACAACGGGGACTTATTGGAAAATGGAAATTCTTTGGGGATGGCATGAAGTCCTGAACGCCCACTGAACTCCTCAAATTCTGAGTCGCATAAAGATGTGAGGCAATATTGATCTGCAGAGTGGTTTCCCTTCCCCAAACCAGGCTGCAGGGAGGAGTGACGGGCTCATCTGAGCAAGCAGACAAGCTCAGAGCTTCACTGCAACAGGCTGAAATGGAGGCCAGCCTGGTGCGGCAGTGCTCCTGGGAGCAGAAACCAAACCACCCCTTCCAACAGCAGTCACCCTGTCCCACCCCGATGCCCCGCACAAAGTGCAGCGGTAAGAGGAGGAGAGCCAGAAGAACCCTGCCCAGGGCTTCAGCCCAAAGCTCTTCTGCAGAGAGCAGGGCTTCCTGCACACAGGGAAGGCCCTTGGACAACAAATTGGTAGTCTGTATGCCTGGTAGCAACCAAAATAGAAGTTTTTCTCTCGCCTATTCTCCAAGGACTAGAGCTATCATTTCACGTTTTAATTAAAAGCCTCCCCAAAGCTACTCATTTGATTTTATTTTGCTTTGGTTGTTCTGCAGCAAGTTTGACAACACGGGCGCTTTGCAGGCCTGCTTGTATGGCACATGTAATTAAAGTCAACAGGAGTTACGAAGCCTTTACAACTGAGCCAGGGTGGCTAAAGCTGGCAGCCCAAAATTAGAAGCAACGTTTGGAAAACCAGGTCCCGTTCCCTGTGTTTGTGTTACAGCATCACCTAGAGGCTGCAGCTCGGATTCACGTCCATCCTCCCGGGCACTGTATGCTTACAGGCAGACTCGGACGCCTTCAAGCACCCAGACACACAGCAGTCACTGTCACAGAGGCTACACTCAATCGGGCCCTCAGCGTTTTGATGAGATGGCTCACCTGGTAGATATATACATACACACGCATGAGCATTTTATGCATTTTTTTAAGCAAAACCCACTGAAATACCTAATTGGAGGGTACAACAATTGCAGAACGTACTCTGGATGACATCCATAGGAATGCTACTGCTGTAAATTCCCCTACTCCAAAATGCATTAAATGAGCTATCCAGTTATTTCACGATCATCTGCAAGCCGAGATCCATGAAAACTATGAAAATTAAATCCATGTGTGTGCTTAGTATAGTCTGGCTCTTACATTGTTGCTGATTATAGGAATTCAATGTTTACAATTTACATTCTTTCCCAGAGTTTTTTTTTTTTTTTTTTTTTTTTTCCCCTCAAATTGAAGTAAAAACTCCCTTGGCATTATCAGAATATAATTTGGACTGTTGAGGGCAGCAGGAGCGCTCCTTTGTGAGAGAGGCAAAGTCCAAGCACGAGGCACCGATCCTGGTCTGAGAAATGAAGGAAGCACAAGATAGGATCCAAATTAAAGTTTGAGAAAGTAGCTGGGAAAAAATTATTGCTACCGAACATTCCCAAGGCCCTTTGGGATAACCACAAGTTGGACTCTTTAAGGTATGAAGAAGGTTGAAAATTTTGCTGCAGCTGTCTGTAGTGAGCAGCTGGGTGAAAGACATGCTCCAGTAGAGTTGTACAGGATCTGTTCAAGGTGTTCTGTCAAGCATGGCCAAGTGTATTTTGTCAAAGGCAACGGATCTGAAATCCTTCAGAACAAAAGTAGTACTGGTATTCCTTCCAGACCCAAAATGGGTCTCTAGAGGTGGTTTATGCATGGACTCTTACACACAGGCGGGTTATTGGACTGATAGGTATCATACAAAACACGAGGAGCTGCTTTAAGCCCCAAAGTTGCCTTTCTTCACACCTTCACAGTTAAGTCCTTCTGAACCCAGGAAGAACGAAAGGCATAGCAATAACTCCAAAAGGAGCTGGAAGCAGGCAGAGCTGGTGCAAAGTAATGCCTGACCTCGTTAGTCCCAGGCTGACTCTACCTAGAGACCACTTGGATGGTCTTGCTGACCCTACGACAGGTGTACTCCGCCTACTGCCACAGTGCCAGGGCACTTCTCTCCAGGGCTTACCTCTCAAAACTTGCTCCATGCATCATATGGCTTCTGAGGGAGGCAGGTACACAAATCTCCTTGGGGAAACACCAGCAGTCAAGCTGTCCTTGTGCTTTGAGCCTACTGCATGAAGTCTTGGCAGGTTTCTAGTCCTACTTCCTGAAGAATGTGTCCTCAAATCCTGACCAGCCTCCCCACCCCCAACCACAGAATTAAACTGAGTAACCTGGGAGGTGTTTGTCCAAAATTCATTTTATCCATTTGTGAAACTGCACCTTTATGGAACTACCTTGATTTGTTGAGACAGGCCCAGTCTCTGCCAGGGCTCCAGAAAACAAAACTACGTGGTGACAGTGGATAGATAAACAAGGCAGAGCAAACCTGGAGGGGGGGGAGGAGCAGAATATTTCAAGTTATTTTGAACATAAAAAGCTTAAAATCATCTGAGAAGTCTCTGGTTAAACAACACCCCGTGACCATGTAGTCTTTACAATTCTCCAACACAGTCAGGAGAAATACCAGTGGGAGAAAAGTGTCATGGGAGAGCAGTGCCTAGGCCTATAGGCACATAGCCACGATGGAGCTGAATGTGAGCACTCAGATACCTAAGACCAAAAAAACAAGTTAAATAAAAATAAAGTTAATGAGCTCCTCTCTACTTCTGAGAGAGCAATTCTGATCAGAAGCAGCAGCTCCTCTAACACACTATCACTGAAAGACCTGCAGCTGCCACAGCAGGCATGGACAGCAGTGCCTTTTTCAATCAGCACTGGGTCGCATTCCCCAAGACAGACACCACAGCAGTCCTGGCTCGAGCTTCCTGTCTGTGCCAAGTGACTATCAAACACAACACGCAAGTTCTGCCACAGGAGGAGCGAGCAGAAATGTACCTAATGTGGCTACAGAGTGGCTAACCTGGCTCATCTGACTCTACTCTGACACTGCACCCCACTGCTCTACCCTCAACAGCAACTACTAAGGCACAACTACGAAGAGCAATCCTTCAGAAGCAGCAAGGTTCCATGCTTACAAAGGAACACATTTTTGATGTGTTACTTGTTAAAGGATGCTTCATTTTCCAATGCTTCATTTTTTTCCAGTATTTTACAACACTAATTGATCAGAAACAGGATATAAAAAACATCTCCTCCAATGCTGTAAGCTGTGTCTTGAGAGAGGTAGTTATTACAACGTTTCATCAGGTCTTTTCACACTCTTCAGAAGATCTACACACTCAACATTTGCCTCTTTGCTGTTCTCAGAGGTTGAAAAAACTTCCGCATTTCACTACAACCTCAGAAGTTTTTGGCTCTCTATACAAGGTAGTATTCAAGTAGATAAGCTATATTGAAGTCTTTCCCAACAAGTATTCACTGCCTGTAGAGAGAAAGAACTACGGAAAAAAGGGGAAGCCTTTGCACACCGGACATCAGGCTAATGCTAATAGCAGAGGAGCAATCAGCAGCTCACAGAAATTGCTGTTATGGAAACTATGGCAGCAGCGTAAGCCAAAGCAGAGTATTTCTGATACTCGATGACACCATTATGCTGGCAGAAGTTTACTTGCTAGCAGCCTGTCTCACTGTTCTTCCACAGGAGGTCTCGTTTCTCCTTTGAAGATCTGTCTTGAGGCCATCTTGCAACTCAGTTCTCTCGCCCAGTAGTAAAACAAATCCAAAAAATAACGGGATTGTTTAAGACAAAGTTTAACCTGTACGCTACAGAAGCTTCAGAAGACACTGAACTGTTTGTATTTTCAGAGTTGTTGCACTGAAATAATACATTGCTGCTCAGGAACTGCTACATTTGTCAGCGTGCAATTACATACAATAAAATAATTTCTAAAGGTATGTAATAACTTCTCAAGTACGCAATCTTTTCCCATGCCTTGCAAGTACAGACAGACACATGGACACAGGTGACATGGGTTGATTTACTGAGTTATTGCAAAATACAATACTTTGCAATCAATACAGAGCAACTCTATTCAAAACTATTGAATACATGGTAACATCTGTGTCCTCTTGTGATAACATGGTAAAAAATATTAAAAGTTTTAACAGACGGAACAATAAATGATCATCTTCACAGAAGAGTAACAAAAGCACTGGTTGAAATTACACTCCCCCTGGTTAATTGGATGCTGTATATAATCTATACAGCAACTCCCGTACTAGAATCCAGTACTCCAGGCTAGCACTGGCTCACTTTATGCCTGCACCTTAAAACTCTTCATTTTTATTTAGTCCACTACACAAAGTTCTTGCCACAACCCTCCGCTTATGCCCTGCTGCCCCGAATTAGCCTCCCTTCAATGACTGACATCGCTGACGGACAGCCTCTGGAGGGCCAACTCAGATCTCTCACTGGCAGCAGGGGAGATCACCCGAGGACAGAGAAAGAACATCAGAAGCAGGAGAGCAAGGAGGAGATGCTGAGGCAGAATAAGTAGTTAAAAACAGGACAGGGCATCTGTGACTATTACAAAATACTGTTCAAGCAGCAGAACTCATACATGGATGCTTGTTGCTAAACAGCTTGGTGATTTGTCATTGTAGGTGTCGCACACACACCAAATTCAGCAATAGCGTAGTAAAATGATAAAATTGGGATCACCTGAAGTTTACAGCAGTGATCAAAAGCACCTTTCCAATGCCTGCTAGTGCAAAGCTCACATCCAGAGACGATGGAGCTGAAAATACAGTTGTCAGTCAGCAGAGGACTTGTGAGAACACGTGTGAATTCCAGGCAGAACTGTTGACAGAGGACAGGAAATACCATTTTCCAAGCAGCACTTGAAGAGTTTACTTGTTTCCCCTCACCCTAGCCCTCCCTCTTTCAGAGTAGCAAAAACAAACAAACAAACAAAAATCATGGGAAATATTTAAAAAGATGTTGTCAAACAACATTTCTTCAAGGCCAGCGCTGTTGTAACAGCATAGAGAAGTCAGTTTCCAACAAGACAACACTTTGTATTTGCCTTTTGAGTATTTAGGGTGCAGTGCAGCAGTGTAAGCACCAGGTCTGCCATTACAAAAGGTGTGCTTGTCCCCACAGACGGTGTACTTCAGCATCTGCTTGCACACGTAAGTGTTGTAGATACAGCTGGTGTGCATACACCGTGCAAGTACAAAACCGGCTCTCACCTTGCACAACTACAGTACTTACTATACCGAAACCATTCGGCTTCCAACCTCTTGCTTTGGTATTGAATCAATAGAAAATTTACAATGTCATTCTTCAGTCTTACACAGACTGACTTATTAACCAAGAAAATAACAAAGTAATGAGCTGAATAGCCAAAGAAACCTACAGATACATTCATCAATACGCAGCACACCACAAATAAGGAGACAATAATACATGGATCTGCTAATATGAATGAAAACCAAGTTGTTGCAGGAAAGCCTGAAAGTCTTCCTATCTCTTTTTCCCACGTAACATTTAATGTCACTGTAGCGATGCTGATCTAGCAGCTTCCACTGTGTCACCTCTGAAGTTGTACACTTACTTGATTGAAAAGGGGGGTGGGGAACAAAGGGCCTTTGAGGAGTTCAGCAGCAACAGTTAAGTGCATTGAAAATGTCCATCATCTGTGGCGCACGGGAATTCATGGATTACACAGGATACTTTTTTTCTCCTATTTACAGTATCATACACTTGTATAAAGTCTCTGCTGTATTTTCTTTAGTAGTTACTCTGTGGCAAATCAAAGTAACTTATTAATAGAAAAAGAAAAGCCCAGGTTCTTCTGAAGACTAGTGGCTAAGGGTATTACCCTTACTTAAACTACCTACCTCTATCAGCCCCAAATTTAATTGGCACAAAAACATTTTGATAACTTAATACAGGAACAGATTGCTCTTGATTGTTTACCTCTTGATTTAATCATTATGTTCACACCTGGAGCGTTATCCACGTTACTAGACATTGGATTTAATATTTCAAATCCCTCATCCTCCCCCCCAAGAAAAAGAAAAGAAAAAAAGCTGCATGAAAGAGTCACTTTGCTGTTGGGTGTCCTACTGCATGATAGGATATACAAGCCAAGGCAGAGTATCACGGTAATATCATGCTAGTTCTCAGACACCAAAGACTACAGCAAGTCTTTACAAATAATTATGTTCACAGAAGTAGTAAGCAATTGGGCTCCAGCAAAAAAAACAAACAAACAAACACAAGCCTGCCTTATCATCAGGCTTGGTAGGGCACCGGAGCCTTCAAAGCAGTTTCTGCTTTCAGTCTGAAGGAGCTGGGATTTCTTGGTTCCAGCTGAGGCAGAGGCAAATCAAAAGGGAGAAGGAGAAACACTTGCAATGTGACGCAGCTGAAAGAATGGCAGACTTGCACCTGAAGATACAAAATGCTGCAGTAAAGAAGGAAAACCAACTAAATGAGATATCTGTCTCTGAGGGCAGGAGGCACGGCCCTCTCTATTTTGCAACAGGTTTTTATACAAGGATTTTAAAACGTTTAAAGAAATAGAATATGTAACAGTCAAGCAGAAGGACAATACAGAACAAAAGAACGATATTTGAAGGTCAATTTCACATCATTTACAAGAAACCTGGACCCATTTCTCAGCTGGTAAAACACTGTCACCAGGTCTGTAGAGCCTTTAAATAAAAGCAAGCAGCTGGCTACGAGTGTGGAAATTTTAAATATTTACTAACTGTCGTATAGAAAAGTTTAGTTGTGAGAAAGATGGGCAGTGGCTTTTAGTCAGAAGATTGCATACTCTTCTAGAAAACAACAAAAACACAGTGAAACAAATCAATCCAATCAACCATGCAAACTGATTATCAGTTTACTAACCTTCATGTTTATGTCCTCAGCTACAATATTACAATGCGCTTGTAACACCTGAACACAGAACAGGGTGTACCTGCTATGACTAAATTGTATTTCTTTCCAGCATACTCTTCATTAGCTTTTGTTGCCACATGCTGAAGAAACTAGGTCTAAATCAGTGAATGGCAAGTATCGGCAGGTGATGAGTTGCACAACACTGGTGGCTCCCTCTTGACCATCCTTTTCTTCAACACCTTTTTAAATTTTAAATTAACAAAAAAAATAATAATCAATCTTCCATTTGAAAACTCAGAACCAGGTCTGATTTTCTTTGTCATCTCTAATCACATCGCAGAGTATCTTCAGACACCTCTCTTATTTCTTGCCAATTCCATTCGTTACTTTTGATTTGGAGTGCCGATTCCTCCTTCGAGATGAATGGCTTTCACTATTGACCGTAGGTTTTGGTGGGCTATTGTCAGCACCTGCTGAGAAATAAAACACTTTTTGATTATTTGACATTGACATGTTCTTGTCTGAAAGATAGTGAAGGCTTTCTGGAGCTATAGCATTTACAGTATGGAGTCATTCAGGCTAATACAAACTGACTGGTACTTGCACTCCATCTAGTGGCCTAATTAAAAAAAAAAAAAAAAAAAGAACAATGAAAACAACTTCAAGACCTGTAAATGTCCTCCTCCCACAAGAAATTTCAGAAGTTTCTCATAGCTGAATATAGTGGTGAAGCATCTTCTCTTTTGAAATGCCATCAATAATTCAAAACTCTACACTTTTATTACTGGCAGAAGTTTTATTACTATCAGAATTGAAGAACTACGAAACTGAAGTCACAGATTCAGTCTTTCTTGACAGGCTCTGTTTGACTCCAAGAAAGCAAAGGGAGGCAATGGGGACTGAAAGAAGAATCCAAGAGCAGAACATGGAAGAAGCTGAAGTTTGCAATTAATGAAGGAACTGATAAAGTCAGAGAACAAATATTTGCTTGGTTAGATTTCTACATTATGTATAAAGGAGAGACTTTTTGAATGCAAGCAATTTTTCTCCATATAAAAGTCCACAAATGGACTGGGAATAAGTTAGCATCTGCATCTAGAGAAATCACATTTGGTATATAAAAGCTCAGTTGTAGGTGTTTTTCAAGTATATGATAAATAAGAAATATTTTAATGATACTAACACATCTGGAGCATGAGCTCTGACAGGTCACTTCCAGATGTGAAGCTTGATTTTTTTCAATAAGCCTACACTAAAGAGTGAAAGGAAGAGTAAATTAACTGACCTCTAGTGTAGGGAAAAGTAGTTAGAGAGGTGGGCTGCCTTTAAGTACAGAAGAAGCTGTTTGACTATCAGCGCTGCACTAACTAGGCAAGTGTCAGCAAGAACATAAGCTCCTGGGCACATACTTTACTTTCTTAAAAAGCAGGAGTAAAAGTATAATGCACAGTCACATATTTAAAATCATATATGCAATGTTTAGGTAGAAAACCCACCCAGAACACTTATGAAATACATAATGTCCTAAACCTACAAGAATGCAAGAATGATCTGGAATAGCAGGAGAAAAAAGAAACTGCTCCATGAAAAAATAAATACATTTCTTAAGAGTTGGAAGAAAAAAAGACAGTAAAACCAAATAGCTTCATTGATGATTTATCTGTATAGCTCCTGCCGGGATGTTTAAGGAAGTCCAGCTGTCTCCAAGGTAAGTTTTTCAAACATCATTTCCTAATGCTAAGCAATAATGCTCCCACTTTAAGAACACACATGTAAAAGTGTCAATACCTCTGCTGAATTTAGAATGAAGCCAGGAAGCATCTGGACTGTACGGGCTGTCTTCACTTTCTGATAAGGTCTGCAAAACACAAGAGGGACACGTCACTGGGATGCTGGTTCTTGAGACCAGCACAGACTTGTACATTGAAACTGGCAGAAGTCCTGGTAAAACATACAACCAGCACTTAAGACGCTTCCCTTCATAGTTAAGAGGTACAACATAGATGGAACAGTAAAAATTCACCATTTGCCAGGTGATCTGTTTTATAACCAAGTATTCTTAATATTCCCCTAGCATTCCACCTGTACAATGGGAACATTAGCTGACCATTCATCCCCGAATGCTTTGCCAAGAATTAGAGCCTCGTTTTGAGTATCCAAGAGGACAGCATTCTTTAGAAAAAACAGTGTAAGCTGGGATCTGTCCAAAGCTCACTGAATTCAGAGTTCTTTCTGTTGACTTCAGCTAGACTCCAAACCATCCCCTTCTCCCCCATGTATGTCTTCTGGTAAAGAATCCTAATATCTAGTAGCTTTGTTGTTTAACTCTGGTATAAAACAAGAACAGGTTTCCCAGTAAAATACCTTTTCTCGGTGGCCATAGTATTCTGCGTACCAAACCATTCCATATAAACACAGGAAAGTTGTAAAGGCCTAAACAAGGAAGGAGAGAAAAAAAATATTATTTTTTTCTTTTTTTCAAGTTCCCTGCTGGTTCAAGGTCTTTGAGTTCCTGGAGATTCTGCATTTGGAGACTTTCATGCTCTATTTCTCTCTGCATCTTTTTTCACAGCAATTAAAACTTGTGCTCCAACTTGAGGATGCGCGCACGTTGCGCCAGCCTGAGGCACGCAGACCAGTTTTCAGTGGGACCATATGATCACTCCCATACATGCAGGATCCACTGTCAGTATGATTTTTGTCCTCATCCTACAGAGTCACCCTAAAAGGGCAGTTGGTAGGCATTTGTGGGTATTTTACCAGAACAATCAGCCTGGGAGAAAAAAAAATCTCTTTCTCCCTGCTCCATACTTCAGGTTGGGTTTCATTTTTGGTTTTGTGGCAGTGGTAAGACTTCAGTGTGAAGCAACATGCATTACTTATTAATGCTATTCATTAACTCCTGTTCTCTTCCAGAGGGCACCATGGGAAGCAGCTCCCAAATTATCCTCAACTGAACTGTCATTTTCTCTCATAAAGCTAAGTTCTACAACCACAGTTTGTTTCTTTGCTAAGTACTGGTTAAGTGGCTACATTCTGCTAGGTCAAGAACTGAGAAAAAAAGTTATTCTTGTCCCTTCAGAGCATGTTCTAAACGATCTCACATTTGCTCTTCCTAGGACATGCCCAAAGTTCTTTACCAGCATTCCCTCACAACGATCCCCTGCCGCCAATGTTCCAGAGAGGAAGCTATTTAGATGCTTTCAATGCCTTTGCTGTGCCTTATGTTTCACATAAGAAATCTCACTTACCACACAGAGAAGCCAAAACACAACATACAGTATTTGTGTTTTGGAAAAAAGATCCTGTCCAAACTTTATGCATACAATGGCTTCAAGGAAAGCAATAACCCTGTGAGTAAATAAAAGAGAAAGGGAAGAAAAAAAAAGTGTTACAAACACAAAGGACTTAACTCTCATGTACGCAACCCAGACTCAGGATGGTCAGCTCTAAACTAGCACTACTCTCTAGTGAGCACACATCTCCCCAACTACAGCATTAACTCAATGTATTTTTCATTCTTTACTTTTCTTTAGCATAAACAGCCCACAAAAAGTGCTAAGCTAGTAGTCCACTATTCCACAAGCCTCTGCTTGTCCAAGGAACAAGCAGCAATGCATGCCAATAGCAGAGATTTTCTGTTTATACCTACCACTGTGCTTCAGCCCTCACCAGATATAAATGTCTTTTTCCCTGCTGAACGACCAATAGACTCCCTGTTGGGTGAACCAGAACTACGCTTTGGATATTTCTCTGCAGGACACAAATTTACTACAGTTCTAAACAGGTTACTTTGCTCACTTCAGAAGTATTTTAATGAGAAAAACAACATGAAACAGTATTCCAGATTATCTAAGAGCCTACACGCTTGCTCTCGTTTATGTGTAAACCCAGGTCCACACTGTAATATTAGAGTATTTGTGGAGAAATGTGAGAGAAAAAATTGCTATATTTACTTTCCTAGCCAGCACTGTAAGAATAAAACCAAGCTCCATCTCCCTCATCACCAGGTATTTACATCTTGTCAGGTTCAAAGCTACTGAGTCCTCTCTGCCACTTGGGGTGGAACAAAGGGGCTACAAATCCAAAGCTTCCACCAACTCTTGATGCTGCTATGTTTTTTTCCCAGCAGATTACAGCATGAAGCAGCATGAAGAATACTTGCACTGTGCACACTTTCCACAACTAGATCAGACTGCAGATATGCAATCACAAAAACTTATTTGAATATCTATTTTCTGACTTTCTATACAAACGTGTTCAGTGAGAGCTTTGAACCAAGGGCGATCGTTGCTATAATCAATCCTCAGTGATTTCAGTCAGAAGGCAAACATTCAGAATTACATTTCCCTTCATCTTGTAAAAGAATACGCTGACGTTATTTCTCTTGGATAAATAGGGAGGGTATCTTTCTTCCTTCAGAGCACAAACTTTGAAAATCCTTCCCCCCAATTATAAAATAGCTTAAAATGCATTTTTTATAAGACTCTGAGATTGCCATCTGTAGCTGAAATTTTTTTTATACAAACATCTAAATTTCTAAATAATTTATATATTCCAGTAAAACGTCTATATTTAAATGCGAATCTCTGAAATGTTAACTCAGCTGCTCTGTCGCTACTAAGATGTTTATGCAGAAACAGAACAAGTTTATTTAATTCTAACTGTAAATTAAGTAGTCATACTAACTGTCTGATTGATAAGTTACCTTCATCTTCAAGCAACATCCATACCAAATCCAGAAAGACAGGTTACTCTGTAATGATCATTAAAAAAAGCCAGTACCTTTTTAAGGACTATGTATGTTGCAGTCTCTCTTTAGTAATAACGCATGTTTTGAGGTGAGGGAATCCTCCCCAGGTAAGGAGATTTAGGCTAACAGAATACATTATTAACTCCTACTCAGCACCAGTAAAACTGAACAAGAGCAGAAAGTTACTACTACCTTTTGAATATCCATTGGATGTTATGATCATGAGTTGAAGACAGTAATAGATTCATCCAGGAAGGCGGAATCTCAGTGAGAGAGGTGAATATTTAAGTCCTTCCAAACCCAAGGAGACATGTGTCATGTTCTCCAGGGTACATTTAAAGCAAGAGTAGAAACCCTTCAATTACATTGCAGCATGCTCCGCTCTCATCTCAACTAACTGTTGAAAAATGGGTATTGCTTAGGGTGACATAAGAGTCCCTGAACACAAGCCTGACAGTTCAGCACTTCCTTAAACACTGGGACATCCCTGAGACGAACAATAAAGGTGAGGGGCAGTGTGGCAGAGCACTATCTAAATTAGATTTGAGCATTTTACGGCTCATTGAAATGCTACGCTAATTTAAGCAACAGCTGCTTCTATTAAGATTGAGACAACTGGAGATAAGACATGCACCAATCTTGACTATGAGAATGAAATGCCTGTTTCCATTTAAATTCATTGCCATCAGAAATGAGCTTCTTTAATAGTTTCTTAACATGTACATTTTTTTTTTTTTTTTAAGACTTGATTTAGGATCTTTTATGCTTGCCCGTTTGTAAGTTTCCAAGTCATAAACCAGAAGGGACATTACTGTGTTATTTGCAAGCTTTTACATTACCACAACAGCATACGCTTCTGGTTTCCAGAAGGCTGCATTTTAGTCAAGCCATCTAGAGAAGGAAGTTCTCACCAGAAGCAATCTTGCAAACTCTTCGTTTAAAGGTCTCCAAGAGATGTTGAAAGAGATCGTAGTCAAGGTAACCATTGTTCACAGTGTTATTCTTTTCCCTCTTCAAGAACAGAATAGAAATTTTTGAGAACTGTGGTTTGTTTCACTGTCTTTTGTTGTGATTCCTCAAATAGCAGCAATGCCCACCTTGACAGCCTGGTAAATGTTACTCTAATGACAGGAAAGCAGTAGGTGCAAAAGCTTTATCTTTCTCACCTGACTGAGAATACGGGCAGCAAGGCCAATGCTACTTTGAAGGAGGCTAGCTTTATCCAGCAGTTTCTACATCTTCCTTTTATTCTTCTCCTTACTCATTCCATCAGTTCTCATGTTCTACCTCTAAATCCAGAATTTTCCTTTCATCTGAACTTGCAAAAAGAAAAAAATCTCTCTTTACTGTTATTTATACTAAAACTACTACAAGACAGGAACTGGCTTCATCCAGTTTCAAGCCTGTTTCTGTGCTGGACTCATACTTAATACCTCTCCAAGTGCTTCAGGTTTGCATGCAGCATGAACACTTACCCAAACACCCAGCACTGAGTTCCCACCCTCTTGCACTGCGTATCTGTGAGGTAGGCATAGTATTGCCTGCGAAGGAAAACACAAGAAAATTCTTCAGTGATGTTGGAAGTCCCCAGAACATTTACATTTAGAAAACTAGTTTATGTTACAAACGGATCTGTACTGAAAATGAAGCGCTGATGCTTGAATTCACATGCAATCATGCTGGATGTCTACCAGATGGCTTCAATTCTAGCAGGACAGATTATCACATAGATCAAATAGCTTGAAACAACACAGAAAACAATCCTGAGAGCAAGGACTGGGAAAGTACCCAAACTAGTAGGCTAGCAGAGCTACATATCTGCCTCCTGTCTCTCCACTGAATCTCCAATGCTTTTAGGCAACACACAACAGATTAAAAGAATTAGAAAATCCCCCACTTTTTCCACAGTTTCTCTTTAATTTGCTAACAATTGCACTTTCTTGAGAGACATGGTTTTGAATCTTGGAAGTAAATGAACGTGGCTACCCCATATCCTGGGTGAGTGCTCTAACTGGCATGTTTTTCTTTTCTCACTACTTTGTAAAGTCTAGAGACCATTCTGCTCTGTTTTGTTAAAGCTCTTAATTTTTTAAAAGAATTTTAAATTCCTCTCTTTCAAAAGAGAGGAGAACCCTGAATAAATGAGAACAAATGAGAACAAAGTTCCTTTCTCCAGTCTCTGATTTCTGCTGACAGATGGGGAAGCCAAGCGTAATCAAACAAAGATTGTTTAAGAATAAAGACCTCTACAGGCTGTGAAGTGCCATAAAACACCTGAAAACTCATTTAGGAAATTATAGGATGTTTAAGGTGATTTAATTAACAGTGTGAAATCACTGCACATAACTTCAGCAACTACCAGCTTTAAAAAGCACCATTTTCGGAATAAAGCAATGCATGGCTACTATTTAACTGTCCAAGGTAACATTACACTACTTGTGAATGGGAAATTCCTTGTTTCTTAACATCAAAACTGTGAATCCTGTCTACATTCAGCTATGTCACAGCAACAAAAAAAAAAAAGAAAAAAAAAAGAAGAGGACTGTGAAATAGCATGCATGACTAAAAGCAGGGTAGTTTCTACAAAAAAAGTTAACACAGCATATATGTTGTCCTATTATTCAGGATAAGGTAATGCTCTATCTTATGCTAACATTTCCTGTAGACAAGAAACATAAGGAGCTCAGTTAGAAAAAACAACAGCTCTATTTTCCCTCATCTACAGTTTTGAAAGCATCTGACTCATCAACTCAAACTTCTGCATGCACCCAGTCCTTGAGGATAAAGTATGCAGCTGCTACACAAACAGAAGATGGAACAGACAGCTTCTGCATCCCTACGGAAACACAGATGTTACCTATCTTTTACCTTACTAGTTTACTGGGCAGAAAAGACACTTTACTGAGAATTGGTGTTTGGTTTTGCTTTTCATGGTGGCTAAAGCATGAAGTTCTTGAAATGAACTGTAGTCTTTCACAAATTACATGCTGTTCTTGGGCCCTTCAAGTTACTCTGAACATGAGAAAAAAAATTACCTTACAGTGGGTGCTGTAATGATTCCAATGAAGAGAATTCTCCCCCAGCTTAAAGGGTGGCTTGCTTGGAACACAAAGATATGTTTCAAAAAGAATGTGTTCAACTCAGTCAGCTACATAAAAATAGAAAGAGTCAGTTAGCAGTGCTCAGTTTGCATAATTCTTAATAAGTTACTATAACAAAATTGCAAAGATTAATATGGTAACTTAAACAGAGAAGGACTATTTAGTGCTCCTCTATGGCCTTGCTTGTTAGGCTGAGGATTTAAAGTGAAAGTATTTAAATATGAAATATGAAAGTATTTAGTCTCTTTAATGAAACCTGGATGAGATACTAATTTGCACTGCAGAAGGCTCCTGGAATCTTTCATATACTAAATCATGTACGAATAACTGAGGCAAGTTTTGTAGAGGGGTAGAAGAGATCTCATCTATTTAAAACTGAAGCCACCACCACCAACAACAAAAAATTAAAAAGTTCTGGTTCTCCTTTCAAAAACTAAATATGGCAGGTTAACAACAAAAAACTATTTTAGTGATTCTGTCAGCATTTGCCTGACTACACACCCAGTCGATTGGAACATATCATGGAGTCCGGCTGGATCCCAGCCAGAATTGTGAGTATCAGTGATCCATCCAAAAGTCAAGGGGAAAGAAAAACAAACAAACAAACAAAAGAACACCTGTCTGGCAGTTTTTAAAACTGTATCAATTGCAAGGAGTAAACCAATGGCCAGTGCAGCAAGCTATAACATTTGTGTTTTTCTCCCCCTTTCCACAGATTCTGTAATTACACTCCCGAACTATCATGTAACTCCTGTGAACAATGCCCTGACCAGCTTTGTATGATCAATTCATTTCATTGTGCATTTCAATGACAGCCATACATTGCATCAGTATCTTTTAGCCGAACACAGCCAATAAGTAACTGAGCTGATGGCAGCTTTGATTTCACAGAATTTGCTTCTTACCTGCCAAATGATCATGAAAAGGTAGATTCCAGCCACTCTTTGAAATGAAGACTTAGGGTCAAACCAGCGGACGTAGGTCCAGCTGGCTGGGGTGAACTGTAACACAGCTCTTTTGATTTTCCCTGTGGTTGTGTGAATATCCCTAGAAAAAGAGAATGGCTAGAGTGAAGACAAGGAAGAGGCAAGGGAAAAAAAAAAAAGAAAAAAAAACAATAGCCACGTTACGGATGTTTCAGAACTATCACGCTTTTTTGCTGGATAGAAGAGATCTCTACAGGAACAACTGTGTACCAGGCAAGGGGGAACTGCGAAATGTGATCTGTTAAGCATTTCAGGCAGGACACATTCTGCTATGAAAGCCCACCCACCTCTACCTTGAGTCAGTAACTACCTGAAAAACGTATCTCTCATTCTCTCCATGAAGGAAAAAGAAATGAGGATTACAGTTCTCCAAATACCTTGAAGAATCTAGAGGATATTTCTCCTTAGTCTATGCTGCCACCACTCTTATCCCAATGCCTCTTTGTTCCACAGCTCGAGGACATCAGTCCTTCAAGGATCTGTGAGATCTGTTATTCATCAAGTGTATAAGAGTCTGGCTCCACGGGGTCAAACATACTGCACTTACAGCACACACAGCCCTTGATGTTCTGGTACTTAGATGCGCTCTTCCAGAGAAACGTGGTAGCCCTGTTATAAGCTAGCAGATTTTTAAATTCTCTTTTGAAAGGGGATGTGAATGGAGGTTCATCCGTCAGATGAATTATGGTTATTGCTTTTGGTAACAATTCAGATGAGCAACACCACCCAAAAGACAGGGAATTCTATGAAAAAATCCAGTTTTCAACCTATTTCCCTGGCCCTTCTGCACAAAAAAAAAACAGATTCAGATTTCATTTTTGTAATACTTATGTTCTCTTAGGCTAGTGGAATCTAAGGTTAAGGAGGGCAGGGTGGGGGGAAATATTCTAATCTTTAAGATCCATGTTTATTCATCAAAAAAGGGAAAAGAAAACAAAAGGGCATAAGCAAAAGCTTCTAATTCTCTGCAGTTCCTCCTCACATTAAAGGTCCAAAAAGTCTACAAGAAAAATAGCCCACCAGGAGAGTAAAAACTATTTCTGCCAAAGATATTTGCTATCTGTTTTAACTCTCAGTGAGCTCTCTAAAATCAGAGGGAATATCAACTGGAATGTTCATTGTTCTGTCTGAACTGCAATGTGGGAAAACTGAATTGAGGCTGAAGGCCTCAGAGCAATGAATGAACTTGGGAGTAAGAGAAGAAAGCAGCACACAAGTCCACACAGGATACAAATCTGGAAGTTAAGGTTTAAGCTCCTTTTCCATCTCTGACATTATCTCAAGGCATTAATCTCTCTGATATTAACTCAAGTTGCGCTGTCCTTTGGCAACTCCTTGTGCTTAACCCTGTTTCATCTATACCATTGGTAAATGCAGGTAATGATGCTGGTCACCTACTGGCAGGGAAGAAGGTGGGCAAAAACTACAGAAGAAACCACAGTGGTAGAGCTAAGAATTGGAACCTACTCAGCCACAAGCTGTTGCCCTTTTACACAGCAAACACTACTTTATTTTGAAAATACTTCATTTATTTCAGAGGGTCAGCAGTGGGGTAAGGTAATTCACAATGTAGGTACAACCAGCCTGATTCCTTTTTTGCTCTGACAACTAGTGCTGACAGACTGCCACATTAACACCTCATCAAGCCGAACCCAAATCTAGAGTTTACAAACATTGTATAAGGAGAAAAGCATTTACAATTAGCTTTGTTCATTGCCTTCTTCAAAGTTTTATTTGTATAAAATAACAAACTGAAAATGCAAATAGCTTTACTTCCTCCCCCCTCCATTTGGCATCACTAATTGTAATTTAGATTGCAAAGAAAAACTATATATATAATCATATTTGCAAAGATATGCTCTGAAGTAATATTAATATAAAACAGATTTTTAAGACTTAAAATAAATGTACAGCACTATTAGCATGTGCAGATTGCATGTTTTTTCTGCACTACATGCATTTTACATATGCAAAGAAGGTCCATTTTCCAAATAATTTAAACGATATTTAATCAAACTTTAATTTAGACCTACTTGAAGCTTGCCCAGTGATAGGTCCTCATCTCCAAGAAACGACAAACTACCATGCCCAACCAGATGCCACCCCCGTTACAAAGCAGGATGTCCAAAATGACTTGATCCCACCAGCATTCAGCAAAGTTAGGCAGAAGGTGCATGAAGAAGAGCTACAGAACACAGCAAAAAGATTCTGGGTGAGGAACGGCACAGAATTAATACAAAGTCATTTTTAAGAACACATTCAAATATCAACTTTTCAGTACATGCCATACTTCAAGGACACGAGCCACAATCACTGAAATTTGATGGGAGTCCTCCCATGAACTTCAGAAGGCCTTGGGTAAACGCACATAAGACCTCAAGGCTCCTTCTCACCATTTCCTGCTGGGGCAATGCTGTACGTAATTATATTGTTCAGCTTTTGGCCTCAAAGAGGATACACAGAACGTTTACAGAAGTGCACGAAGCAAACAAGACTACTGCACTTCTTGGAGGAAAGGAGCTATTCTGTGCTTTAAAAAAAAAATTGATTTTTTTTTCCCCTCTACCATTTTTTAAGTAGTATGCTTTCTAAACCAGCAATAAGATGCAGTAAGTAGAATGGACCTATTTTTAAATAGCTGTCAGCAATAAAACATGCTGGAATTCAGGACTTAAGACTTGTTCTAATTTGCTTTGCTGCTATGCTTGATTCAGGATGGCTCCAGCAGTTAAGAGCATGCTGGTAAGCACTAATTGTGAAGGTACTTTAAAATGAAGATACTGGAAAATAGCCCAGAAACAAATCAATGTCAGACTGAAAAGCTGCCACCACCGGGACAGAGCAAAACAAATTCAGGCCCTTAAAAATTTCCCCTGGAAAATGATTTACTTCTTTAGCAATCAGTTCCTTTCTGAACTTAACCCTCAGCTTAAATGAAGACCACTGTGAGGCATCAGTAATGCAGTTAAATGTGTTTACGGATACATTCAATAGCTTTTGGTAGAGTGGAGGAGGACAATTGGCCAGATGGCCATAGCTGAGGTAAGATACAAGCATAATTTACTGAGAAATGGATTCAGCTCTTCTCATTCTCCTTTAAAAGGAAAATAATTGCATTATTTGTTCTGTATGGGAAAATAAAATAATAATTAGAAAAAAAAAATAGAGCAACCCAGAAGTTAGACTGAAAAAAATCTAGCTGTGGACTGGCACTCGAGAGAGCCACAGGTTAAGCAGTCCCCTTGAAAAATTCATGCAGATACTTAACAAAACACACAGGTAAGTAAATAACCCTCCCATAAGCATGGCACCAGTTTTGTCAGTAAATTAACATACATAATTTGATTTGTGTGTCTGTGGAAGATTATTGGTATGATTTTGTGGCAGAGTATCTTTTGTTGACAGATGTATAAATAAAATACCCCCAAAAATCATGTGTGAAAAGGAAAAAGAAGAATGTTCTGGTTCAAGAATGACTAGTGGTCAAGTTATAATAAATCACAGTGCCTGATGATGACAAGTGACCCTTCCTTTGAAAACTCTTGCAAAATGTATCAAAGCATCTTGGCTGTCTGTACCACGGCTGTATTGAATTTCAACCTGTAAAGAAGAAAATTTGACTTCTCCTCAGGCCTTCAGCTTGTCAGGTCTCGCTTGTTATCTTGCTACAAACAGCTTCCCTTTCATGTTTTAAGTAAGTTTAACACGAAAAGGGACACTAGGCTGTGAATCTCAATATGCAATAATCCAGACAAAGGCACCAGGAGTTACAGACAGGGAGGCAGCAAAGAACAGCCCACGGGTGTCAGGCAGTCCTGAGCTGCTCGCTGCTTTCTCAGAACAAGAGAGCAAGGCCTGCCCACGTCCCAGCTTTAATCCGATAGTAAGCAGCGTGAGCCAAGTGTCTCATTTCAGAATGGGGAGCCAGCTCAAATCCATTAATGCTAACAGGAGATGCTCAGCTAAATCCCTATGTAACTGCCCTGATAACTTCTGCAGGTTTCTAATGACTCTCCTGAATTAACCAATTCATTAAAAGTCCATTTGGGTGGTGATAACCTCTCCATACGTTGAACCTTACCCAACACATTGTCTGTCCCAGTGATCTGCCTTTCAACAAGTGGGAACACTAGACACCCCATGTGGTGTCAAGTTGAAGACGATGGTTGTGTAAAGATCAACTGAACGATAAGAGAGTGTGTGAAACAAATCCAAATTTAAACTTCTCTTCCAGAGGGAAAAATGAGTAAAAAAACTACCAAAGCTGTTCTTTGTGAATGGGTACTTGTGAAATTCTGAGCTTAAAACAGTTTCAAAATGGCTTAAAAAACAGCATATCGTTGAATGCCATAGAACAAAAAATATTTTTTGAATATGAGTTCATGGCACCAATATTTTCAAACCCCAAAATTTAATTTTAGACAACTAGATCCTTATCTACATTTCTGAATTATAAATGCACTGTCAGATTAGCCAAGCATTCTCAAGAAGGTAAGCTCTAAAGAAAAGTAGTTTTAAAGATTAATTTCATGTGTGTCTATCTACAGTTGGTATTTTAAGTATGACAGGTTAAACTACACTGCCCTCAAAGCTGATAAAAAGTGGATTTTTTTTTCTCTCCGAATTCTCCCATCAAAGAATATCATAAAGCTCATTTTTTATAAAAACACATCCTTGCATTTTTGGTGACACATATTCTAATTAATCAGCTTGAACTCTCAAAACAGATCTTACAATAAAGATCAGCAGTCCAAGCAATAGTCAATTGACTAAATCAAGTTAAGTATCAGTAGATTTTTTAAAACAACTTTTGACACTTTCAAGTCCCATTTTAACTGACTGAAACACATGCTTGGGAGAATTGTGGTAAAGCTGGATAACAAAAATAAGTTAATGGTCCCCCTAACCATGGTACAGGGGACTACAATGGGTATGAAATAATTTAAATCCTGGTTCAATAAAAACCACATTTTTATGTCAGTGAACATAAATAAATGAGGCTTGTGGGGTATGATTTAACTAAAAAAGTGGCTATGCCCTCGGGCTTCATGACAGAAAACAGCACACTGCATGATGTCCTGTTATTCCATATAGACTTCCACCCCTGAGTCCTCTCACTTCCCTTGGGGATCTCACAACTCCTTTTCACTGTGAAGTACTTAAACATCTGAATGGTGTATAAATCACACAAAATGTTTAAATGCGACTATATTTGGAGTAAGTGATCATGACAGGTATTGCAAGGTGAAAAATGAGAAAAACTGCTCAAAATCAGGGTGTACAAATCAGCAGTATGAGGGTTGGCTCCTATTACAGCAGAAATGCAAAGTATGGATGGCATCACTATGCTGACCAAGACTTCCCTTGTATTCAAGTAAATCATCACCTGCCCAACTTACCTAAAGCCCATTTCGCTGTTCTCCACTACTGCAACCAAACCAATTGCTCTGCACCTGGTTTATAAGGCTTAAAATATAAATCTATACTGAGAACTAGTGAGTCATCCTTCTAGGAACATTCTCCTTCTCCCCCAGAAGGATTAAAGGCTCAGGTGTTTTCTTATACTTGAGATAAATGGGTGACCTACCTCCGTGAGCTCCCAGGTGATGCTAATAGTCCAGCACAGCCCATAGCTGCGGATCAGCAGAGCCTTCATAGCCCAGCCCCAAAAATGCCCAAAAGCAAATATATCAAAGTGGCTGAGGATTCTCTCCCAAGTGATAACATGGCAGTTCACAGCATACTCCTGTTAAAGATAAAAGATATAAACAAACATAACTTCAATGAACAGGCAACTACAGAAACACTAGAATGAGGGAATTTTTTTCTACCCAGTGGAACAAGCCTGAAAGTATAAAGATATTAAAGTATACCCCCCTCTTCTTCTGAACTCTGCAGGAAAACTTGTGAGATCAAGACTCAAGGTCATCATTGTACTGCTCTAATTTAAAGGGAAATAACGTAGACATTGGTGCTTAATGGCGCACGTATTTCTCACGTGATAGAGGAACAGCATAAACAATAAAATCAGTAATAAAAAGAGCAAACAGTATTCCAGAAGAGTTATTTGCTTTCCTTTTGGGGTTTTGATTTGAAATAACTACCTTTCCCCACCTTCATGCTGTCTGGGGTTCAGAAGTGCTCATCAATAAACAATCCTCACCAGTTTGTGATGTCAAGATATTGATCTCGATATTCATTTCAATATCTTTATTGCTTTATTTTTCTCAATTTCCAAGAACACATTCATATTGAGAAGGCCATAGGGATGAAGGAGGGGAAAAAAAAGTGAACTAGCAACAGTTGTCACAGATGAGCGGTCAATTCCTTAAGAATATTAATATTTCAGTCACCAATATCAAAGGAAATGTGTTCTCTCATTATGTCGTACAGTGAGAGATAGAAGTCACTGCCCAACTTAAAATTGATATATAAATCAGGATTCTACCAGGAGGCTGAATCTGAGGGGCTGTCTGTCTGTCACTGGGCACAAACTGAACTACCCCAACTGGAAATGCACACATACAAAACCCTCTGCTCTCCAAGCCTCCTAAAATATACATTGCCATCTGCAGGTAACAACACAGCACTGCTCAGAGCTGCTGAATAAAGAAAGGCTTCTCCCTCAGGCCAGAACTATTGCTACCCCTGCACAAATGAACTGTGATCAAGTTGAAAAGGGGTTGGTAGAGAAATGATTAAATCCTGGTCTCCATAACAACAAAAATGCAGGATTTCACACAAATTCTCTTCCCATCTCTCACATTCCCTGTCAAGAGGCAGATAGGTCCCACCATGAAACTCTTAAGTATCCTTTGGTGGTGGTGCTCCCTGACGTGAAAGCATGCTACTGCTTCTTGCAGATGCCAGTGCTATTGATCACTCAGAGAAAGGTGTTCCACCTGTCCTAAGGATGGCAAAGCTGCAGCTTTAGTGCAAGTACCCAAAGGGATCTGAAACTGGTTTATAAGCTGCATTCCAAGCACAACTGGAAACCCCTGGGCAGGGTGTTGGACAAATCCACACACATACACACACATGAGCTGCTGTCCTAATTTCTGCTTCTTTTCCCTCACACATATATAGAGAAAAACATCCAGGATCAAATCCCAGGAAACTCTGAATCGAAGTCATTTTTGGTACCTTGATCTACATGCACAATAAGTCTTAAAGCCACTGTATTTCTTTTCCTGAGCAAAAGCACAAGCAGCACTCAACATACAAAGAAAGGTACAGGCTCCTAGTTATGCCATGGTATCTGAAATTCTGTGATGACTGGACACAGTAGGGTTACTTTAAAAGTAAACTTCTTTTTCAGGACCCTGGTATACAGATGGAAAAATGAAAATATTTTTGCTTTTATTTTTACTAGGACCTTTTCCCCCCACCCCATACATCATCTTTTCAACCGCTGCTCTGCCAGTCACGAAGTGAAATGTGTTTACCTTCCTTTTATACACTAGCAACTTTGCCAAAACAAGAAGAGACCAAGTTACAGCCTCCATTATCATTGCACTTGAAAACTTTACTCCAACTTGCTTTAAAATACAGTTATCAGGATCAGTAGTTCACAAGAAGTTTCTGCTGCTGCTACAGTTATTAAATCTGCTGTAGTGTAGTTCTTTGCCAGCACTAATACTAGTCCTCCCCTGACCTGAATTTATTTCTAGCTTAAATGACAGGAGAGCCAGGTGAGCCTGGCTTACCAGCAGACTCTTCATGTCAGCTCCCTTTTGTTGCTCAGCAACATCACTAACGCCCATGCTCAGGCTGCATTTAGGAATGTGTCCTCCCAGCACCCTAACAGCAGGCTGCCCGTGCCTCACCGCCACCACTGAGCGTCCTGCAAAATGTCCCACCAGGGGCCTCTCCACAGGTCACAGGGAAACTTCTGCTCCATGCCTGGAGCACCTCCTGCCCCCCTGCTGAAGTGGCCTTGGGGTCTGCAGGGCTGCTTCTCACTCCTCTCTCCCAGCTGCTGTTGTGCAGCCATTTTTTTTTTCTCCCCTTTCTTGAATCTGCTCTCCCGGAAGGCTTTTTTTCACACCAACCGATTTCAACGTCAGTAAATAGCCGTTGACACAAAAGGCTCATTGACTCTACCGAGTACAGGCACAACCTTGCATTGCACGTGCCAGTAAACCCAGATTTATCCTTTCCCACCCAAGTAAAACATACCTAAAGTAGCCAAAATGTCCAATAAGGTGCCGAGGATACGTACCATAATATCTGCTTCCCTTGTGGCATACCGAAGATTAGGATCCAGCCAGTACATCACTGCTTTTACCTGCTCAAAGTTAAGGAAGAGCACGAACACCAGGAACAGAAAATAGAGCACACTGAGACCTGCAAAAAGACTCTGCTTTAGAACCACATTCACAAACAAAACTCCTTGGGACACAGGAGGTCCAAAAAGCTTTCAAACTGGTACTCAATACATGCCCCCTTTGCACAAATGAGTTTTCAACATACAGTGGCTACAAGCAAAGACATTTAAGAAACAAGGCAGGTGGTAATCTTTGAGCACTCCGTCTTTTGTATTATCTCCTGCTTCATGTGATACGATATATACTCAACTCTATCAACCCAGCCAAAAAAGTATCAGTCTAGACAGTTTGGGCATGAGTAACACAAGTCGGCGATCAGGAAGCTCTGCAGTAAGAGAGACATCAGGATCCTAGGACTGGATTGGCTTTTTGCCTTTAAGTATTGTTGGTCTCATTAATGCAAGCCTCCAAGCCTAAACACAGATTTCAGCACCAAGATCAATTTACTAATCTGACAACAAAGAGTGGTTACAAATATAAACTGGAGGACTGGCACGCTTGAGTTATTTTTGCAAGCTGGAAAATTTGCTGTTTGAAGCTTCTGAAGATAAAGACGACGATACTCTTTCATACCATTAAGAAATACCAATGCATTTGAAACTACCTCCTCTCTCCTCCCATTATCTGAGTCTGGATTTTATAAAAAAATAAATAAAAACTTGTATGAAGTTAAGAAGTATCCTAGGTGTAGATCTGTAGATAGATGAAGCTGTTTTTGGGAACGTATCTTTAAATTACTCACAAGTTCACAAATACCTAAGACCACACTGGAAGAGGCACATGAACACACCAATTCTACGGCCTAGCACTCAAACGTACCTGTGTCCTGCAGTGATGTCACGGAAGGTAGAAAAATTAACATGAATAAACTTAGCATCTGCCATGCAAAACAAACTATAACAATTGTGAAAAGAAGAACTGAAGTGTTATTAACCCCCAGGATATACTAGAAAAGTTCCTTTCAAGTGCACTCACATGCACAGAGTCTATATTGTCTTCCGCAGTACATCCCTAAAAGGCATCAGGTAAACAGATGCCAAACTACTAAAACAAGTGCAGCCTGTGGGTGGGGGTGCATCCTGAACTGCTGAAGATGTGCCATTCCTGCTTTTCATCGACTGTACAGATCTGAGACCTCTAGCACGGCTAAGTCACACCAAAGGAAGCAGGATTGCAGAAGGGAAAAAGTCACTCATGATTTTCCTTGCAGTTTTTCCCCAGAAATATGGGGGGGATCAGGCTCTGACTGGGAAAGCTCTTTAAATTTACATTTGCTGTAATCGGAAGTGAGCAGTAGGACCTCTGTTTCCCCAGCTTCAAACGGAGCAGGATTCTTTAACCAGTACTATCTAATCAGCAGTATCCTCCCAATGTCAACAGATGAGTAATCAGCTACTTTGGGAAGCTACTTATTTTTAACTCTATGAAGTGGCAGGAGAGAGGAACATTCATAGTCCCGTTAAAAAGAAAGGGACCAGCTTTTAAGCCAAATCTGCCTAATTCTCTATAATATGATTAACATTTAGGCTGTGTTCTGTGAACTCTAAATCGCTTTTAAAATGTTTATGTTCCTGCCACGTAATTCAGATGTTTAATGAGCAGGAGTTCACTCAGTAACTTGCCGTTAATGGAATTATTTTCCCAACTGTGAATACAATTAATATTTTGTAATACAATTAATATTTTGGAATAAGTAATTTTGCTGAAGTTAAGAAAAGGAAAAGATACACATTAGGAATATTAATAAATGCATATTCAATGGTACAATTCTGCTATTTAAGAAAAGATAGCATGTTTTGCAGATAAAGATTTACTCAACTGGATTTTGTTAGAAGTAAGCTAGTTCATATAGTAGCTACAAAAAGATTTTTTGAGTTGGGAAGAGATGGCATAGAGGGGGGAGGGAATTAGGAAGCATATGGACAAAACAGGATTAAAACAGAAACAGCGGGAATGCTCTTTCTCTGATGATTTAATTTACACCATCCCAACACAGAGAAACTCCAATGATGTTCCCAAACGTAATTAAGAACAGATTATAAGCAACTGCTCAGAAGTGGGAGGGAAGAGTCATTCACATAAGTTAGACACACAATTATGTTTCATGACAAATCCATTCATCGGAAAAGAAAAATGGTCGGTCCTGCCGAAGCACCGAGTCAGAAACACAACTTACACTTACCAAAAACCATTCGCCATATTGCAGGGTGGGGGCGTGTAAAAGGTCCTGTGGAGGGTAAACAAAAAGCCTGTTAGAAAACAGTCAGTAAGGACGGCATTTCTCATCTGAAGTTTGACATAAGCACAGATCAGTTCTCTGTCAAGCTTTGTAACATACCCAAAACTTTAGGGCTCCTGCCTGCATATTAAAAAAAAAAAAAAAAAAAAAAAAAAAAGTAACAGCAGATTTGAGAGGGGAAAGAGACTGCCAATTAGCAGGACATAACATTCAATTATTTTAACGGGAGCTGTTCCTAGAACAGTAATATACCATTTGCTTAGCATATACCGTATCTCAGCTAAGAATCTCTTGCTCTGCTTTCTAGACCACAGCTAACTCATGGCTTGCTCTCAGGGAAGTCAAATACACTCTTTTTGCGTGCTAGCAAAGAAACACGGTGCTCAGCCTTCAGATGACCAAGAAATGTTAGCAAACAGGCCTCCTAAAACTTCCAAACTAAGTATCATACATCTAATAGCATCTAAGATATCTGTGCTCTTCAGCAGTGTCACTATTATTTACTTCAAAGATTAACCTGACTTTATTAGATTAAAATCACCTGAGTTAATGCAAAAAGCAGAAAAGATGAGTCTGGCAAAAGTGGGAAACACCTAAACATGCAATGTACATTTAGGGAGCGAGATGTGGCCAACTAGTTTTTTCAGCGCACGCTGTGGATTGCTCTTTCACAGTTATAAGCATGGAGTTCATTTTTCTCTGACACTTGTTTTTCAGGGAGTGTTTTGTGAAAGCCATCAATTAATAATGCTCAAACATTAGAAAGATACATCCCAGGAGCGTGCCATGAGCACAATTACTGTTCATTTATTTCTGAACACTGCCGATCCTAAGACTGTTTGGAGTTGACCCAAGAATTAGGCTCTTGCTGACAGCAACAAGCAAAAATTTAAAATAAATAAAAACAGGAAAGACAGCATTTCCTCTGCAGAACTAAGTGTCACCCACAGATCTGACCCCTTTTGGACTTTCTGCTCCCTATACAATTACCAAAATCTTTGTCTGACTTAAATTTCTACTGAGCAACTGTGGTTTTACATTGTAATGTGAAGTAGATGGTTCCTAACCATCACCAGGTGATTTACGTGTTACATCTCGGCATTACTGTAGAATTACACTTGTTAAAACACACGGAGGCAGCGTGTTTTGAAACATTACTTAAGGATCTGGCAGCATCATTACTTCACAGTCTGAGCTGCAGCTGTGCACCTGCAAATATGGATGCTGATTTTGAAAACCCGACTTCCTTGTTAGGTACGGACAAGCTATAAATAACTGGCACTTCACTGTTATCTCCACTCAGTGCGACTGCAACCCGTTTTTATACTGTCCCTTAACATAAGGGAATTCAGAAGAGTAGAGAAAAAAATAATTTAAAAGTGGCATTTTAATCAAAATAAATGTGGTGGCAATAAAGGCAAATTCACATGCTGCAAAAAATGATGTATAGACCTTACTCACCATTGGGAAAAGCTAGAACACTGATGATTAGAAAGAAGAAAATCACCGAGAGGATACCCCTCCAAATATTTTCCTCTGGGACAGAATCATCCCTGAAGAGAGATAGAGAGAGAGAGAGAGAGAACATCAAAGTGTTAAAGTATTATTTTGAGGATGAAGTTGAAAGGCTCTGAAGATGTAATTACTTAAATAAAGATTACATGGAAATAAGCATGCTGGTTATGTACCGAGTCAAGACAGTAATTGCAGCAAACGATTTTCACTCTGCACTTCTGGCTATCCTTTCCTACAAGGTAGTTAAACATAATCAACACCTGCAAACCAGGAGCATTGCTTCTGCTATGACTTCTGACAGTACCTAAATTTAAAGCAACGTGAAAAAAATCCTGTTGTTTTAATTTTCACAGAAAAATCATTAAAAGTACTTTTACACTGCAAATGGTGACCAAGACCAAAACTCCGGAAGCCTGCCTGCAATTCCCGGCTTCCCTTCTGCTGTTTTGGTTGACCCTGCAATCCCCTTCACTTCCCTTGGTCTGTTCCCAATGCCAAATGCCTGAGGTGAGAGCAGGGTCAGGGAAAAGCTTTATTCCAATCAGCCTTTAATATTTTACTGTTCCCTAGTCACAGACCCCCTATGCCAGGGTTGGGGGTAACCCACAGAAAAGCATCTTGCCTCATACAGCTTGGAAACTGTGTATAACAGACACAGCCAACCCTAAAAGAAACACAAAAAAGTCCCAGACAACTTTAGAGGGGCTACAGCTCTTTCTGGCAGAGCATTTGTCACTTTTCTGGATGGTTCAGTATTAATCTCTGACAGCACAGATGTGCTCCACACTAGATATATTCACTGCAGCCATAAAATCTCTTTGCCAAATTATTTCCCTTTCCCTCAGAACCGAACCTTAATAGCTCCATGACAGGCTTTCATCATTAGGAGACATTCGAGCACTGTGTTAGTTCATCTGTATGGCAGCAAAAAGTACATTAAACATGAATGGTTTCTCTGCAGGCCTTGGGGACTCCCTACAGCATTTTCCTTAAACCAGCTGACTCCAGACTTACCACTCATTTTCCAGCAGCCACGCTGCATGGGCTGACACTTCATCCCAGCCCCAAATCCCCAGCTCCAGGACTTAACTCTGGCTCTCTTGGCAACCCCCAGAGCTCGTCTCATGCAGAGCTCTTCCCAGACAGAGCCTCAGGCCCCGAGGGCTCAGCCAAAGCCATATTCCTGTTTTAAGGCATGCAAATACCACATGCTGTCACTGGTGCCACCAACTGGGGGAATTTCTTTATTTTGAAGAGATTACTGAAGTCACATCACTGCACAACTCAGTGTGGCCAGGCAGGGCTCAACGGCTCCTCTTTCCAGGAGAATGGTAGAAGCATTTTTGGCTGGTTTGTTTGGAGGTGCCTCTCAGAAGGGATAGGTAACCGATCTCCTTGCCAGAAGCAGGTAAAGACAGGCAGCAGCATGAGACCTGCTGCAGCGTGCTAGTTAAGATAAGAATTATAATGCTTGCCCAGAAGAGTTAGTTTGAGGACATCGAAGGAAACAGGGAGGCAAAATAACTGGTGGAGGAAAGACGTGATCACAACAAGCTACAATCAGGAAAATGTGCTAAATCATCTCCTTGCTTAGCCTCAGGAACTTTGATGCTGACTTTGAAATATCGGCATTCATGCAGCACAAATGAGATTTCTAACGCTCGTGTGGGAGGACGGAAGAAAATTCTCTCGGTTTAAACCCACTTCACAAATGTGTTTTTCAAGTCTGGCGCTTTTTGAAGCAATAATAAAAAAACAAAGCACCTCATAACTTCATTATCTTTTCTTCTCTCCTGATCTTCTCCCTGTTCCAGGGCACTGCATTCCACTAGCATCTTGCAAAAACATAAAGTAGGTATTAACTCACAGAGAAGAATTGAGGACACTGAACTGGGGTAAAAATAGCAAGGACGCTATATTTAGAGTATAGGGGAAAAGAAGTCTTCCATAAATGCTGCTGTGCTCCACAAACATCCCCTCCAGCAGCCACCTGCCCTCCTGCAGGCTGCCTCGGGGCTGGAAAAGGGCCACATCCCTCTGCTCCAGGGAGGAAAAGAGCAGGGAAAGCGAGAGCCACTCCATGCCTCCGCTCCGAGGTGCGGCCTGGAAGCAGAAGAGCCTGTATCTGGCTCGTTCAGCAGGAAACAACCTCGGCAGCTGCAGCCATTGTCAGAGGCACCAGAAGGATGTGCTTTAGAAACAGAATGTCCACTACCCCACGCTCTAAAATGGAGAAGCTAAAAACGCTCACGTTTCTTCCTCTGGGTTCTGATTACTGCTCCTGGAACATTGCTCCTATCTGAAGTTCTGTCTCACCCTCATCTGCCAGCTCAAAGGCGGTGTCATCTGCTCCCAGTGATCCCAAGGGAGGGTTGGTACAGCCACGGGAAAAGCATTTTGTAAGTTCACGTGAACCCTCGTGTATTTCTGGCACTGAACGATTACAGAAGAGGCAAGAGAGACTTTAAGGGAAGCCAGATTTCCTCTGCCTATGCTGAAGTTCCTGAAAAAATACATTTTGCTGAACATCAGTATGAATATATCATGGAAAAAATCCCCTGCTTTATAAATTGATCAGGAGTGCTACGGAACATCTGACAGCACAGGGGAAGCAAGGAAGAGGAATCATTTGTCACACCTTACTGAGCACAGGAGGTGGAAATATGAACACAGCCACTGGAGACTCGTGCAATAAGCTGATGGGAGCAGAATGCCCACAGCTGGGAACACACACTGGAAGCACGTGGGGAGCTATTCCCTCCCCACTCAGCTTCTCAAGAACATATGGTTTGAGCAGTGTCCCAAATAAGGCAACAGAGGCAGCGCTCTGGTATCACTCTGATTTAGGAAATTCCTGTGATGGCTGGAAATAGCAGAAAAGGGGAAGGAAAAATAAATAAATAAATAAAAATAGTAGCTCCCACAAGAGAAGTCAATAGGTACTTACACACAGGAAGTGAGGCTGAGCAGAGAGAGAGAGAGCAAGGGGGAAGAACACGAAACCAAAGCGAGTTAGAAAGCTAGCAAGACAAATGGAGAGAAAAGCTAGCAATCCTCTTCAGAGAGAAACAAACCACCTGAGAATTCAGGAAATATTCTTTGGGCCGAGAAGAGTGCATAATCCTGAACCTGCTGCCTGACTCATTCTCTGCTTGGAAGAATTAAAGGCAGGAGCCTTTTCTTCTCCTAAAGGTGAGCAATCGATTCCATTAGTCCCTCAGAACGATGTCTGGATGAGAATTCCCCAATACATTGTCAGTTAGACCTAAATTAGCCCAACAGCAGGACAAGTTATCAGACGGGAATATGAGGCAGGAGGAGCACTCATAGCAAAGCTTCCTGATTAAATATTGTACCAACACACAGAAACATCTCTGATTTAACTATTAAAAAGGGATCCCTCAGATAATGAAAATTACACACTGAATTGTATCTCAGGCCTAGGGATAAGTAAGGATGTTCTTCTGTCAAAAGCAGAGTACAAGGCCATTGCAATCTGCAATTGCATACATACAGCATCACTAAAGCATAAATAAGTCCAAAACCTGATGCACTAGCTCAGCCAGAACCTCTCTGGAATCCCTATTTGCCCAGAAATCGCATGGGAAACTGAACCTAAAGGGGGATGCTAATATTGTCTTCACAGTCCCATTCAGCAGGAGGCAATATGGACAACCTGGAACAACGCTGCGAGCTACCCCACAGCTGCACTGCTATACTTTTTGTTTACAGGTAAGGCTCCTGAAGATACCTGTGCCTGTCCTCAGTTTTATTTCCATGCACGACTGCGGTGGTGAAGTCTGTTCCTGTGGTGGGGAAAGGACGTGGCTATGCTTATCAGTACTGGAGCCTACGCCAACAGGCAATGGGCCCCAGATAAAGCACGCTGCATGAAAACGATGACACAGAACAGTCACTGCCATCCACGAACCCATAGCAAATTACCTGCCGGCATGATGTCATTGCCGAGCTCTGTGATAACCTAGTAAAGAGCCATTTTTGGGCACTGCTGGAGCCACATGCTTGTTTTTAACACAAAGACCACCAAGTCCAAGGAAACACCACAGAAGAACGGGGTGCTTCTCTGAGGGGGAGTCTCCCACACCCCTCGGGCCTGAGGGGGGCCGTGCAGCCCAGAACCCCACAGGGATCTGATAGGGAACCCCCAGAATTCCATAAGGGCCCCCCAGAACCCCATAGGGACCCCAGCCCCCTCCCCTTCACCCCGGAGCCCCCCAGGGGCCGCTTACCTGGTGAAGGCGAAGGCCATGAGGCTGAGGATGGTGAAGCTGAGCAGGGTGATGGTGTGCGGCCGGTAGAAGAACTCCAGCGTGATGTCCTCCACCTGCTGCTCGTTGATCATGCGGAAGTGCAGCCGGTAGTTCACGTCGTCCTTGCTCAGGGTCCGGCTGCCCACGCACGACGCCATTTCGGGAGCTTTTTTTCCCCTTTTTCCCCTCACCCCAAAGCTTCGCCTTCGGCCGGCCCCGGCCGGGCCCCGCCGCCGCCGCCTCCCGCCGAGGCGCTGAGGGAGCAGCGCCGCGCCCGCCGCCCCCACGGGCGGGGCCACGGCGGCCGGGGGAGGGCGAGGCGAAACGGGAGAACTTGGGGGGGGGGGGACGGAGAGATCCCCCCCCTCTTTCACGGGCTGTGGGACGGCCCCTCCGCGCCCGGACACCCCTCTGCCTGCGCAGGAATGGTTTCGCCGGGAGCACGCGGCCGTGTGTGGAGAGGAGGGCGCTGAGAGGGGCAGGTGAGGCGGCGGCGCGGCCCAACGGCCGTTAACGGTCCCCAGCGGGCGTCAACGGCTCCTAACGGCTGTTATCAGTCCCTAACGGTTGCGCTCGTCCCCCCTCCTGGCTCAGTGACCGTTCCCCCGCTGGCTGTGGAGGCGGTCAGCCCTCCGGTGGTGGGGGTTGTTGGGTGTGTGGAGCTCTAAAATGGCTGCCCGGGGGGCGGCAGGCTCTGTGTGGGGGTAATTAACGCTCCGCTGCCTGCCCGCTGGGTGAGGTGAGGGCAGCGCCTTCCTCACTCCTCCTTTTCTGGCCGTTCTCTCCCCGCAGGATGCCGCGCTGAGGTGGAGGATGGCGCTGTGGGCTCGGCCGGCCTCCCGCTGCTGCTGCTGGCTGAAAAGAGCCTGCTTAACGGAACTGCAGAGGCTGAGGAGCTCCAGCAACGCGGTGCAGGCATGGCAAGGGGCTGCCCCTCTGGCTTTGCTGGCCTCTAGACACAGCTTTCTTCCATGGGGATTGCAGACGTACAGACATGTATCCGTAGAGAGCTGTTCGCAGCCTGCTAGTGGCGGGGATGGATCCTCATCTTCTCCTGAAAGTAATTTGTTACCAGTAAAGCAGGAACAAGTGAAAACAGAAACAATCCCCGACCTGAACACAGAAATACTGTGTGAAGGTAAGAGGCCTTGAGGATACCCTTTCTTCTTAGTCTGCAGATCATGCTTTTGATATTGCCATTGGCTCTCCTTTTTGTTGTCCTGTTTAATTAAAATATTTATCTGAATTTTGTGACTTTCACTTAACTTTTGCCCCATAGCTAACAGAATTCCTGTGATAGCTCTAGCCTATTAAGAGTACCTTTAAGCTACAACAAAGATATAGCATGCTGGGTAGAAATCTCAGTCTAGAGCAGCCAACTGAGGACCTTCTCATAACTACTTGTAGTAGCTGAGCAGGTGTCGGGGAGGCCACTCCTGAAGCAGCTCTCCCATCGATGCCATACGCCTGAGGGGTGTTCCAGGATGATTAGGAATGGGCAACAGGAGGCAGCAGAGCATGAAGCCTCCTTAAGAACTGAGCTTTGTCAAACCCTCTACTGAGGGAAAGCTGATAGATCCAAGGTCTCCTTGGTGTTGTTGCCCTGACAAACTAGCTTCACTTTCCTCTAGTAAACATTTTCAGAGTGGCATTTTTTAATCCTTACTCAGGTACTTATATCTGAGGGAGGATAACATATCCCACTCTCTGAAAAATGGTTTTAGTATGTATGCTGAGGAAACTTGATCTGGAGTTATTAAGCAGTCCTGTATGTTCAGATTCAGCTTTGATTCCAGCCAGCTTGGATCTTGCAGAGCTTATTTTTGGGGTGGCTCAGAGATGCAGCTGAGGTCTGTTTGTTTTTGCAGCTGGTTCTGGAAACAGTGCTGCACCAGAGCTGACAGGTCAGACAGCTTGTATGTGTCCACACCTGCGACGCAGTTGATCTACGTGCCAGATTTTTATCCACAGGCAGACTTACTGGTGTGCGTGGAACAATTTGCCTAGTTGGCAGTGCATAATTGGAGAAACATAATTGGTTTATTTTTTTCCTATTTTTTGTCATTTGAGGCGTGTTTTCTGATAGGAGATTCAAAGAACTTGGAGCAGCCAAAAATGCATGTCTAACAAAAAAAAGTAGCTAAAAATGCTACCAGAATGGACCTTGGTGTGTCTTGGTTTGGTTCTGAAGGCAAATGCTTCATACCCATTCATAGAGAGCTGTTTTTACTGTTTAAGTTGTTAATGTTGCTAAAAGTGTTTCACCATGCTTCTGTTGATGAGGCTTTGAGAAAAAGAAGTAGCAAGAGATGCAATAATTGAGCTGTTCTGTGCAACTTTTCCTAGAACATCAGAATCCAGCTTACTTTGGAACCTGTCTTCTTGTTCAGGTGTAGCTTTGTGTTTTTGACACAGAAGAGTGTCACCTTAATTTCTAGAAAGCCATCATGCTAAGGAACTGGACACAGAAAATTGCCATCCTGAGGAGTTTATAATTAGCACGGGTGATCAGCTTGACAATTGAGGTGAATGCTAGCAGCCAGCCTGCAAAACAGCAGTCTTGATCTGTCTGCTGTGAGCTTCTATCAGTGGAAAAATAAATGAGTTTAGAGAAATGTTTTCAAAAAAGACAGTGAGGTCTGTGACTTTGAACACACTTAAGTAGAAGCAAATTTAATTATGCTTACTTGGAAACCTTAATAAGTAGGCAGAGCTCTGTTTCTTTGGCTGTCAGAGCTGGTGGCAGTCAGCAGCCACCCTGTAATGGGTAAGACATCATGGCTCAGTTGTAGTTGGCTTGAAGGTCAGAAAGAGCTGCAGCCCAAGCATTGAATTTGGAAGAGGACACAGGTGGTGCATTTATCAGGCTATCAAAAATCTTTGTGTTAGCTTTTGGTTTGGATGTAATCAAGCAAGATTAAGTCTGTGAAGACGTGACAGAAGACTTTTCAAGAAGATGATGTGATCTGTTGTGTGTGGCGATCAAGCTGGGAGACTGACGGCAGGCTTGCTGGGGGCTAAGCTTGGATTTGGCCATGTGAGCAAGACTTGACGGGCAGTGGCAAGGCAGTGTTACAGAAGCAAAAACTGGGAGCAGACTGTTTTCATATGCTTTCACACAGCAATAGTTTGGCTGTTCATCTCTTGCAAAATGGTCTTGTGTTTTGAAATGGATTCAAAGATCTGCGTAGTGTTTGAAGGGAACAGCTTTGTCATTTACAAAATGCACTTTGCTCTTCTGTATTTATTTCCTAGACTGGGATGATGTTCCGCCTTCATCGGCTTTGGAAGAGATTTCTGAGGAAGAAGCTGTGCAGATCCTTGCGGATCCACTTCTTCCCCTTCAGTCTTCCACACTGCGGGATTATGTTGATCACTCAGAAACCCTAACGAAGCTTGTCCAGCTAGGTATGTGTGATTTTGTTTGTGTGGTTTCCCTGAGCTTTGGAGTTCCTGTAATTTGTGCTTTGATCTTAGTGGTGGCTTTGTAAATTTGAAAATTTCAAGCTATAGGATCACTGACCATTGCTACAGGTAGCAGAATGTTATGCAGGGTGAATGGAAAAAGAGAAAAGGCTGTGTGAGTTATTGAATGCTCTATTAGTTAAAGACAAGGCTGCCTGGCTCTAGTCCCTTAGCATATCTTCCAGAGCTTCTGGAGGTAGGGAGCACTTTGTGCAAGTTGGTTGGTCTTTTAATTTGGGCTGGATAAGGATGTTTTAATTTGCTGCAAAAGGTACTGCAGCTGTCCCTCCCAGGAAGGAAGGAGAGCAATTGCTATGCGGAACCGTAAAAGTGGGGCACAGTAGACTGAAGAGGAAAGAATGAGGGGGTGGAAGAGAACTTCAGTTTTGATCAAAAAGCATTTGGACTGCGCAAGAAAGATAGCTGAGTCCAAGGCTGCTGGCTTCTTCCTCACTTCCCAGAAGTGCAAGGAATACCAGAAAGGCTGGTGAAACAAATGTTTGCAACAGGGAGATCTGGCACTGTGCAGTAAGAAATTGGTGTGTGAATCACTCACTGCAAAATTGTCCGAGGCGTAATGGAGTTAGGAATTCCTTGTACAGATGCTTCCATGTGACAAGAGTAGGTCACTGCGTGTGGCACGTACTGATGTATTTGATTCCTCACGTGCAGGATTCATTGGAGATGTCATCCTTCAGAAAATAATCTTAGCAAAAGTCTGAAACCAATCTGCTTGTTTTATCTGGAATATTTCCATCATATAGGCGGTATCGTGACCTTACTGTGTTAAGCAATCAAAGTATACTAAATAAGTGAAGAAAAAAAGAATTGTCCTAGAAACATCAGCATGCCTTTCTGAAACATTTATAGGGAATGAGGTCTGTGTTTAATTAAAACAGTATCTCATTTTATTTGTTGTAGGAGTTGACTTATCCCAAGTGGAGAAACGTCAAAAGGCAGGTCAGCTCTTACTGACCTTGGATTTTGAGAAAGATATAAAAAAAATACTCCTGTTTCTTAAGGATGTGGGTGTAGAAGACAATCAGCTGGGACTGTTCCTGACCAAAAATCCATACATCCTTGGTGAAGACCTGGAAGCTCTCGAAACCAGGTATGCCTTTTAAGTAGCAACAGGATGTTAAGCCCCTGGCCTTGAAGATGTAGTTTTGGAGTTGTCTTAAGCTTGTCTGAATTCCCGTTGTAGCTGCTTACTCCCTCCCTCAGTCCCTTGGCTCCATGTTCCTTTATCATCAGTCAGCATTAATATGGTAGCGGTGTTGTAAGTTGAGTCAACCCGCTGATCCATCTGAAAACTGACCATTACCAAAATTTATCGTTTAAGTTTTCAGTCAGACTTGTGAGGTATGTGGCTGTGTGCTGCTAGTTTCCCTGCAAACGATGAGGAGAAGCGTACTTCAGAAAAGAGGAGAAGCAGAATAAGACCGTCTCTTTTGGTAGCAGCTTGGAACTGACTCACCAAGGAGACTGCCCCTTGAATACATTACCTAAGATTTTGTGCCTTGATTTATCCATCTGTAATTATGTGCTTGGGACTGCATTAGGCCAAGCGCTTGAATGGGCTCAACTCTTAGGTGTGGGGCTGGTCAGCCACATCTCTCCATGCATTTTTTGCTTACTATTTGTTAAGTGAATTGTGTGGCAGGCTGGCTTGCAATGGGAAGACAGTTAAAAGTTTGGAAGAGTGAGGATTGCTCTAGTAGCTGAGGAGCTGTCAGGAGAGGTTGGATAGCATCAGCTGTGGGTAAGGTATAGCGGGAACAGTGGGAATGGTCAGTAGTGCTGTGCATGAGGGAGTAAGATACCTGAGCTGACCAACCATTTGCTTGGTATCAAAACGTATACCCCTTCTAGTCTTTCTGTGAGGAGCATTAATATTCGTGGATTAAGAGCAGGGAGTAGGGAAAGACTAAGACATGGCTGGCAGCAGCTTCTGCTGGTGCACAGAAGGAAAGGGTTTCTGCAGAACGAGGTTCCTTGTGTCTGCCGTGACTGGAGGTGCAGGCAATCGCTGCTGCTCATCAGGTCCAATTGTCAGGCTACCTGTGTGCATACGTGACTGTGCTCATCCTGCAGCAGTTTCTAGTGTCCTACTTACTTGTCCAGCACTGGTGCAAAGATCGGCTGTTCAGGCAAAAATGTCTGTTCCTGTCTCTGCCACAGAAGAAGCAGCTTGCCATCCTAAGCCACTCCCTTTACCCATGTCAGATTAGATTTCAAAATTATGCTCCCTGAGGCTTCCATTAAGTTGGAGAACAATGTAAACCTCCTTTTTTTTTTTTTGTTTTATTGTTGTCAGATATTGATTGCTCATGTAGTGATCTGCAGATGTGGAGATACTGATGACTGGTCATGGATTTTGTCTTCTATCAATCATACTTCAAAACCATATTCTATATGATATATGTAATTTTACTGTGTGGATTCTGCAGTAAAAGAAGCAGAGCAGATCTTTTCTGTACTTAATTTTAATAGCAGCACAGTGTTTCAGTGACTTTTTTCTTGTTGTCCAGCCTAAACTGAGCACAAGACTACCATGAACCAATTTTCATCGTTTGTGTGTTCCCACTTGTATTGCACTGGACTGTCCCTTGGTGTCATTCAAGCTTGTATGTGCATGAGGATGAATGCCAGTCTCTTTAGATCTCATGTCTTACACCAAATCTTATTTAGTTAGCTGCCTTTTGGAGCTGGGGTGTTTTTTGTTGCTGATGTGTTTGTTTTTTTTTAAAGCTTCATGTGTGCGTGTGTTTACCAAAAACCCCAAAGGTGGAATGGCTTTTTTTTTTTTTAAGAAAAGTCATTATGTTTATGGGCATTTATTCAGAGACTGCAAGGGAAACAAGCTGTTTTCTCCATTTACTGTCAAACCTTTGTTTTCTGTATCACCCCCTCCTAGTCCTCTCTAGTCTTTTTAATGTCTCAAATCTAGATCCTGTGTACTGCAGACTGTACTTGTTGCAGTCTGACTTTGTAGAGAACACTCACTTGAGAACATGGTGCATTCTGAATATGCTAGCTATTCAACTGAAAGTAAGCAGTGAGGAAATCAGATAAATATATGCACATACTCCTTTTTTTTCCAGCAGCATGATTTAGAAAGTTGGGATATGTGTCAGTCTTTAACTGAAGTCTGCTAATTTCACTGGTTTTAGTGTTGTCTGGATCAAGCTGTTTAGCAGTATTGCTTGTTCTCTGCCAGCCGTGGAACATCATCTTCAGTGGCCATTATTTCATTAACAATTCTTTGTCTGATCAGTTCTAAAGATATAATGGGATAATACTGGTTTGTTCGGTTGGTTTTTAAGTACCTTTATAAATGTGTAGCTGAGTTGAAGGGATAACAGTGGGTAAAACAAGATTATTGAGGAGCCGTGTGTGTGGCAGGGTCTAAGATGTTACTGACAACAGCTGTTTGTTCTTGTGTCTGAAATCAACTATCAGGTTTTGCCACATGTGTGCACCTTGGCTGCTTTTCCGTAGATTTCAACTGTTTATGAAAATACATTCATATACTCTGAAATAATTGAGTTGTAGATTTTGAGCGCATATTTTTGTACAAATGTTCCTTGCTACAGGACCAATGTGGTAGCTTGTAACTCTGTTCCAGTCTTTATCCTTTTTGGCTAATGGCTACAAATGGTTTCTCTTTTCCTTTGCTTTACTGTTTCCTTCTAGATTTTTGCAGATGGGATATTGTTAAGATACAAGATACTCAAGGTACCAGCTTTAGACTGTAGGAGTGTACTTCATTGGTTTCTCTTGTAGTTATAGATGTCCTAGCTTTCTTTACTCAGCTGTGTTTGCTTGTTGTGTACCTTTTTAATAACAGATTCTGAAATTGAGTTAATTCATTCTTCCAATCCATACTTTCATTAGGTGTGTTGACTATAGAAAAAAAAAAAAAAAGGCAGGAGAATGGACATGTATTCACAAAATTACATTAGGCATTGCATTAATTCAGTTCTTCTTTTGCAGAACAACTCGTGTGTGCATACGTGCTTTGTAATGAACTCAAAATATCTCAGTGTTTAGAAAATCCAGAAAAGAAAGACTGCCTGCTTAGATTTTGCATGTAGTAGCTGTCCAAGACAGAAATCTGAAAATACAGCTTTTGGGAAAACAGGTATACTAGCAGACTCAGGTCTAACAGAGACCTGGGTTTTCCTTCTTTCTCCTCCATTGCATCCTTTTGTTCTGTAAGTAGTCTTTCAGAAACAGCACCCAGAAAGAAACTAGCTCATTCTTCAGCAGCAGTCTTGAGTCGAGATCATCTGAGTTCCCTGTACTCTCCTGAAGAGTGTAGTTTTTTCTCTGACAAGCATTCTAACTCACCTGTGAAGTCAGATTTGTTTTTCAGTGACTGTCCTATGTCGCTATTTAGTGAAATGGGGGATGAACAGTACAATGCAATTTCTTATTCAACAGTTTGATTTTTCAGTAAGTTTATCTCACTTTGGCACTGATGAATGCATTTATGTAATCTCTAAGGTAAGTGTGCAGCAGAGTGAATGTGGCTCAGATAGCTGTCTTTGAAAGCTGAGTATCACCTTCATATAAATGCTTTGCTGCAGATGGACACGGTATTGGTTACATCACTCTGGAATGTTTTATTGCTGTGGATTCCGTGTTGCCAGGAAACAAAACACAAATTTCAATAGATTTGGCATTTGACTTCAGATAAACACTGTAAAAGTCAAAACATTCCATAACTCATAACAATTCTGACAGTTGCAAATCAGTGTCTGTACTGCAGCTGCACCAGATGCTTTATTTTTACGGTGTTGTTAATGATGACTTAAAACATGCTACACACAACTGCTGACTGCTGTAGGAGAACGAGGGCTGACCTTGGTGCCAATGCTCACAAAGTTATCTCAAGCCATGGTCAGATTGAATGACTGTTCTTCTCTGATATACCATCTCCTAGAGTCAGCTGATTACGATCTTGCTGTCCCTCTTTGAAACTTTTTGCCTTTCCAGGTTACAGAGAAGTGCTTCAAGTATGAATCTTAATGACTGGTTTCCAGGATAAAAGGAGGGGAGTCAGGACAACCAAAATATTTTTTTATTATTATTTATCTGCTCATTTAGCTCTGTTTCTAGGATGCTTGGCAGTTGTGTCCTTGAGAAATTGAATGGAAGAAGTACAGCATAGCCAAACTGCAGCATTCAAAACATAACAGGATAAATTTTCAAGGGAAAATTGTTTATTTTTGCATCCTGGATTTCTTCCCCTTCCTAATGTCCTTGTCTCTCAGGTTTCTGTAGCCAGTTTCATCAATGTTGTCTGGAGACTAAGCTTCTACCTTCTGTGTTGGGATACCTGCTCAGGTGGGAATTGGTTCTCTAAATGTTGTTCTTAGATCTTCTCTGAAGAGATTGTTTCACTTTACAGTTATTTCATTTCTGAGGGTTTGTGGAAAGAAAGGGAGGTAGTAGTGGCTAGAAGGTACAAGAAGGTATTTTACTTTTTTCTCTCAACAAGACATAACGTAACACAGTCTTTTTTTCCCCACTATAATACCATGCATCTTTTGCTGAGTATCTACTCCTGCAGAATGTTCTGCAGTCTAAGCAGTATCTTAATTAGTCAGATGAAATCAGTTCTTGTATGCCCAAAGTTCATCTGACAACAAGTACTTCTGTTTCTGATCATGTGTAACCAAAGGGAACCTCTTCAGATAGCAGTATGTTTTTGTAAGTGGTAGCAAACGGGTTATTCATGTCTCTTTTGTATGCTGTATTTTCACTCTCATTCTTTTTTTTTTTTTCTGGGAACCATTGTAAGTAGTACTTGAAGTAGGATTTCACTTTCACTGAATTCAATAGAAATTGGAAAAAGTTTTGAGTTGGAAAGAAAGAAAGATCTGTTAAACATAAAAACTTTAGTCAGCCCCTTCACCTTTCTGACAACCAGATGTTTTGTGACTAAATCCTTGGACCAGTGACTGAAAGTAGGGACCTATGGTAACCAAAGTAACTTCAGCTGATTTAGAAATGTCTCTTTGGACGATGTCTCTACAGATGGCATTGTTGTATGATATTTCTCCTCCAGTGCTATTGGCAAAACAGGGATGTATGAGGTATAGTACTCTGTTCTTTCAGCAGTATAAATGGAATTGATTAAAATAGCAAGAGGCTGTGTATATCTTCTTGTCCATACCCTGTGATGATCTATTAATGTGTTTGCAATCTAGGAGACAGGCTGGTAGTTAAATGTAGGTTAACATAGTTATCTGCTTAAGTACAGCTGGAAGGAATTAAAATCTGTCTTCGGTATTGACATTCTGCTCTGAGGTTTATTTTACTTCTAATTAATTGGAAGGGATGGTATTTTGCTTTTATGATAACTGCAGATTTCCCCCTAATTATTTTTGGCAGAGTTGCATGTTAATGCTAGAACATCTGTCTGTTTATAAGATATCACTGAGGAATTTAAGCAAGTACTGAATAAATGGAGGCAATAAAATTTTCATCACTAGATTTTTTTTGTTTTTGTTCTCTTTCTAGAGTGGCTTACCTAAAATCAAAAAAATTTGGTAATGCAGAAATTGCTCAGATGGTCTCAAAAGCTCCATATTTGCTGTTGTTTTCAGTGGAAAGATTGGATAACAGACTGGGTTTCTTCAAAAATGAACTTGGCCTCAGTGTAAAAAAGGTAAAAACTATACTCTGAAGTCTTTAGGTACCTTGTCAATGGCATCTGTAAAGTCTCAGAACATGAATGCTTACATGGCAGTGCTGGGAGGTTATTCACAAGCCCTGTTGACATTACCAATGTAACACAGGATTACAGGAAGGTATAACATGATTTTAACCTTCTATAGATGCAATAGAACATCTGACATTCAAAATATCCTTAAGTACAGTTCTTGAAGACGATCAGCTGCAGGATATTGACAAAGAAGCATGCGTGTACCCAGTTTTATTATTTGCAATAGTTCACAGGACTGAATCCATTGGTGCAAGCAGCTTTTTAACTTGAAGCAGATTAATTGGCTTTCCATCTCTTCAAAATACTATAACATACTTCACTCATCAGTGAAAAATAGTCCAATCTGCAAATATAATATCAAACTAAATGCCAAGTCACGTGCTAGTTCACCAAGAGTAATCTTTGTTTCTCAGAGTGCTACCGCACTGTTACATGCTTAGCAGGTATTTAGCACCGAGCTTTGGGATAGTCAGAGGAGCTAGTAGCTGGAGCTGCTTAGAGTGAGTGGGCAGTGTGAGTTATTTCCTGCAGTAGCTGGTGATTGCAATAAATGTCAATTTTCAAAGGGAATCATGTGTTCTTCTATTGGCTTCTATTAGTTGAAGAGTCATAGCTGTCACAGTGCCTGTTCTTTGCCTTTCCAGGCTTGAGGTAAGAGATGTCTCTGGAAAAGGGTTTAGTCATTGCCTTGTACTCAGGGTGGATTACAAGTAGTCCCATGGCTCAGGGGATGTGGAGTAATTTCTTGTGCTGCCATAATGTTATGGTGTTACTAGATCTCAAGGTAGACAAATAAAGCACTACAGTTGAAAAATCCTTTTATAGCCTCTAGCAGGTAGTGTTTTTGTTTACTTCTCTTTAAAGAGATGGGGAGAAACAACTCAAGCACTGACAGAGGGCTTTTCAGCATGCTTTCTACTTCTGGGGAGTGTTTCTACTCCTCTCCCCGTCTGTTTTATAGTGGCTATGGTATTTTTTGTTCTCCACATTAACATGGTATTTGTGTAACTTTTTGCATCTTAATACATAACTGTTTCATGTGAAGTCAACTTTGGGCTAGAGAGAAAATGAAATATAAATGAAAGTGCGTCACTCTCCCAGCTGCAAAAAAAAATATGTATTTTTCTTTCACACATATATTTGTAACTGTGCTCTCATGGTAATCTTTCCTTTGTGTGTGTTTTCCCTAATTGCAGACAAAGGATCTGGTAATTCGTCTGCCAAGGCTACTGACTGGCAAATTAGAGCCTGTAAAGGAGAATCTTCAGGTAAGCTTATTAGTAGAAATTAAAAATATATTGAGTACCTGCATAGTTTAAGAGTTAACAGAAGGTAAAATTCCTTGGAGAAGAATCCTGTACAGAAAGAATTTCATGAAATAATTTTAGTGAAGATGGAAAATAACTGAGGATTTTGTCAGACTTCTTTTCCTCTACGGTTTGCCAGTGTACAGCATACGTGGAACAATGTCTTATTCTGTCTTCTATTCTGATGTAGGTTAGAAACTTCATCTGGGTCCCTTCCTGCCAGATTTTGCTATCTGATGACACAAATTGTTACCCTTTTTTTTTTTTTTTTTTTTTTTACAATGAGTGAAAAATAGGGCTTGCTCTCTCCTTTTTTTCCCTTAATTACTGTGTTTTTTTGCTAACTTGAATTGTTCATGAGGATTTAGGAGCAAGAAATGTGCGTTTGATTATTTTCCTCTTGGCAGGTAGCTAGCCTGCCAAAATGTGCATTTGACACCTATTGTCTGATAGCAGATGGTCGTTATTAACAACTGTTGGGTAAATAACTTCAAACCCACAGGGACTCCTTTCCCCTTTGAAAATGTAACTGTGTATTGGTTTAATTATTGTGCTGTAAAGCCAGCTAGGCCAAACAGCATGATGTAGTCTAACAATTTGAGAAGTCCCATTATCCTATAACGCATAACTATGAATTAAAATATATAATTTTGACACAGGCTCACTGCTCTGAAACCATTAAGCACTGAGAATCTTGCAATCTGAAATGTGTGTGTGTGGTAAGGGAGGAGACTGGGAAGTAACAGCCTGTTCCAATTAATACTGCTTTCTTTTTAATGAACATTGTTTCCACAGGCGGGGATTCAGTATATTATAATGAATGTGTTTTTTGAGACTCTCAGTTCTGTGTGACTATCTTGTCTATCTGTAAGGAAATATGAAGTGCAGCATCCTTATTTTTAACATATGTTATGAAGAGAGGGGAAGGAATTTTAGGTCCTTGGTATTGGAATTATCTACTGATAATTAGAAGCTCCAGCTTTTCAGGAGGTTGGATGTTTCTGACTCAGAATCTGAAGTTAGACCTGTGTGATTTAAGCTGATGGTGAGCAAGCAGCATTCTTAACGCATAACGCTGTAACACCGCTTCAAGGAGTGATTTGGTGCTACCCCTCACTGAGCGGGCTGCTATTTAGAAATAATGGTTGCAACTCACATTGACTTTCAAAAGATACCGATCGTGGACTAAGCAGGCTCAAGGATATATTATTCCATCCTCCAAAGGTCTCTTCAAGCATAATTAGAGATTCATTGAGAGGGTAAAGCTGGAAAGTTTGCATTACCACCATCTGTTGTGGGAATCATGTAGGGTATGTTGATCATTGCTAGGACTTGCACAGGAAGGATATTAACATACATGATGTAGAGAGTTACTGAGTATTAAATATATTACCTGAGTGCAATCAAAACAAATTACACTTGAGCTCACTATTTATGTCGAGGAAAATGTTTCACAGAGTAGAAAAGAAAAGGCAAAGAGATTTGCCACAGTTAACTGCAGTGGAGTCAGCTGTATGGCTCCACTGATTTAACAAGTGTTACTTGCAGTTATATTTCTTACTGCAGTGAGCTACCCCTGCTAACTCAGATCTGTGGAAGGCACCACAACAGTGCAAACACATCTCTTTATCCTTGAATGCTGTCTTAGTTGAATAGCGTTCCTTGTGATGCACAAATATTTATAAAGCAGTTAAGGAAGAATCAGGAGTCAAACAACCTGATTAAAGTCATCTCTCGAAACAATTGCCTGTAAGGACTTGGAAATCCTACATTATCTTCAAAACCCAGTTCCATGCCCTTCAGTCTGCGTTTGCCAGGCAGTCCTGGAAAAGAGCTGTCTTGGCACATCAAACTGGACAAACAAAAGCACCATCTTTGTGCCAACTGTGAAGAAGTACCTGAGCTGGTTTGAAAGTCTGGCTCTGTTGCCTGGCAAGCACACCCAATTCATGATGGAAAACAAGCTCTTTGTAAATGTCACTGGAGGATAGAAGAAATGGTTGAATTACCAGACACTCTTCTATGCTGAATTCCTTTCTCAACAACTCAGTGAACTGCTTGCCATCCTGCATGTTGGGAGGAGTTTTCATCATTTTATTGAAAAAATCTGTTTTGTTTTTCCTTTTGGGAAACCATAATTGAAGTCAAGGCAGTCTTTGAAAAAGACATCTTACTTTAGACATGAACCAACTGTAAAATAAAATGAATACACTGCGTATTCTACATGACTCTTTCAGGTTCAACTGAGGAAGGATTCTCTGGGGAGAATTTTTGTGCTTGTAACTGCCATGTGCACTGAGACATCAGCTTTTTTGTTCATATCTTGGACAAACTGAAAAATAGATAGCATTCACAGAAGCCATCTTAACTTCAGGAGTACTCCATAAGCAAACTGCACTTCAGTCCAGGATGATAAACAGTTTAAACTCTGTGACTTCAGAGAACTGGGAGATGATATTATGGCTTGCATTCATATTGCTGTGTGACAACAGGTAGAAGAATTTTGCATAAGTTTATTTCAGTGGCATGTTAAAATAAGCTGTTTGTTGTAGCTGACTTTTGAAAATCAAGTTCTATTCTCTTTCAGGTTTGTCAAATTGAGTTTGGTTTTCAACATAACGAAATTCAACAGATAGTGTATAAAACCCCCAAGATTTTAACTGCAAGTAGAAAGAGACTCCGACAGACGTTTGACTACCTGCACAACATAATGGGCATTCCCCACCACATGCTTACTCGCTTTCCTCAGGTGAGCTGCTTTTAATCTGGGAATAAATTGTTGTGTGCGTAACTGTTTCACTAGTTTGGTGAAAGTGGAAGCTTGCTGTATGCAGGGCACACAATACTTCAATTTATATGTGGCTTTTACTCTAATTGGGAAGACTTTTATTAGCAAGTCAGCAACTGTTGAGTATTCGAGTGTAAAAGTGTCCTTCTTCTCTCCCTTGTGTATGTGCCCTTCCAGCCCCAAGTCTGATCAATTTTAAGTTTTTGACAGAAATAATCATGCCTGTCTCTTTTGGATTCATAAAAGAGAATTACTACCAGCTTAGGGATTCATTGTCCTGAAATCTTCTGTGTGTAAGAGACATGAAAGAAGACAGATTATGCAGAGGATCTGCTCAGTAAGCAGGATAAACATATAACCATTTATTTCATATTTGCTTAATTAAAAATTAAGTTTTGTACATCCCAAGATCTGAAAATACAGTTTAAAGGCAATGGAAGTTTTTTCCTTTATGCAATCAGATTGACCTTCCTTCTGCTGCAGCAATAAACAGTGAAAATAAATGAATTTCTTGATGATTTTTGTTCCATCTTCTCATTACAGTTATTTCCTCACAAACTAAAAGTTCAAAGTATTTCTCACTTCATCAGGCACTGACAGGCAGTCACTCCTTTTCTTACAAGGAAAAAAAAAGTACAAATTGCTACTTCCAAACTGCAACAACAACGCTCTTCCTAAAGCTAATACTAACTAATTTAAACTTAACTAGATAAAAAGCCAAACTAGAATAGGGAAATACGACTCCTTATCTGGATTTTGGTGACTTATCTTGGTATCTAACATATCTTAGCACCAATGCTTTCTATAACTCCAATCCATGTCTCACTTTTGTCCTCCTTGACCTGTAAATGATCACAAGTCTTGTTCACTTCCGTCTCGGTTGTCTTACTGTGGCTTTGTGGTGCTTCACCTCATTATTTTTGTTCTCTCTCCAGAAGAGTAAGTGGTTAGTTTCCTCCAATCTGTGTTGTTGGTGTGGTCAGTCTTTCTCTTCTCTGTTCTTCCTTGCCATCTTCAAAACCAATGAGTTTCAGGACATGACTAGAGCAGCTGGGCCTGTAATTTTTGTATTTAAATACAACCTACCTGATGGTTGACATAAATGAGGGGAAAAGGTGTAAAATATTTTCTTGCTAGATCCCCAGTTTGTCTAAAAATGCTCTTTTTGTTTTTTTAGATTCATCAAAATCTGAAAATTAGACTACCTAAAACATTCTCCCCTTTTTTTCTTTCTTAGGTTTTCAACTCAAAGCTATTACGAATTAAAGAGAGACACATGTTTCTTATATTTTTGGGAAGAGCCCAGTATGACCCAGCAAAACCCAGCTACATCTCTCTGGACCAGCTAGTATCCTTGCCGGATGAGGTGTTTTGTACAGAGATTGCCAAAGCCTCTATACAGGACTTTGAAAAATTCTTAAAAACTATTTAATTATTAACACATGTAGAAAGGAATAGAATAAAGTTGTAAAATAAACATTTTTTTTAAAATGCTCCCTTTTATGGTCTCTAACTTCTTAATTATTTGTTTAAGAAGTCATTATTTATGAAACACTACTAGGATGTAAAGGCGTACAGTAACTTTATGGTGAATTAAAAAGTATGTTTCAAAAGGATTAGGTAAGTATATGTTGATTGCTATTGATGTGATCCTTGTAATTAATTGCTAACTTTTAATTCAGTATGAATGATGGAGCATGCTAACAAAAGTAAATTAAGGTGATTTTTTTTGTTGGTTTTGTTTTGTTTTCAATAACTTCAGAGGCTTGGGAGATGGAAAAAATGGCTAGTGACTTAATTTTTTTCCCAGTCATTTTAAGAGCTAGTAATGTTATTTGTTCTTTTGTTTGGTAGAGAGAAGTATGGTATGACATATGTGAAGCCCATCATAAAAGAAGGCACTTTTCAACAAGTTACACAGGTGTTTCCTTGTAAAACTGGCTGCTGAAGTTAGTATCCTACAAGCTAGACAGTGAAACTAGCCTTGAAATGTAACAGAAAATCAGCAAATTGAATCTAGCCAAATTAGAAGAAGAAATGCTCCTTCTAGATTTCAGGGACATGTCTATTTTTTAATCTAGTTTTAAGTCGCTTTTGCATTGTTGAGAGGCAGAAGCGGTTTTATTCCACCCTGATGTGATTTGTATGGCTTTAGTATAGAAGTAACCAACTGTAAAAAAAAAAAAAGCTATAGCTATAGTGTGTACTTAATTGATAGTTATCTTGCTCAGTTATAACTGAAGTAAAATAGAAATTGTGGGAGTATTAAAAGTAGTTAATATGATCAGTGAATAAACCACGTTAATACAGAATTATGAAATGTTTCACAGTGTATTTGGGCAAAGTGAAGAAACTAACTTTGCACAACTAATAGTTTATTGTTTACAAGTTTCTATTCTTTCAGTTAAAATAGGTCAGGAAATTGAAATCCAGATGTTGTCATTTGCATTTGAGCTTTTTATTTAATGAAAATGTTGTTTTTTTAAAAAGGTTAGTGTTGGAACTTAAAATACCCATTTGGGCCACAGGAGTAAAAGCCTGAAGATCCTGTGTGCAGATAGCAGAATAAAACGCAAAAGGTTAAATTCCCCTAATCAGGGGGGAAATACAGTAACGTTGAAGGGCAGTTTAAAGAATGAGAAGAGCAGTGAGTTCTCGGCATCACAGCTTGGGGCTTTTACCCAGAATAAAAATCAAAGTTGAATTGCAACACCACCCAACGTAAGGAATGGCATCAGGATAAGCAACACACAGATTGACTTACCAGAACATCTTCATCTGAAACGCAGGAAAAAGCTGCCTTTGACATCTGTCGTGATGCTCTCTTGTTCCTGTTCTGATCACGACAGAGATCACTGAAGCCCTCTGTCATGTTGACTGTTCCTGCTGGAGATGTACAAATACCAGTTGAAGTGGTGGCTGAAACTGGGATGGCTAAACACTTCCCCACTCCTTCCTTTCAAACCCAGATATCTAAATCTAAATTAAGATCAGATTTTTAACTATGAATTGCTAATAAACTACGGTCTTCAAGCAATCTAGTAACGATTACAGAAAATGTGTGGATTCGTAATGCCAATTGTTTTGCAAATTTACGTGGCTGTCCTTAGCGCTATCACCATGTGATAAACCATTACAATTTATAGAATACATATGTTGTGAATTTCTTAAACTTCGAGCTTCTAATTTAAATGTAAAAAATAAAATACTGCTGCTAGAGCAAAACGGGTTCCTTGAAATGCTAACTGTGTGAGCTCGTGCCAAAATAGCTTCCCAGAAATACCATGAAGAAAGACAACCGAGAGAAGTGCTAAAAGAAAAGGGGAGCGGGGAGAGAAGGCCTTTCCGAGTCACGCCAAATGCTTTTTGGCTGCAAGCTGACAGAAGTTTCCGACGGCGCTGTTCCTGCTGCGGGACAGCGGCTGCCTGAAGGGCGCCCTCGGTGCTGCTGCGAGCCTGCGCATCGCGCAAAGCCGCCTGAAATTGCCTGGTGGGGCAAGACCGATGATATAAATCAACTTTTTTTCCTTCATTTTATTTTTGTTTTTGTCTTTAGGAGCGCAGCGGGCCGTTTCTTCAGGGACAACCGGCAAGGCGCTGACCCAAAGCAGCCCCGGCCCCGCTCCTCCCCTCACGGCCGTGCCCGGATCGAACCCGCCCCGCCGCGCATGCGCCCCTTGCGCTCCCCAGCAGGCAGCGCGCCGCGCCGAGGTCATCATGGCGGCCAGGGCGACCGGTGAGCGGGGGGGGGGGCGGCTCGGGAGGGGCGGCGGGGGTCGGTGGTGAGGCCCTGGCACAGGCTGCCCGGAGAAGCTGGGGGTGCCCCATCCCTGGAGGTGCTCAAGGCCAGGCTGGATGGGGCTTTGGGCAACCTGGTCTGGTGGGAGGTGTCCCTGCCCATGGCAGGGGGGTTGGTTCATTTGGTGTGATTTCTTCTTAGCTCCTAAAATGCGAAGGTCGAAGTCTGACCAGGTGATATGCTGGCAGTGTGCTGGTGTCCCGTGTAGTACTGGCTTTCTGGAGTGGCTTCATAAGGCAGCCCACCTGGAGTCATGAAATATAACCTTGTGTTCACTGCATTGCCTGAACTATGCTGATTTTAGGTTTCCAGACCCTCGTCAAATTTAATCTGTTACTGCACAGCACTCGACTACAGATAACAGACAACCAACCCACCTTTGATATCCAAAATCACAGCTAAGAAAAGATCAGTATCCTGCATTTTGTGTGCTTTGGTTCTTAAAGCCAACGATTCTTCTGAGGCTTCAGTGTTGACCTTCCCATTGACTTTGGCAGCTGTGTGAAAAAAGCAGGTCTGGAATAGCATTTAGGTAATTGGAGAGGGGAGCAGAAGGTTAACAACATAATATGCTGGTCTTGAAATTGCATTAACCCATAATGAGAGCTGTGAAACTTTGGTAAATGCCTTGAAAAACAGGGCGGTAAACACTATGGTGTTAGCTCAAGTAAGAGTTACAGCACTTAAAGCTGTTGCTGATGTGTTTGGGAATGAATTGTTAGCAGTGCTCCAAGTCTTAAAGTACTCTAATGTTTAAATTGAGTGGAGCAGAGGTCAGAATATCTCACCGAGCAAGCGCTTGTTCTGTATGTTTGGTATCAGAGTACTGGAAAGCAGAGAGGCCTGGTCATACGTGCTCAAGTTCAAACCTGACGTGTTGCATTACTGTACGTGAAAGAGGTCAACGAATGCTTACGTGCCGTCGTAGCGGTGTGTAAGGTTGCATTTTATCGTGTTCCCCGACTGATGGCAGTCACTTTCAGTTTCAGGCGGTGGCCGTCTGATTGACAGAATCCGCAAGTGGTATTACAACGCGGCTGGATTCAACAAGCTTGGTGAGTGTTTCTTTGAGGCTTAAAAACTTTGCACTATTAACAGTTCTCCATCTAGTTATGGGTCATAACTGGTTTATGTGCGTGCAATTTGATGCACATCTTTTACCAACGTTAGCTAATACTTTTCTTTCAAGAAGAAAACTATCAACAGCTTCAGTCACTGTGACTGCTACCTAGTAATGAGTCAGTGACTTCTTTTCTGTTGTTTCTGCTCTTCTCAGTGAAATAACTTGTAACAACTAAGGTTAAGTTGGAGCTGTTGAAAAAACTTCCAGAAAGCAATCCTGAAAGCTTGATTCTTTATTTTTTTCCCACTGAGTTAATTGCATGGGTTAGTACCTGCTAATCTTGTTACCTTCCCAAGGGCTGCATTCCAAACCGGAGAGATTGCTGCTAATAGCCGTTGGTCTGTCTGGTTTATTTGTGCAAAGTATTCAACCTGTACAAAAGGATTTAGCTATTTTTGCACTTTGTTCCACTGTAACTTGAGCTGATGTCTCTCTGGCCTGTATAATGGGAAAATAGCTGTAAAAATAGTGTAAAGGTCGTTGCCTTGATGGTATTATCATTAATTTGTCCCTTGTTATTACCAAGTCTGTTTCAACAACATAGATTGTAGAATTGTTCTTGAATGACAAAATAATATGAATATTCAGAGACTTACTGGTACTGGCTGCAACTGCAGGGCATCATTTAAAGAAGTTCACATGCCTGCCCCAGGAAAGCTAGAAAGAAAAAAAAAAAATTGAAAGGCTAAAGTTTGTCCTTTGACCACTCACTTCTAGAGGTGAAGTGCTATCTATCCACTGAAATTCTTGATGGCATTAATACGTTTGTTCCATTTTCTGTGAATGTGACTGAAATCTAGTGGGTAAACTAGCAGCCATGCATCTTGTGGATTGTTGGATTGGTTAAATTTCAGAAATTCTTCACTCCAGAAACAGGGTGGGGATCTTCTTACGCTGTCAGAAGGCTAGTTACACCTCCCTGAACTAAGTTCTGATGGGGGGAAGAAGTGGAAGCACAGGCACAAAAAATTTTCAGCAGGTTCATGTTTCCTTTGCTTGTTGTAGCTGATGGAGATCAAGGCATTATGCACGCTGGAGCTTAGAGAATAATTCTTACGTACTGAAATAGTCACATCTGCAGTTGACTGACTGCAGTGGAATCAGCTCTTAAATCCTTTACGTAGACAATGATCTGAAATCAAGGATATGTAAAAAAGTGAGCAAAAGTCCACCCATAAGATCATGAATAGTTACTGTTCTGCATATATTTTGCATAATCGTATGAAACCCATTGAATCAAATACCGATTTTCCATATTCCTTCTTAAGAAAAGGAGCAAGAGCAATCAGAGTATGTGAACGTCAGCAGTCACAATGTGTTCTCTGTGGGCAGTTAGGGGTTCTCTTTGCCTCGGTTGGTTTGGGTTTTTTCCTCATAATTTTGCATTTTAAGTGTTATGTCCATGTTATGCAAAAACACCTGTGTTGGTCCTAGATCTTAGGAACTGCTCAGTGATAATGTAAAATACTGTTGGTGCAGGATTAATGCGAGATGATACGTTCTATGAAGATGATGATGTAAAAGAAGCACTGAAGAGACTTCCAGAGCATCTTTACAATGAAAGAATGTTTCGCATAAAGCGAGCACTTGACTTAAGCCTGAAACATCAGATCCTTCCAAAAGACCAGTGGGTGAAATACGAAGAGGTATGTGTACGGGGTCGCCTCACGGTGGAGATCTTTAAGACTGATCATTGCAGTGTCATTGGGATTTTCAGTTTTTGTGAAGAGATACATGCTTACATGTTATTTAATTTATAACGAGTATGAGTGTGCATATCATAGGATACCTTTGAAAAACACAGCTTTTGAAAGCTGTTTAAAAATCTATATTTTAACATTGGAAATTATATCTTTTTGCTCAAGATGACAAAGGCTTAGACTACAGCTCAAAACTATAGCACTTCTATATTCAGATGAAATATTCTAAGCTGTCAGGTAAGGAAGTATGCTCTAAGTGGCTTTGAAATTCTTTTGAATGAGTTTCTTGGTTTTGCAGAAAATCTTGAGCCAAAGCTTTTACTCTTGAAAATGTCAATAATTTAAAGGAAGGTCTTGTATTAAAATAAATGTCTTACTGTAATTTGAAAACCAAATCAAGCTACGCCTTTCTTTTTATTTTTAATTAACATGTTCCTTTGTAGCGGAATAATTCAGACTTTGCATTACTGCTTGTTTCAGTTTTCTCCAAATCACCTGGCAGGAATTTTTTCACTAAACTTTGGACTGGAAGATAATATAAGAGCATTAATTTCTCTATAGAAGCAGAGGTTGCTTCTTGTGGTGTTATTGGTCATATTTTGGTATTGACTCTGCATAAGTTGCTTGAGCAGCAGTTTGATTTGCAGTTACGCACGGTCAAGGTGTTCTGTTTGAATCTGTTTGCAGTGCTGTTTAGAAGCTAAATTCAAAATAAGTTTCTCCAGTGCAAAGAGTATTTTACTTGGGCTTGATCTAATTAAAGTGGCTCTTGCACACTTGGATATTTGTCAAAAAAAAAAGTTGTTTATGAAGGTATAACTGAAACCATCATTTTACTTGTTAATGTTGGTGAGGCATTAGGAATTAGCAGTGGTTGCATTAGAGAGTTTGTCATTGCAGACTTGGTAGATACCAAGCTTATCTTTTCCGAGTGACCAGTGCAGTTCTTTTTTTCTCTTCTCCCGCTGTACATTGGTTTGTAGTCAAATCTGAGGAGGAATGAGAGAGAAGTAATCTGTAGGATGGTTTGAGTTGTTTCTGGACCTCCCTTTTGAGCTGAAGTTTACTAAGTTTAAATATTCTCTTCTTTTTCAGGATAAGCATTATCTTGAACCGTACCTTAAAGAAGTAATCCGTGAACGACTTGAAAGAGAAGCATGGAACAAAAAATAACTATTCAACTACTACTTCATGCGAATGTCCACATATTTCTGATATCTCTAAACATTTGGTTATTGAAGTCTTCAGGGAGGCAAATGTGAGAGGCTGAAGGAATACTTGTTTCAGCTTGTTCATGGGTTCTGTTCATCCAACTAAAATAAACGTGTCAAAGTATAAAATCTCCTTGGAAGACTTCTTTGTAAATGTTAACAGGCTAATGTTCAGATCTTTCCTATGAGCATATACATTACATATTAGCTTAATGGTATGCAGTCTTCATTCCAGCTTCTTACTCTTTTCAGAGTACAGCTGTTTCCTGCAGTTAGAGGGTAAAGTAAGAATTGCCCAAGGCTGCTGCTGCTGCTAGTTACTCTGTTAACTTAAAATGGGGGTGCTGTTTCCTTTGTCACCACCTCTCCCTGGAGACAAGAAAAATGGGCCAGTGTTTGATGTGACAGTGGTGTCATGAGACAGCAGCATGTGATATTCTGTGTATCTAGGCATGTACATATTTCAATAATGACAAATATAAGTGACTCCTTAATCATGAAATCAGAAAATATTTTACTAGCTCTTTATACCATGTGAGCATGTGAGCTCTTTATACCTTGTGAGCATTGACATGTCAATGCTCACAAGATTATTTTCATATAAACCTTAACGACTGTCTCATTTCATCTTGATTTTATCCTTTTAAAAAGCTGATGTGCTTTCTACAGTATAATTAACATCCTATATATATTTTTTTTCTTGGCCTAGAGCGTGTTATTTACAGTGAGTGGCACCGGTTACTTTAAACTGTCATGCTAACAGACTTAACAGTAGAGTTGCACAGAATTTGGGCTCCACTTCAACCCAGAAGCAATTCAGCTGTATCCAGAAAGTACCAGCCCTGGCTGGCTGAAGACCTTGAGTTTAGTCTTCCATAGTGTAATGGTAGTGTTAATTCTGAGACAGTCTTTGGTGTTGCACACAAATTGCAGAATTTGAGGCCTATTAGATCCCTCAATATGGAGTACACAATCTTGTGCGATAGTAACACACTATCTCTTTTATTATGCATGCTTGCATGCCAAGTGCAAGTAATCTGTGGACCAAAAGCAAGAGAGCAGTTTTTAAAAAAAAAAGTACATAAATATGGAGCAAACCATGCCTGTACCTTTGGATTAATATGTAACCAGATAGCTTCTATTCACTTCTAATCCATATCTTTGCTTTGGTCATGACTCAGACTAGTTTTTATCTGATTGCTTCAGTTGCTTACAACTGTAAAGTGGATAGAGTGATTACTAGGTGAAATATTTATTTTAACGCTTCACAACCTGGTATAGTAAAACAAAATGCTACAAAAGTATCTGCATCACCAATATTCCTTAAAAAAAATGTGTGGAAGTTACATCAAGAATGCGAGGTTTCCTTCATCTCCTGTAGAGAAATCTTATTGAAGCATATACATCGTTTGCTGATGGGTTTTGACAACTTCCTTATTTTCTTCAAGGGACAGATAGGACCTCAAAGTTCCACACTTCTATTGTATGGAATTATTAGAATACATTTTTTTTTTTTTTCCCCTAGTGGAATTAGATCTACTCCATTACCTATTAAATCATATTAGAAAATGTAATTATCTAATGGAAGTAGCATTTGAAGGGCCTAACTGGTCAAAGTTCTATGAAAGCTACAGTTTTGTAGAAAGATCCTATCTGCTTCTTTGACCGTAGGTTTGGATTAAGGTTCAAAGTTTTTCAAAAATCATTTGTGGTTAGACAAAAGGGGTTTGCTGGCCACGAGCGCTTGAAAATAGTCTGACCTTTGAGGAGGGTGCCAAGCATCCATGTGCCAATTGGCATCACACTCCTGAAATCATTGACCTCTTTACTCTCATATATCATGTTTCAAGAGTCAGAGGCAAGGAGTAGTGGTTAATAAAACAGTCTTTCCAAGTGGTCTTTATTGCAGTTTCAGGGGATGAGATAAAAGGAAGCAGTGTCAAAAGCTCACCTGTTGACTGTAGCTGAGATTGACAGCTTCCATGTCGGCATGCTTTCAGATGCTTCTGACTTGGATTAATCAGTTTGAAGTTCCCATACAGCACAGTAGTTTTCCGCTTAAGTATTTTTCCAGAGTTTAGAGAAGACTGTTGGCTTAGTATTCCTTGAGACCTTCAGGAGAATCTAAAAATACCATGAAACGAGGAAGCAGATCAGTGTGAAAGGGGAACAACTGCCCTGGAACCAAGAGTTGTAGCACTTCCATGTTAGAGACTAAGCTCTTATCTAAAATACATAATGTAGGATTTGGATGCTTTTGCTACCAGCTAGCAATTGAGAAACTTGGAAGACAGATAAAAAAAAAAAAAAAAGGGGGGGGGTCCATATATCTATAATCTCCTTGCAGCACTTCCATCCCACCTGTGCGGCTGTGGGTTCCTGCCACTTTTTTTGGTGTAGGCTGTGTGTTGTTCTGTGAAGAGGGTAAACACATAGCTGCAAAACCCTACAATCTGAAAAATGGTCTAATTTTCAGGAAAAGCTTGATAGCACTAAAGGAGGATATATTGACAGGGATGGAAAGATAGTCTGATGAAGAAGAAAACAGCATTCTATTTTGGAGAACTAGTATTTCTGTCATGAGGTTCCTCTGTAACGCTGTGCAAGGCACCTTGTCTGTTCAATGGTCTCTGACTTGCATCTGTGTTAGTGCAGAGTGGTTGCAGCTCATTTCAATATTTCTGCTCTGCAAAACTCCTAGACAAAAGTGTTGGTATTCGTTTGGGCACACCACTACAGCAGGTGGTGCTGGGAGCAAATCTCATGAGGAATTTGATTTGAAAAAGACCTCCTTCCTTGTTCCTAGGATGATGAGCGTAGAAATACAGCAGCTGATACTTCTGTGAGCTGTGCAGAGTGTGGCAGTTGAGGTTGTGCTGTGTACAGAAGAAGATTGAAAAGTACTCTTAAATGAGAAAGGGGCTCCTACTGGCAAAAACGAACCTGTAACTTAAGGTCATACCGTAATGCACAAGGAAGCAGTGTGCATCTTGAGTTTCCAAACTTGATTTTGAAACCTTGATCTTAATTTATATGAATTCTATATAGATTTCTTGAATTACTGGGAGCTTTTTCTAGCCTAGGTTCACAGCATTTTAGGCACATCAAAATTATTTGTGTCAAATTAAGAAAGTCCGAGCTAATCATTTTAATCCTGCAGTTTGACAGTTTTAGCTTGAATTAATTTTCATAATTTTTAAGTGAACTTTCACTTCACTTGAAGTTCTTCGATTAAATACATAGTGAAATATAAGAATAGGTTTTGATTGCTGAAGATCGTGTTTGTTATGGCAGACTGATTTCTTTAAATTTCACATCAGTCAACCAAGAAACAATGGATTTTTCTGCAGCTCTGTAACGAGAAACATATGCTTGTTTTACATCCAACTCCCATCCAAAGGAGAGCTGCAGCAGATACAAATCTCCTAAGAATTTTGATGAAACATCATGCTTGTCATTGCAATGGAACTGTTTTAGCATTATTATGCTAAACACATTCCTACTTGAAGCATTTTCCCTCTAGGTAGCAAAAGTCAAAGATTATCCTGGGGGTTTCACCGTGGTGCTGTTGTGCCATTGCAGTCAGCTTTTGTGGACTGAAATGTTGGCCGTGGTAAGGGCAAATTTTGCAGTGCAAGGCAGGGAGATGCAACCTGCACCACCGCTGCTCTGGGGTGAGACCAGAGCTGGAACTCGGTGTCCGTCCTGGTATGCAGCTGCCTTAAGTGCCTTGAGTGACTTCACTTCTTAGCCTCTTTTCCAGCTAGTCTAAGGCCCAAAGGACTGAGATTTTGGAAAATATTTAGGCGACTATCTCCGCTGTAAACTGTTTGGGTTAGTATCTAAGTACCGTTGGAGAACTGGGCCTGATCCCAGAGCTCGGTTTCCCCAAACTCCTCTGCAGGCTGTGCAGAGGTGCAAGTTTCCTCAAGTAAAGTTATGTAAATGCTGCAGTGTTGAATAGATCTTGGATTACCCAGGACATCAGTGCTGGGCTAAGTGGCAGGCTGGTCTCACAAGGTGATTTCTGGCATCCCAGCTTGGCTTCTGATTTCCTGGCAAGGTGGGTCTTCTCCTAGCAAGCCTGGAGAAGACCACCTTGATACTTCTAGTCACTAGTGATTTAACATTAGTTTATGCTGGCAGGCCATGAGTTTTATTCCTTTTTCTTCACAAAAAGCTGGTGCTTTACAGGCCACCAGAGAGGGTGACACCTGTGTGGCTTAACTGGGAACCCCCAGTTCGTGGCGCTCACTGAGGCTTCAGTCTAAAGATTGTTGGAGTATTACCCATCAAACTGGGTCTGAAAGGTGCCCAAGCTGTCTGTCCTGCTGCCAGAGTGCTCAGGGATGACTGGTGTCCATCTCCCCTGGCCCAACCTCATCTGTTTCTTTCCATGAAAACCAGAGGGGCTTCAGGAGGATACCCCAGTAGTCACAGCGCAGGTCTGGGAGCGGGGAGTTCGCATCTCTGCAGTGAAAGAGGAGACCTGGATCTTTCCCTTCCAAAGCCTAAGCAAGTGCTCTAATTGCTGTTGCTGTTTTATGAGTGTGTGCTGCTTTAGTCCCTACTCTGGGAAGGGAGCTGGGGCTTGAAACCTGATCAGAAAGAGGTACCTCACTCAGCACAGCTGGGCTGTGCTCTCTTCAGCATTTCCTAAAGTGGTTCCCTGCTGGCCTGTGCGGATCTGGTTCTTTGTGTCTAAATCTTCTGGATTGCATGGGGAGGCTGGAGAGTGAGACACCCAGCGAAACGCTGCTGTGCTCAGTATTACAACACCTAAGCCCTTTTATGAAGCCTCATACTCCCGCCGCGGCCCGGCAGATTGAAATGATTGTTTATAAGCAGCAAAGTGCAGAGCCCAGGGCTCAGATCTCTTCAAGGCACTTCAGACGGCTTTTGTCTGCGAGCTGTGCTCCCTGGTGGAGTATTAGCTTCAAAAAGACACTGCTCTGAAGCAGTCGTAAAAGCATCTAGGTATGTTTGGTTTGCTTCAGTTGACCAAAACTTCTCCAAATGCTGAAAGATCCTCAGCTGTGTTCTCATGCCGAAGAAGATGGAGGAAAGCTCCTTTAATTTTACATCGGTGTACAAGCAGGGCTGTGCTGATGCTCGGAGCCCAGCCTGGCTATTAGAGCTAACGAGACTGTCGCAGGAGTGTGGAGGTGGCTCTGATAAAAAGCAAAATGTGTGCTGCTGCCAGGTGAGGCTTGGCTCAGCTCTGCTCTGTGCATTGCAAACGCCGAGTTACCAGAGGAGAGGTGAGATCAGCATTTCTGAGCTTCACTGAGGCGCTGCTAGAAATCCTTGCACTGCAGCAGGGCAGAATCAGGACCTGAGTCTGCGCTGGGGCAAGGATGCCTTCTCCTCCCCTTGCAAAATACAGAATAAAAGAAATTCTGGGAAAATCCAGCAAAGCATATTACCTTCCAGAGCTACAGTTGGTTTAAAGACACTCCTACTCCTGTTATAGGACTGCTGATACAATTAAGATGTGTTTTGTATCTGTAGTGTAAAGTTTCTGCGTGGTAGCCCAGGTCCACCTGGCTTGCCCCGAGGAGCATCGTCGTGTGGCTTGTCTGCTGCCCACGCCTGGAGGACAGCTTCTGCTGGGAGCAGCACCTTCTGCGGGACAGCTTGTAGGTTTGCAGCTGGTCCCAGCATAGATTTTTGGTGCAAGATTTAGGATACAGTGTGCCAAGCTTTGCACAGCCTCCTCCTTACCTGGTTGTGAGCTTTCTTGTGGAAAGGAGGGGAGTAGCCATCTCTACCCCTAGAGCACTGGGAAATTTATTTGTTTCATTCTTATACTTGCCTTTAAATACATACATCTAACCCCATGGATCTGCTGTGTGGCTGGACACCCAAACCAGCCGTTAAAGCCTCAATGCTTTGCAGTGATTCAACAAACTTCTTTCAAGGAGAACAAGAGGAGGTGTGCTTGGAAAGGGGACTTCTCTTCCAGCTGCTCCCATCCAGCACTTTAAAAACACATAAGACACAATAAAGCACGTGTTGACATAAGTGATCTTCAAAAAAACCATTGGATTATTTTGAAGGAGTATATACACACGTGGGGAGAGTTATCATCCTTCACCCAGCAAAACAATTACATCAGTGCAGCTTGGAGCAGGATCTGCCTTAAGATCTCCCAGATGTTGCAAGCAGCACAGCTGCTGATCGGGTGCTCTGTAATTATAAACTGTTAAATGGAGGAGGGGAGGAGCAGGGCACGGGAGGCCTCGTGAGCTCGTGTTGGGAACGAGCCCTGCTTTTCTCCTCCCCACCCGTGAGCAGGGCACGGGTCTCACGGGGCGTGCTCTGAAGGACAGCAGAAGGCACCGGTGTCCTGAAGAGCCTTCAGGCCTCAGCAACCCAACAGCTGGGAGATGCTTGACCCTCAGGAAGAGGGAAGGGTTTAGGAAGCTCCTGTGCTGGCATTTCCATGGGGTGACACATGCTGGTGGCCTGGTTCCCCGGTGTCCCTTCCTCACCCCATCGAGGCTGGTTGGCCCCAACGGCAGGTGGGGCTGTGCCGTAGCAGTACAAGCACCACCAGAGCGTCCTGGCATTGTCTTCTCTTTTTTAATTTCATTTTTCAGGATGACAACACTTTGGAGGTTTATGACCAACAGGAGAATTTACTACTAAGTCATATACTGATGTAATGAAATCTAATATATGCTGTGTAATGAGTTATGAGATGTTATTTAGTTTCAGGGTTTTATTACTTCAATCAGTTATGACCATATTTCCTTTTATATGATTGCTCACTCTTTAAACATACCAGATGACTGTATAAAGAACACCTAATAAAGTCTGGAGATGTTAAAATATAAATGTTTTAATTTTTGCCATAAATTTCTTTTAATTCTACCAATAGTGGCTTTTGCACTGGAAGCGGTGCGGTCATTGTTAGAAGCGCAGGCCTTGTCGGCGTTGTCCTGGGCCCTGTAAGAGGAGTAGATGAAAGACCCGGCTTAATTACAAAGCACAATTAGTCACTAATGGTCATGCTTGGTCCACAGAAATGGAAAGGGTTTTGGAACGAAGCTAGAAAGAAAATACCCATCTGTGATAGAAGCCATTGTCTTAGTTTTCCTCTCCTATTTATCAGTGCAGCTGTGACATCCTCGCTCCTGGCTGCTACAACTCTTCAGCAGGGCAGAATCCGGCCTCGTGCTCAATCTTCTACATCACGATCAAATCTAAGAATGCTCTCTCCAAGTGCATTTTGGCAACCCTCCTAATTTTTCCACGTTTATGTGTTGCATTTAAAAGCCATTTGGGACAACTTCATAGCGGTGGAATTATGTAGCTGTGAAATAAGACCAGAATCAAGTCCTTAATAAATCCACATTTAAGCAAGTGAGGGACTTCCCCTGCCAAACAATTGCAGGAACCAAGAGGTGCAGTTTCCCATTCCTGATATATTCACAGCTGAGTGCTCAAAAAATATGGTGGAGGACATTTTATGGTGGTTAACAAGCCTTGGGTAAGACTTGGTGTCTGTGGTAGTGCAGATACTGCCCCGCTGCCTGAGCTGCACCTGCCCGACCCCCGTAGCCTGACCCAGGTGGGCACTGCTCCCTCCTGCTGTGGGCTGTGGACTTCAGCCCAGGCCCTGTGCTGGTCCTGGAGGATGACGTGGCACCGCAGATCTGTCCTTGCTGCTTGGTGCAAGGTGCAGAGTCCTGGTGGCTGCTCAGCAGTGTGAGGAAAACCAGCCTGGGTAGCTCTAACAACTGCTTTTTAGTTACAGCTTCATTCAGCATTTGCAGCAAACAGAAGTGTTTTCAGCCGGTTTGGTCTGCCGTGGCTGTGACTGCCACCTGCATCGTGGCCCGAAAATGCCTCAGTTCAGAGTGGTGATCCCTGCTGCTCTACTGCCTGCGGCAGCAAATGCTGGAGCCCCAGTTTGGCAGAGATCTCTCAATCCCCATCCCCAGCCTCTGAGCCTTCTCCCTGAGCAGCCCGTGCCTTGGTTTAGCTGTGGTTGGTATCACTGTGGTCTGTAAACCTCCTTTTGCTTCGGCAAGGCAGGGAGTTACCTCAGGAGAGTTCCTTTGCTTATTGCTTATTCAGTTTTTTTTTTTTTTAATTAAACATATGTCAAAAAGCTGCACTCCTCCCAGTATTTATTCAATTACTGGTAGAGATACTAACAGAGGGGAAAAGCTTTAAAAAGTTTTAGAGGATTTAAAATATCCAGTTTGCTTCTCCTTCTATTAGCTCTACCACTAATCGGATAAATTCAAGGAGAAGAATTATGATGAGTAATGAAATAAAGACTTCGCTATTCACAAATCCGGGATAATAGTTCAGCGAAAGAGAATCCTGCTCCAAATGAATGGCCAAGCATGCTTAAAATGTGTCTTCATACAGTAAAAAGGCAAAATTTAATCCCATTAAAAAGAATGTTGACAGTGGCTCAGAGTGGGGAACACGCTGCTGAACTGCCCTGCTCTAACCCTGGGCGTAGGAAAGGCTGAGACAAAGCAGCACGCCGAGTTTGACACATCTCTGCCCTTTAGGTCCTTAATGATGCAATGAGTTGCCAATGCATTTGATATTGTTTAACTGGAGAAACTGTCGTATATGCAGAAGCTAAGTGATGTCGTGCTTGCTGAATGTGCCCTGTATGCTGCCTCATATGCGGAATTTATTTGCATATCCATAAAGCACTCAAAAAGCAAGTCCACGTGTTATTTTTAATTTGCAAGAAACAAAATCTGTGTCCCATATGTCTTACTTAGCGGATAAAAAGACAGGTAGGCTAGTTTCTCACTAACCACAAATTGAACAAAAACACTGTTCCCCCTCCCCCCACCCCACCCCCCACCCCCCAGGTTTTATTCTTCACCTTTGCTACTCTGATTTTATTTTGTCCACAGTATTTTAAGTGGGATCCAGAGTACTTTTCTCCAGGAATTTCATATGTGGCACTCAGCTGCCAAAATAATTACTTCTCTTATTTCTAATTAAGAAGGATATAATATATACTACAGAAAAGATAGCATGGCTGTATGATTTTCTCACGGCCACGTATTATACCCTTGGAGTTTCAGCTATAGATCTTGGGAACGATAGCATGCAGAAAGCTCCAAGCATCAGATTTTCAAGCTGAAATCAGCGCTGACTCCATACAAGGAATGGCAAAGGGTGCTGTGGGGGCTCAGCATTACATGCTGCTCTGACACGAGTGCTGCCCAAATCTCTGCAGCCCAGCTGGGCTTTGGCACAGCTTCTCCCACACAGGAGGCTTTTGTGATCGTTTGCATGGCAGCTCCTTGATTTCTGATAGTGCGGAAGGAAAGTGCGTTCTTTGACTTATTAAAATAAGTAAATATCAAGGGTGAAAGGTATTAATATCCAGCATTGCCCACTAAATCTTTATGAAGGTCTTGCCCTTAAAATATCAGCTGTGAGGTTTTCCTCCACAGTTATTTGCAATATCGTTCCGTTGTGCTGAACGAATTGCTTGACATAGCTTTGTGTCTCTTTTTACTGTAACTACTTCTACAAAGATTCAAACTGACAGCTCCTACAGCAAGGCACGAGGAAATACATTCGAATAGTGCATGTGTTTTACAGCGTGAGTTCAGAGAGTACGCATACATCACAGGGTACCCCGGGGAATAAGAGGTAACTACGGATATACGCACAATGCGTTATCTTTCAGCTCTTGATCCATACTCTGGCATTCACTGGCTAACTGGACAAAAAAAAAATGGTCCCACCATGTGATGGCAGAATAAGCCACAACGTGAGGTTTAGAAACCACAGAAAGCGGCAGCGCAGCAATGGGATGGCCATGCTTTTCCAGTGTGGGTCATGGCTCTGGGGCTCTTCAGAGGGGCTGCAGGCCCGTGCCAGCAGCCAGGCCAGTAGGATGGTGCCACCTTGATGCTTCCCATGGGTTCCTGCAGGGGATCAGAGGGGCTAGGGGGAGCAGAAGGGTCCTTGTGGATGATACACCCTAGGTGGGCTCAGCACCCGATGCTCTAAGGGCAGCCCGCTGACAGCAGAAGCAACAGGACACGAACGTTGTCGCCGAGAGCGATTAAAAAATGTACGGTTGTGCAGAATTCTTTAAGCTCGATTACATGAGTCAGGAACTAGTGAAGGGTTTGAGGAGCTGGAAATAATTGCAATTTGTCATATCAGGAGTCTCCTTCCCAGAAACAGGCTGTGTAAGCAGTGGCAAGTCGGCCATATGGAGAACAGATGTCTCCAGGGAGCTGAAAAGAAGATACTTTGCTAGTACTAAAAATATTCAGTTCGAGGAGGTGATAACAAGTGCTTCTAAAGGAGAAGCAATTATTTATCATTGAGGAGACAATTTTTACTGTTTCCTAGAACACAAACCTATATGCTCGAATAACCCAGGACTGTCGTGGGGAAGAGGCACTGATTCATGGCTCGAGGCAGGATCTATAATAGCAAGCAGATTGCATGTCTTGTTTAACTGTGTGCTTTTTAAAGCACGCTTTATCACAGGCTGTCTCACAATGAAAAAAGTGGGGAAATAGAAGACAATGAGTTACCAGTGTGCAATCAGTCTGAGGTACAAAGAGGCACAGTTACCTTTGCCATTTGCAGCTTTGGTATTTCACTTTTTAGCACTTTAATTAGGGACAGCATTGTGGAGACTGACTCAGTTTCCAACATCAGTGCTATGGTGTTAGATGTTTCCTGAGAGCCTCTCCCATGTTTCAGATCTGTTTAACCTTCAGGAGTGAGGCTTTAGAGGAGAGCTCCACTGCTGCCTTCAGGTACCTAAGAATCTTAAATACCTCTATTGGCTGTGGTCCTCAAGCCCACGTAGGCAGCCTGCTCCTGATTGGAGTTGGGTGGTTTGTCCTCATATTTGACCTAAATCTTCTCTGCTTCCAATTAAACCTACTACTCTTTGTCCCACGCTTACTGGACATGAAGGCAATTGATCTTCACCCTCTTCAGAGTAACCTTTGAAGGCTGTTGTCCCACTCCCTCCAGCCCCATCAATCTTTTCTAAACCAAACAACCCCAAGTTCTTTCAACCCCTCCTCACAGGCCAGGTTTTATAAATCTCTTAACACCCCTGTTGGTCTCTCCAGGCTTTCTATTTTGTTTACATCTTCCTAAAGAGGTGATGCTGGACACAACACTCGAGCTGAGATGTTCCCACCACCACAAAGCTACCACCCAGCTCTTGCCTTTCCCATCCCCATGGGTACACCCATGGGTGCCACTGTGGTCACCCGGTCCATGCTCGCTCCACAGCAGCTCCCAGGTCTCTTCTGCCATCCCTCCAGCCACCCCCCGTTTCAGTACGAGCCCTTCTGACCTCTCTGCACACGTCTCTATCTGGTTCCATTTGTTGATTCTGGAAAACCTCTCCGATTTTTCAGAGCTATTTTGAATTTTAATCCTGGGCCCCAATACGCTCGCAATCCTCCTGGCTTAGCGTGATGGGCAGATTTTATAAGCATACTTTATTCCATTATCTGAGTTACCAATGAAAATATCAAACAGAAACAGGCCCCGGACAGACCCCGGGTGACCCCATTAAAAAAGAATTTTCAGTTCGACGGCAAACCGTGATAAGTTCAGCATGTTTCTCAGCCACTTGCGCACCCACTGACTAATGACTTCATCTGGGCTGCATTTCTTAGCTGGCCTGACAAGAACCTCACGAGGGACGGATCCAAATGCCGCGCTATGGTCAAGGTGAGTATCACCACCTCCCACCTATTACGTGTAAAACTGTTGCCATTTCAAAGTAAAAATCATTCTCCTCAGTTCAAGACAGGATTGATGTTAACATGCAGACCTTACAGAGAAGTAAGGAAATGGAGGGACTTTGTTATACCACTACCAGGACAGGTTGCTGCTGCAGAGAAGGAAAGGTCACAGATACCCTCCTTGGTGGGGAATCGCAGATCCCAGAGTGGCTGAGGCCAGCAGGGCCCTCTGGAGCCACCTGGTGCCACCCGTGCCCAAGCAGGGACACCCAGAGCAGGGTGCCCAGCACCACGTCCAGGCGGCTTCTGAAGGGCTCCAAGGAGGAGACCCCACAGCCTCTGGGCAGCCTGTGCCAGGGCTCCGTCACCCGCACAGCACAGAAGGGCTCCTGGTACTCAGAATTTTGTCGTTCTTCACATGAGAAGAGCCAATTAGTTTTTGCTACACTCTCTGATTGCCCTCTCTTAGTTTTTCCTAACCAGTTCCCAAGACTGGAGGATGCTAACATCTGAGTCCAGCTGAGTCCACCATCCTCCAAGGGATGTCCTAGCACATGCTGGATGCCATGGGCGGCCAGGCACTGTCTCCATCCCTATCTTCTTCTCCCCACCCAGTGAGGGATGCTTCACCCCATCCCCATCCCCACGCACTCCTTCTGCCACCACTGCTGCACCCGGGGCAGAGCTTCTGGTGCTGGTAGCTCTGGGCTATGTATGTTGCACCTCGATATTCAATTCCACGCTGCCTCCAGCTTGCTGGCCTGCCGCCAGCGCAGCTGCAGCAGGTTTGGGGAAATTTGCCATAACGTGCTTGGGAATTCTCGTGGAAAGCAAGTTCCACCTACTGCAGTGGAGGTGGATGTGTCCGAGGGACTTGGCTCTCTTTTTGTCCCGAAATGCTCATCGTCACTTGAAATCAGAAGCAAGGTGGAGTTGAATGATAAGCCTACCAGTTGCTCCTGCTCCGAAAATACATTCAGTTCATGCCTCAAATTAAAACCTACAGAAGAAAAGCAAGAGTTTAACCAAGGTCCAGCCCATGCTGCTAACACCTGTGAGGATGATGCTTCCACCTAGGTTTTGGTGGGTGCTTGCAAACAGCAGAGATGTTCTGGTCGATGCTGAGGCAGGACAAAGCCCTGTCCTGCCGTGCTTTGCCCACGGTGGCTGGGCTCCCCCTGCCCTCCAGGAACAAAATCCTACAGCAAAAATCAGTGGTGCTGCTTAGTGCCCTGGCTGTTACGTTATTGAACAGCCAGAGGTTTTCAAGCCTGGAGGAAGATGATTGCAAGGGCACATAATATTAAGGAAAAAGACACAGTGGACTTTATCTGTTTCCTATCAGCAAAAGTCCCAGCGTTGTTTTAGTTTTTCGAGAATAACTTAATTCAGCATTTTGCTGCAACGGGGTGGTCACCGGGCTTTGGACTGCAGCCCAGCCAAACAGAACAGAGCTTTTCATCAGTTAAAATCCAAGGAGGGAATAATGATCTCAGAGTTTTGTATTTATCATCGGATTTGGCCCACTGACCCACCTAGCAAAAGGCAATGGCTTGAAACAATTTGCACAAAGCCAAGACCTAAATGGCTACAGTAAAAAATAATTTTGTCCTAATCTACTTTTCTTTTCTGAAATACGCATATTTCTGGATAAAATCTGCCCCCCAGCATGGTCAGCACAGCTCTCAGTGCTCCCCAAACCCATTCTGTCCCCCAGAAAAGTCAGACAGTGCCCTGCACGCCCCAAGCAGGGCTGTGGGGGTTAGGTGGGGTCCAGCAGCAGCCGGCGTGACCACACTGATAGTGCTGGCACTCGCCCTCCAACAACCATTTCATGTCTCTGGCACTCGCTGTGCTCATTGCTGGCTGCTGATGTTTAAAGAGCAAAAAGAGCAGGCACTGCAGGGAGAGGGTTTTTCCTGCAGCTGTGGGGTTAGGGTGGTGAAAGCACAGGGGTTTTCCACTGTGTGGGTGGGAGCAGGTTGGGGTGATGCCCATGATAAGGTGATGGTGTATCTTGGATGTCCTCATATAACCAAGCTAGAGAGGTGCCCTGTGCCATGGGATCCCTGGATTTTTGTCTGTGAGACCACAGTGGAAAAGACTGAAATATTTCCAGTGTGCTTCCAAATAAAAAGACCTAGACATACTAGACAGAGTCCACCAGAGGCCATGAAGATGATCAAAGGCCTAGAGCAGCTCTCCTGTGAGGAGAGGCTGAGAGCTGGGACTGCTCAGCCTGGAGAAGAGGAGGCTCAGGGGGTCTCATCACTGCCTGTAAATCCCTGAGGGGAGGGTGCAGGGAGGACGGAGCCAGGCTGTGTGCAGTGGTGCCCAGTGCCAGGACAGGAGGCCCTGGCCACAACCTGGCCCCCAGGAGGCTCCCCCTGAGCACCAGGAGCCCTTCTGTGCTGTGCGGGTGACGGAGCCCTGGCACAGGCTGCCCAGAGGCTGTGGGGTCTCCTCCTTGGAGCCCTTCCGAAGCCGCCTGGACGTGGTGCTGGGCACCCTGCTCTGGGTGTCCCTGCTTGGGCACGGGTGGCACCAGGGGGCCCTGCTGGCCTCAGCCACTCTGAGATCCTTTAACACACAACAACTGCAGAGAATTAAAACAAAATCCCTTGCATGCTACGTCTGCAAAGGCATGCTCCAAAACCCGTTTCTTCATGATACATGGCAAAGTCCCGCATTTCTTCTGCCTAATAAATTTCTTCTGGTATGAAATAGAGGCAAGGTCTCGGCCACATAAATCCAGACAAACTGGGACTTTGGACTCAGAATCTCACCTCAGCCATAGGTTTAGTTCTCCCCAGAGACGCCTACATCCCCCAGGCAGCCCCAGGTCCCGGACACCAAACCCTTGGGCACGACGACAAATGTTAAGCGATGCTGTGTGAACTTGGCAGCAGGGGGAGATTTTGAGGAGGGGTGCGCAGAGAACCAAAACCACTGGGGGAGCTGCCATACATTACAACTGTGGTGGCTGTCTCGGCAGGGCCAGTGATGATTAGATGGATGGAGCTTGGTTTATCAGCCAGAGACGGTCTCTTGTTGGTAAATCCAGTGCCGAATTTGCTTTCAAATGAAAAGCAAAAGGAAACACATGCTTAAAGACAAATGAGATGCATATTTGATTTTATTCCACCTACCCACAACATCCACGCCTACTGGAAATTCTTTGTGCAGCGCTTTTCTCTGTTTGCCTGGCCCGATCCTGAGCTCACAGCTGTTTTTACCTAGGAAAACCAGCTCGCAGAGGCACTTCAGGATATAAAGCACATTTTTGAAAAGACACCTGATAAATCCCTCTACGTTCTGCATCTTCCCTGTGAAGCTGGGTGGGGGGAGTGGAGAAGGAGAAAGGACCTGCTTTGGGGTGATGTCATCGCCGCTGGGCACATCTGCCACAAATTAAATTACCATATAGAGGGCTTATTTCACAAGCATATTTCTTTTGGGCTTGGAAGGAGACATAAAGCAGCGTGTCCCTTCAGTTTGCATTTGGGGAGCCTCTGAAAATTTGGGATCACCCTTCATGGTATGCCAGGAAGATTTACTAGGACCGAGCCTCCCAGGTGATGATGCTGTACAAGTTGTATGAAAAATGAATCTTTCTTGGTTCCTTGATTAAGTTGTGACTCATCATAAATCTTCTGGAGAAATCGAGCCTGTCTTGCTAAAAGCATGAGGGACCTTTGCAAAGCCCTCTAAGAAGGTGTGAGAAAAGGATCTCACCTGTAAGGAAAAAACTCACAAAGGGGAACCTGTTTGAATTTCAAAATACTAATTCTCAATATTTCATATAGAAATACGCGCTCCTGCCAGAATTTGAAGACAAAAATGCAAAAGCCGTAGAAATAAACAGCATTTAAGCACACCAGGGTTAAAACACTTGCAAATAGGCAGCTTTGTCCATGCAAATAAATAAATAAATAAATAAAATAAATAAATAAAAAGAGAGGAAAAAGAAGGAAGAAGAGAAAATATAGAATGGTTTATTTTTTTTAATATGTTGTTTTTATGCAGCCTTTCCCTAAGAAGACTGACTATATCTTATGTGAGGTAAAGAGGAGGCAGCCCAGGAGAGCAGAGCGATCCTGCTCCGTCCTCTGGCTGACTGCCGGTGCAAATTGCAGCCTTTCCTCATGGCAAAGCCCCGTGAGACACCAGCACCACCTCTTCCAGCTTCAAGAGCCTCTCCCGAGAGGACTCTGTGTGCCCAGGGGCCATGACAAATGCAGCAGCGCCTTTTAGCACACCCAGAAACCATGTCCCCAGCTTTCTGCTGATGTACCTCAGGAGTCACGCTGATTTCCACCAGCTGAGAATAGTTCCTATATTTTCACCTGGTCCATGAAGATTTATATACTAATTCCCTGCAAAGCATTATAAGGAAAAAGGAAAAAAAAAAAAAGTCTCCTAGCTGGGTCTGCAAGTCCTATTTCATAAATGAGTTATCTCAGCATGGCTGGGTCGGATCTTACTGAGAGGACAATACATTCAGTGCTGTCATGTAAATCATTTCCTTTTGAATACTTACGTCTAATCAACTTCAGACCTTGTTTTGGACACATTGTACGTTTCATAATCTAGAGAACTCTCTCTGATGAAATCCTTGCCTCCTGACCCCAAAATACATCTGAACAAAATTGTCCCATCAGGAGTTCAGATAATTGCTTGGCCTTTCCTGTCAGTCATAAAACAGACCAATCCAACTTTTTTGGACACTTCCCCACACTTTAATGTGCTTTTCAAACACATTCCGAGCAGCATAACAGAATCGGAATGGTGCTTTTATGAATGTGTGGTACTTCATATGCTCGAGCAAAGAAATCAGAGCCTCTCTCTGCTGGTGCCGTGTGTATTATTGTGTGATAAAAGTTTACCAGCGTGTAGCTCTGCAATTATCGTTCTTACAGCTCCGTTAGGCTTAAATCTTATTTATGTACCGTGGGCTTTTTTCTCTCACTGCAACTCCCAGGCTCTCCCTCGCCTTGTGCCAAAGTTTAGGAAGCACCAAGGAGCCCAGGCACAATTTTAAGAGTGTCTCTCATGCCCAGAGCAAGAGTTTTTAAGAGAAATGCCCTTCTGCAAATTGCTCAGGGGCCGGTGCACTGGAGGAAGCCCGGCACATTTCTGCCGGTGAATGGCAAGCTGCCCCGTGCACTTGGCCGCTGCTAAGTCCCGAACAATGAGAAGCATTGCAAATATTCAGACATCACAGACGAGGGTTTACCGAGATCACAGTCTCAAGTTGAAAGCCTGGGAATTCCTCAAGGAAAAGGTGTGGTCTGGGGCAGCGCATGTGAGCTGAGAGCTTTCCAAGTGCGTCTGCAGCTCTCAACATCTGATGGGAAGATTAAGTTCGTGGGCAAAACACATTGTGAAAATGGAAAGCAGACTGCTACATTTATCAGCAAGCTGAAAGGACAAAATGTACATGAATGCTCGAAAAGAAAAAAAAAAAAAAATATATTAAAAGGCCCTTCAACATCAAGAGGAAACCTTCCCAAGGAGCAGCAAGCAGGGCTCCAGTGCTGTGGAGACATCCTGCAGCCGTGCCCTTGAGGATGCTCCAGCCGATGGGGTGCTGTGTGAGTACAGCTCACGGCTCCTGTGGGCACCTCAGGGTGTGTGGGTGCCCTGCATCCCAGCCCCGCTCCTGAGGCTTCCCAGTTCTTCCCAGTTCTCCCTTTGTGAGATGGCAATCCCATGCAGAGCTCTTGCTGGGTTTATAAATTAGCTTGTGAGTCTGAGGAAAATTGTGGCTCTTTGGAGAGAAAATAACTATCAATTTTTCATAACCCCGATTTTCTCCTCTTCATCTTTTTCTGGAAAAAGCCTTTATCTCATCAGTCCCCTGTGCTGTGAGGTGGCGTTTGTGATTTCCAGGTTGGAAGCCCATTGTTTCTACAACCACCTTCTTGTTTCTTCACCTCATGTGCTCTTTGTGGCTGCTTCATGCCTCTGGTGTTGTTGGTGTATCCTTGCAGTGCAAAAGGCTTGCATCACGTGTGAAAACCAGCCTGGAAGCTGCTGCTTTGAGCACAGAAATGAGCACACCGCAGGCCAGAGGTTTTGTCAGCGCTGGGCACCTCAGCTGTTGGCCCATACATCCTCACCCCAGGAGATAAAAATAATAAAATAAAGTAAGGTGAAGTGAAGTAAAGTAATGTAAATAAAGTGAAGTGAAGTAAATAAAGTAAATAAAGCAAATAAAATAAAATAAAATAAAATAAAATAAAATAAATAAAATAAATAAAATAAAATAAAAATATATAAAATAAAATAAAAATAAATAAAATAAAGAATTCTGCATTCTACTACTGTTTTAATCAGCACCTTCATCAGCATCACTTCATTACGTCCCGGCCATGTGCGAGATTGATTATTCGACTTTTAAAATATTTTATTTTTTCTGTAACTTATTGCTTACTCCGTGTCCCCCCCACGCAGGCAGCTCCGTTGGGGCTGTTCGTGTCCCGAGCCCCCCGCGTGTCCGTGCCCGTGCCCGGTTCCCACGCCGCGTGGCCGCGAGGTGTCGCTGCCGCCCCGGGCACGGCACGGCCCGGCCCGGCCCCGGGCTGCGCGGGACCCGCTCGGCCTCGGAGGGACAAACCGCCGAGATTCACCGCCCGTGGGGCTGCCACGGTGTCCCCCGCGTGGGAGCATCACGGCATCACCGGGGTTTTCAGCTGAACCTGTTTCCCAGAAGGCTTGTTGTCGCGTTTGTGTTTTTAATTATTATTACTATTATTATTATTATTGTTATTATTATTATAGTGAATTTAGTGAATTCTGAGCAGTGCGTGGTCATGCTCCTTGGCTTTCCCGGGGAGAGGGAGCAGTTTGTCATGGGGCTGAAGGCAAAACCTCCTCCTCGCTGTCTATTTCTTCGTGCTGGCCCCCGGCACGCGTCCCCAAGCCGAGCCATTGCGGTGTGACCCCACTGTGAGTGGCCAGGGATGCTAGTGGATCTTGGCCCTGATAACCTGGTTGTGTTGGTGGCCCACAGCACCCAGCTCTGCCCAGGGCCCCGGCAGCATCCTCCCTGCACCCAGCAGCCGCTCCCTTCTACTTCAGTAGGGGTTTCCAATGGACTTTTGTGGGAGAAACATGGAAAAAGAGATTTGGAGTAACCCTTCGAAGGAGTTGGGATGCTGAATGGGAGAACCTCCCAGGCCGTTTGCTGTTGTTGCAGGTTAGCCCAGGTGCTGCCCTAGCAGACTGCTGGTGCTCCATCCTGCATCGCCTGCGCCCCCGTAGGAGCTCACCGAGCTCAGTCCTTGGGTGTCTGCTCCTCTCCAGGCTGGGCTTTGGGAAGCTCCTCTGTAAACTGCAGCTTCAGAGACAAGTTGGGTTTGGATGGGCAGAAAATAAAGTGAGAGAGCAGAAGATTTTTCCTTGGATATGTTGATGCTGTGGTAGGTTTCCCGAGGAGTAGGTAAACGAAGAGTGAAGTTATTGTAATAAACAAACATCGCAATGCAACCTTTGGAATGCCAAGTCAGAAGTCTCAGTTTGGTTTGCATTTTAACAGACATGGAAATAACGGCAAGCTGAGGAAACATGTGAGTGCCTAAGGCTGCCTGAGCAAACCCGTACAAGTCAGACTGAGAGCCATCAGACTTATTTATGCTGAATAATATCCCGTTACTCCCTGAATGAATAGGGGAGTCCTCAGAGGAGCTATCAAGGAATATGATTCCAGTAAGTTATATACAATTCTGGCCTTGTTTTCTAAACATATGCATTAATTTTTTGGTAAGAAGCCCACTACTTTTAAAATTTTTATTTTTTTGGCCAATGCTCTCCTTTTCTATAGCTCTGATAAAGCTCAGTCTGTGAAATCCTCCTTAAGCTACCTCAAAGAAAGTGTTGACATCAACAAGAAGGAAGCAGTGCTATAGCAAAACAAATGTAATAAGGGAAAGTCTGGGCTGTAATCACAGGTGATGGAATGGAAGGTGCCCTGCCAAACACTGCTATTGCCTTGCTTTGGGGCTTAGCCCCTTTGCCAAAGAAATACTGGGGGATACTACGGAACACCTCCTCTTGTAGGATGTCTGCCCCAGGGGTGGCATAGTAAGGGCATGGGCAGGACTTAGATGTGTGGAGAAAGAAAGACAACTGCTGCTATTAAGCAGAGAAAGCTGAATAGAATAAATAGCTTGCCTGAGTAAAATAAAGCTTTTCTTTCTTTCTTTTTTTTTTTTCTCTCTCTCTTTTTTTTTTCTTTTTCTTAAGCTCAACAAAAAGAAAAAAAGAAAGAAAAAAAGGAAAATTCCCATTGATTGCATCCAGCTGTTAAAATTTTATGATACAGAGATCCCCAGTTGTCATGACCACTTCATGTAGTTTAATATGCGGTCGTATTCTTTTCAGTTTCATTTTCTCCCCAAACTTCAGTTAATAAAACACCTTTCAGACAGCCTAGCAGTCACGGAGTAGCTGGTCTTCTTGTGCACCGAGGAGAAACGTGTGCAGCCTTGGGGAGGAAATCCCACGCAGACACGTGGGCTGTTACCTGCAGGATGTTTGGCACGTGGGGAAGGCACTGCAGCCACAGCCCCCACGGATGTCAGCCAGAGCCATGCTTACACCCTTCCTCGTGTGATGGAGACCCACTCTGAACAGAAGCAGCTCATTCCCAACAACCCTAGAAACAAAACCTCTCACCTCAGCCCTGTCCAAGACTCCCCTCGCCTTCAGAGGGCTTTGGGCTCAGGCCCAGCATGGATAAATCTCTCCGGACCCTGCAAATTCAGAGGCAGACCAGCACATCCCGAAGCACTGTGCATCTCTCCTCTTTTTCATCTGCAGTGAGCACAGGGGATGGAATTGCACCGTGTATTTCCAGCCTGGCTTTCCAAAGGGCTTGTCTGCTGTTCGGTTGTCATTGATAAAACACCAAGTGTAAAAGCAATGCCCATGTTTTCTGCTTCTGGAGGGGCTAATATTTTCAGTCTGCTGCTGGAAATGCTCTTTGCTCATGCAAGCTATGCTACAGCACGCTAGCTTTTCTCTGGCTTGCTACCAGTACCCCTATATGTAGAAAAAACCTTGCATTAGGAAAGAATAAAGGCTGAGTGTACGTATCAGTAGCTCCAGGATCAGACCGGCTGATTTAATTAATCCCAGAGCAAGTGTTTCAAGTACAGGAATCCAAAATCATGATTAAACTGCAAAAGGAATTGAAATACTCTATGGGTCAGAGGGTTTTGCTGTGCTCTGCCTTGTGAAAGCTTCTTTTTGAGCTTCAGCAGTCCTTTGCATCATTCTTTTGCCTTTGTGGTGTTGAAAATCGTTTGGAGAATCCATTTAATGGTGCAGTTTTATGTAGAAGGTAACTGCACTGCCGCCCTAAATATAAAGCAGTCGGAGTGACTTCAAATAAACGGGTCTGGTTTTGTGAGGGGTAGCGCCAGTAAACATTTGGGTCAGCCAATGCGTTCTGCGGGCAATGTTTAAGGAAACATTAGCTGTTAACATGCTTAGCCTGAGGAAGCTGAATCCTCCCCGTGCCAGTATTTATAGTAATAGTTTAATAGGAAGCCTCTAATGATAACATCTTACTACTTGTTTAATCCTCTTTTACTCAGCAAAATAACTGAGTTAATTTGGGAAGGAGAAGGAATGCGGATGCCGTGCCTGGCTTGGGACGGGACAGCATCTCTGGGGGAGGACAGCTTCACTGCCCCATGGACAAGGTGCCTTCAGGGGCAAGGTCACTGGCTGCCCCTTTGGTGCCTGTCTCTTGCTGCATCAGCGATGGGAACAGTGCATTTTCTAAGGAGAAGGGAAGAGAGGAGAAGAGAGGAGAAGAGAGGAGAAGAGAGGAGAAGAGAGGAGAAGAGAGGAGAAAAGAGAAGAGAAGAGAAGAGAAGAGAAGAGAAGAGAAGAGAAGAGAAGAGAAGAGAAGAGAAGAGAAGAGAAGAGAAGAGAAGAGAAGAGAAGAGAAGAGAAGAGAAGAGAAGAGAAGAGAAGAGAAGAGAAGAGAAGAGAAGAGAAGAGAAGAGAAGAGAAGAGAAG